>NC_080169.1:34141807-34463890 GCF_950295315.1 Erinaceus europaeus
GACAGCTCTGAGAGTGAATGTCAATCTACATTACTTTCCATTTAATAGCAAGTAGTTAAATGTTGCTTCCTGCGAACTGACAATGACACAATCTCAGTCCTGTACCTGCTTAAAAATAATGACTTACATAAAAGCCATTAAATATCAGGGGAATTAACTAAACTCAGAGTAAACTTAAGTACAATTATGAAACATGTAAAGAAATAGTAAAGCTTGTGACACACCTGTTGCAAGAGTTAATATCAACAATTTGTTCAGAAGGTACAACTTTGTTGCTACCATTTGAGATACTGAACTGGGAATATTGAAGCCAGGGTTAAAAGGAAGAAGTCTAGAACTAAAGAGATATCTAAAATAATGATTTTTAAGAGAGCCAGTCGATACTTTCAAAATAAAATACTATTAAAGACATACATGTTGATCCCTTCCAAAATTCTTGTCAACTTTATTGTCATGAAGATAACAGACTGTATTTTAATTCTGGTTTGCTTGCTTTAAATAAGCAAATACTACTTACTAATATGAGTAGTCACTTAAGTCTGAACACATTAGCTTACAAAATTAATATTTTTGATTCATTGAGAAGATTGAGTCAACAGAAAGGTCTCCACATCATGGTAACTACTAGTGATCTAAAAAAATAAAAATTTGTTTCAAACAAAGATTCATACATGGGGACGTTGTCAACATTAAACCAGATTTTACAACAACCTGTGGAATATTTCTTTCATATTTCACTCTACACAGCAAAATGCTACATCCTTATCATGGAAATCTACATTTATATGAGCCGTAATTATGACTCAGAAGATGTTATGGAGAACTTTAAGTTACTTTAGAATGGAAGTATTCAGAAAATGAACAAAATAGAAAATCCCTGAAGCATTATGATCTGGCTAGCATTACCAACTAGCTGTCAAAAATAAATATAAAAAGCATCTAGTTAAATTATATTGCCTGGAGAGTATTCTCTTTTTAGCAAATAGAGATTGATAAAACTGACAAGCAACATCTCCCATCAGCATGTGTCCTTGAAGGCACAAGCACTTATACAGAGAAACTAGAAACTGGTTATCTGCTCTGTTACATTCTTTAAAGCACCACACCTGCATTGAACACCTTTACATGTGTGTTATGCTATTGTATCTGTCTGACAATGGTAGACTTACCAAAGGTTCTTTAAGAAAATAAAAAAATAACTATATGTTAATCATGATTTTATTTCTCTCTAAATAGTTGTACTTTCTGCTGATGAGGAAGAGCCACTTTAAAGTACCTTCACAACTCTGTAGCAAACACATTTCATAAGTTAAGTCTATAAATAGATGTTTCTTGTATGCACACAGTAAACATAAAACCAGGCTACTGGAGGCTGCAATTTAAACTGAAGCCCCTAATATGAACTTACCTATTTTTAAAGTCCCATTAGGATGTGCTTACATTCAGTCAAGAGCTTTTTCTAGTTGCAGAGTAAGGCAAAATACCCCTAACTACATTTTACTTATCTCAGTTTCATCCTTCATCAGAAGCTGTGCAATTTCGTTCAGAAGCAGCCATCCCTAAACAGGCTGAATATACAGAGAAACAGTAATGGAAGGGATCTAAGTTAAACCCTACAGACTTGCACCAAGAAAAACAGCAACATGAACACCAAAAAGCAAATCCTTAAGAGAGGTGCTTTTCTTAGCTACATTTTCACGTCAGCCCCCTCTCAAACACACAAAAAACATCTCAGTTATGAAAGAGAATCTTACCTGAGCTGATCATACTGTGCATTCTCTGCTGAGCCAAGAGCTGCTCTCGTCCAGCCACCCCATCTGAGGAAAAACACGAGTCACTCTCGTAAATTGTCTGCAGCATATTCCAATCACTCTTAGTTCAGCAACAAGAAAAATTCAGCTCAGCTCAGCATAAGGGCCCCAGAAGCTACCCTCGCTGGTCCTGGTCCTCCCTCCTCCTCTGGGAGAAGTAATAGAGGATCAACTTCAACAATTATTTCCTTTCTATAAAAATGGACTCACACTTTTAAAAAGAGCTAGACACTTTTTCCTGTGTTACCAACCTGTGTACTAAGTAGGACCAAGTGGATGCTATGGCTCTTTGCTGGTTAGGTCATCCAGGAAACTAAAAGCAGGTGGGAAATAGGAATGTGCTTCAGGGTTATTGCCTTGTCAGAATAAGTAGAAAAATATTAGCTCTACCCACGAGGAAAAGAAACCAATTAAACCTGGCTTATAGATCTTCAGACTGCTAGTTTCCTTGTAAGAACTGTCAGTCCTGCAAGTGGCTTTAGCTGGTGCCCTTCTCCTATCTGTCTGTGTCTCTTCCCTCTCCCTGGTCTCTCTCAGCTCAAGTTGGCTAAAGGTAGTGATAATCCATTTGCATATGAATCAACAACGGCATGGCCCACAGGCACAGAAATAGAACAATGGTCGGCCTGAGCCAAAAATAGGTCAAGCATGGCCGAGTGATTGGAGCCTGCATTAATGCATTTAAAAATACCCCAGCAAACCCAGCTGTCCAGCCTCTATCTTTCAAACCATAATTCTCTATTGCAGGATCTTAAAAGCAATTAACTCTTTCCTCCCACTCATCTTGCTTTACATACAATGTTTCCATACTGGCGATTTGCTTCCAAAGAAAAGGAAATAAAAAAAAAAAAACATAATTCCAAGAGGGCAAATGCACATACATTTAATTTTATTTTTGTAGTATGTGTTTTTGGAAGAGAGAGAAGTGCAGAGCTCTGTATTGGTTCTAAAATAATACTGGAAGCTTTTGCTCATAATGTGGTTTCTGCCTCACCCACGCACAGCAATCCTGGTGTTCTATTTTTGTTGCCTGTTTCTCTGGCTACACTGCAGTTGGCTGTAGCACTAGAAGCTTTTCTGCCTTCTAGTTTCAAGACTGACAGGAGGTTTAGTAGAGGTAGTTTCAGAAAAGATGCACTCCCCAGAATAAAATGTTTATGAAGAACCAGCTTGAATTTGTACTTTCTATTTATGCAAGGCGATTGTCCACTTTACAAGCCCTAATGTGATAGTGGTAATACCTATCAATTTTAATGCATTCAGTTCCTTTTGTACTTGCATATAAATGGAAAAAAAAAGTATTTTATATCTGAAAATTTCCCATCTATTTTAGTCACTCTGGTTAAATTCAGCTGGTGTTTTTTTTTTTTTTATGGATGTGTCCAGAATTACTGGCTCTATGCACCTGTGGATCAGTAAATGAACGTGGTCAAATTTTGTGTGTGGATGTCTTTGATCATTTCTACATTGGTTGCCTGAAACACAGATGTCAATTATATATATTTATATATATATATTTTTAAATACTTTATAGATCCCAAACCTACACACATAAAATTCACATATAAAGCAAACTAAAATATAATACTAGAAAGTCTATAGTCTGATGTACAATTACACCATGATTTCTATATGATTAATAAATCTGATATCATAAATTGGGATGCTAACACCTACCTACTCCCAAAGACAAACCAGTAAGTGATAATCCACTGGTCATGGGAACTCTTCCCCTTGTCTAAAACATCAGCAAGGAAAATCCCAAGGCATTAGTAGCACAAGAAAAAAGGAAAGGAAAATTGAGAATGTTTTAAAGTTCCCAGAATAATTAAATGGCCTTGTTCCATCTTGGTCAACCACAGAGTATAGGGTAGAGGAAAGAGAATAAAGGGACCTAGTGTTTTGATGGAATGGAGGAAGCATGTTGTCATCAGGCAGCTAACCCACTGTTGAAAAAAAAAAAATGGCACTACATTCTTCAATGGATTAACTCCTACTTGCTACAGAATTATATTTGGACAGAAAAATTACAAGATAATAAAAATAAGTTATTACAAAACTCATTTGACTTCAGCCAAACAAACAAAAAAATCTTAGGTTTCTGACAATGTGAAAAAATTATAATTTAATTCCATTTAATATTGCAAGTAAAGTTCAATCCACTAAGAAACTGGATCTGATGACCCACTTGGTTAAGCACACACACAACAGTGCTCAAGGACCCAGCTCAAGCCCCTGGTCCCCACCTGCAGGGGGAAAGCTTCACAAGTGGTGAAGCAGGGCTGCAGATGTGTGTCTCTCTCTCCCTCTCTACCTTCTCCTCCTCTCTCAATTTTTCTGTCTCTATCCAATATTAAATGCATAAAATATTTAAAAAAAAAACTGAAAAAAAAGAAACTGGAATGCAGAATTCAGAGGAGGGAAACACTATCAGCAATGTTACCTCATGAATAATGTAAACAACCATAGTATTTTAGACATAGAAGGAAATTTAGGTACTATATACAATGCTGTCCAAACTCTATCTCCAAGTGTAGCAGGACACCTATTAATTGCCTCATTGTGGTCTTCACCCAGCCAGCAGCCAGGTCAAATCTGTTTACATCAGAGTATGCATATTTCTTTTCTATAATGACATCTTAATAATAAAAAAAAGTCACTGGAATTTACTCATCTAGTGCAAAGAAACACCCTAGTTTATTCATGAAAAGTTATGAAGACATATACAAGGTTACAAAGTTCGCTAAAAGCAATCAATTATATAGTTAATACTAAACCATGTGATTAATCTCTACTGGGTAATCTCTAATCCAGGGAGTTCACCATTCATGTGATAGAGTCTGCCATAGTAACTATTATTATAATGATGTAAATGATTATCTGAGTTATTCAAAATAAGTATTAATATTATATAGTGATGAAAAAAATGAAACCCCTATCTAATTGTTTCAGTTATTTTGAACAGAATATGCAAAACTGTTGATCAATACATGATGAGGGTAACATAATTCCAGTACTGCTGTAGCATAATTCCACATTTTTTTCATTTTACATTTAAATTATATCTTCAAACCCAACCATGTAAAATTAGTCTCTGAGCTCTTATAATCATAAAATAAAAAATAAAACTACAGAAAAGTGATTAGTAACTATCCTATTTCTCAGACATTCAAGGATAAGACAGTCCACTTAAAGTAGTATAAATATTTCTCTGGGGAGGGGGAGAGTACAGGTCCAAAAGGATGACAGAGGACCTAGTGGGGGTTGTATTGTTATATGGATAACTATTATATTTACTGTTGAATGTGAAACATTAATTCCTCAATAAAGAAATTTTTTAAAAAGGAAAAAATAGTATAAATATGATATCTTTTTCATTTTGACCATGGTAATTAACTTGAGATATATTTACATATCTACCTTGCATTCTTTCACTATTATTATTATTATTATTATTTTAACATTAACTGTCTTGTTGTTAAACTTTTGACAATGAAAACATGGTTTGACAGGCGAGGTGGTAGAGGACTCAGACTTAAGCTACTGTTTCCAACCTGCAGGAAGAAGTTTCACAAACTGTGGAGAAATGCTATGGTATGCTTCCCCTCTGTCCTTCCTGCTCTATCTCTCTGTTTCATCTTATGTCAATAAGAAAAAGGTCATTGGGAGTAATGAAGTCATTGTGCAGATATTAAGCCCCAGTGATAAACCTAATGGAAAAAAAAGAAGAGGAAAACATAGTTTGGAATAATAATACATTGGACTATTATTACAAAATGATAGCCACTACCAAGTATAGCAGTCACCATAGTTTAGTTATCAAAGAACTGTTAAGAATGTTAATTATATTCACATCATCTCAACAATCTTGGCAAAGAAATGTGATGGGGCCGGGTGGTGGCATACCCGGTTGATTGCATATGTCACAATGCACAAGGACCTGGGTTTGAGCCTCCAGTCCCCTCCAACCCCACCTGCAGGGGGAAAGCTTTGCAAGTGGTGAGGCACAGATGCAGGTGACACTCTTTCTTTCCCCCTATTTTCTCTACCCTCTCAATTTCTGGCTGCCTCTATCCAATAAAGATAATTAAAAAAAAAAAAGAAATGTAACTAAAGACTAGGTTTCTATTTGTAGTGGTGTGAAGATAAAAGATATACTTGATAATACATGAATTATAAAATGTTATACAACTATCATGCTAGAATAGATATTTGGGGAGTTTTAAAAATCTCAATGTATCAGTTTTAAACCAAGTGAATAAACACTCTGGAAATAAATAAAATATATTTAATATTTATTCAAATAAAATTTAAGAAAGCAAAAAAAAAAGGTTTCAATGTAGTAGAAGGTAGTAATAGACATCAAGTTCTAATGCAAAATGTCACTCAAAAGTTAGCATCATAATTTCACCCTGAACTCCCTGGTCAGATGACTTTACCAATGTGTCCTGGAACCTCACCTCTCCAGAGCCCTATCGCACTAGGGGAAAATAAAAATAGGCTGGGTGTATGTATCAACCAGCTAATGCCTATGTCCAGTGGAGAAGCAATTACAAAAAATAGAGCTTCCATCTTCTGCACCCCAAAAAGAATTTGGTCCAAACTCCCAAAGGTATAAATGGTAGGGGAAGTTGACCAATGGGCTCTTAACTCCAATTCCATCTGGTCCTAGAGAGAGGAGAAGAAATTAAAAAGAAAGGAAAAAGCGAAAGAAAGAAAGAAAGAAAGAAAGAAAGAAAGAAAGAAAGAAAGAAAGAAAGGAAGGGAGAGAGAAGAAGAGCAAAGGAAAGAAAGGATGAACATGTAAATTAGAAAGCAAGATAAGTTAAGACCATAGGCAAAAAGTGGGCAAATATATATAAATACAGGTAATTTATAGAAATAATAGTCAACCCTTATCTGTGATCTTGGGAGAACACAGTTTCCAATGGAAGGAATAGGAACACAGAACTCTGGTGGTGGGAAAGGCATGCAATTATACCTCTGTTATTTTATTTTACTATTTTATTTTTATTTTATTTTCCAGAGAACTGCTCAGCTCTGGTTTATGGTGGTAAAAGGGATTGAATCTGGGGCTGTGTACCCTCAGGCATGAGAGTCTCTTTGTATAACCATTATGCTATCTACCCTGCCTACCTGTTATCTTTCAATTTTGTAAATCTATATTAAACCACTAATAAAAATACTTAAAGTTATGATAATTACAATAATTTGCATGCTGACAAAAATAGATAATAGCCTCTTACATCTAAATATTTCCAGAAACCAAGCTCACATATCATTTTCTGCAATCAGTCTTAACTGATGACTGAAGATTCCACTGAAGAGAAATATAGAAAATAGTATAACCAGATTTATTCTACCACGGTAATATATCTTCTACTCATCTATAATCAAGGAGAGACTTCTCATGAAGTAACAAGTCCCGTTTTTCGAGACTCTATATTCAGTAAGACCTAAAACTTATTTGCCTGAAATACTGAAGGGTGCTTTAGAAGAAAGCTATAATTTACTCACCAATAACTGAAATTCCTCTCTTACTCATGTTGGTTTTTCTCCCATCTTCACATTTGTCAAACTATTTATAAGCCGTAAATAATAAACATTTGCTACACACGATACATTTGGTTTTGATAGACACCCAGCAAATAGGGCAGAAAGGGATAAAAATTGCATTGTAATGATTTTTAAAGTTATACATTTATTTATTCAATGAGTAAAGACCAGACTAGTGTCCAGTTCTGGGACAGTGCAGTGCTGGACATTTAACTTGGGGACCTATTACATGCAAGACTTATGTGCTACCTCTCTTGTCTCCTAGGTTTATTTATTTATTTTATTTATTTATTATTTTTTAAATGCTAGTTATCTTACTAGTCTGATTTTTTTTTCTTTTCTTTTTTTTTCCCCCAAGGTTACTGCTTGGGCTTGGTGCCTGCAATCCACTGCTCCTGGAGGGTACTTTTTTTCCCTTTTTGTTGCCCTTGTTATTTATCATTGTTGTAGCTGCTATCATTGTTGTTGAATAGGACAGAGAAAAATAGAGAGAGGAGGGGAAGACAGAGAGGAAGAGAGAAAGATAGACACCTACAGATCTGCTCCACTGCTTGTGAAGTGACCCCTCTCCTCCCACCCCCCCCCACCCCCCCGCGCAGGTGAGGACCCAGGGGGGCTCTAACTGGGATCCTTGCTCTGGTTCTTGCGCCATGTGCATTTAAGCCACTGTATTACCACTTCTACAGATGAGGAAACATTGCCACAAAGTGGGTTCTGGTGAAATTCCAGGGTTACTGTTTCATATGAAAATTAATCAAACAATAAAAATTCTAAATTGTTGATCTTGTGTTGACTGAAAATAACTTCTCTAAATTTTCCTTAAAGTGTATGTGATGATCAAGATTTATTTTAAGGTGCTAATACAGCATCATGTTCCCCCAAGAACTTGTTGGAGATGAACCTTATTGGGCCTATGAAGAACTATTAACGTGGAAATCTCTCAGAGAAATAGATTTTACAAACCAAACCTTTCCAATCATTTTGATGCACAATTAAGTTTGTGAACCAGAAGATTAGCTGATATTTCCCATGGTAACAATTAGATGACCTATCCTCTTTGAAATTAGCCAGTATTATTACAGAAAAAGTTTTTAAATGAAAATAATTGAACTCAGAGAATGTAGGTGATTAATATTCAAGGTATGAAAAGAATGAAGATCTCAGCATTGAATACTAAAGGTGGAATACTTTGCTCAAATAAAATACTTCATTCTAGATTCTGTTTTTCTGAGTATTTGTCAGTTACACGTCAATCTCTGCAACTATTTCATTAGATAAATATCCTAGAAATAAGAAAAGTCAGGCCTGGCAGAGAAAACAATATGGTTGATGCGAAGTTCTTTATTCAGTGGGACAAAACAACTTACTGAACTTATGACAGAATCATAGGGAGGTACTTCTTGCAGGATAGTCATTTCTGTACTAAGCACTTATTATTTTAACAACCACAGTAGAGTTCATGAATATGAAAATGCGTATAAATATGAAAGTCTATGCTTTCATAGTTCTTTCTAGTTTTAGAAAAAATAGTCATGAAAAATACCATTCAGCTGTTGACTTTATGTCAGTATTCCATAATCTTTAATTTGTCACTATGAATTAAAATTAATAAATCTTGCATAGTTGTTATGAGTATAAAACTATAAGCAATTACAGAAGCCAGACCTTCCACCCTCTGCAACCCACAACGACCCTGGATCCATACTCCCAGAGAGATAGAGAATGGGAAGGCTATCAGGGGAGGGGGTGGGATGTGGAGATCGGGTTATGGGAATTGTGCGGAATTGTACCCCTCTTATTCCATGGTTTTGTTAATGTCTCCTTTCTTAAATAAAAAAAATTATGTCTATCTAATGAATATTCAATAAATAGTAGCTATTATCATTTAATAAAAATATTCTATGAGACTTTAATTCAAAATTATTAAAGTACTTGAAAACTTCTTTTTCCAAATGACTATACCAATTCTAAAAAAAAAATGCATTTGATTAAACATCGAGCCCCTTACTTATGGTTGAAAAAGCTTCATTTAGCAAATTGAAGGAATGTGCCATCTTCTATATCACCATATCTATCCTGTTCTTACTATGCTACTAGATAAATATCTGTGCAATAACTGTTATCCCTTCTCCAGAAGATCTTATTACACAATCAGTGATTTGAAGCAAGTCATTAATAGTGTAGTCATTGTTAATTCACTTTACCATCTTTTATTATTATATCTCATGATTAGTCTCAATAAGTTTATTCAAATCAAGCAATCACAGTTTTGAAAAACTAAGAACTTATCTGAATAAAAGATTTTTGTTGAAATCAAGTGTACTTCTATTCTTTGCCATTTGCTTTCTTTGTCTTGTTGTTGTCTCACAGAATAGAATAACTAGTACAAGAAGGTCAGGCATCAGACTATAAGAAAAATAATCTTGAGGGCAGGGTGATGATGCACCTGGCAGAACACACATGCTACAATGTGTAAGGACCTGGGTTCAAGCCCCCTGGCCCCACCTGTAGTGGGGGAAGCTTCATGAGAGGTAAAGCAATGCTAAAGGTTTCTATCTTTCTCTCTTCCTCTTTACCTCTCTCTTCTCTATCAATTTCTGGGTCAGCCACTATCCTATAAGTAAATAAATAAATATTTACAAAATAAAAATAATCATGCATAGATTCCTTTATGTGAATCATTGTCATCTACTTCAATTTAAATGATCAAAGTACTAAAACATTTTTTGTGAATTATCTTTAAAGTCCTGGCTGGAGGGTGAGCTGTAGTGACATCCAACTTGGGGAGATTGGAATTGTATTTCTATGACAGGAGCAATCTAAATCAACATTTCCTAATAAAGCAGTTATTGCATTTATAAACTATAAAATTTTTATCTAAATAAATAAATATTTACTGTAGAGCTCCTTAAAATGTTTGGTTATCAGTTGCATTGATTATTGTCCACATGCTCAATTTTTTTTAACTTAATGAATTAAAAAAACTCATAACAATAGTTTTAGACCACAGATATATATATATATATATATATGATTTTTAAAATGATATTTCACTAATTTCAGATTAGTGCACTAATTAATGTGAATGTAAATATAAATATGTATCAACCAGAAAATTCACTTTTACATTAAATACCATGTAATTATTCACACTAATAATAAAACACCATTTTGCTTTCTCCAAAATATATTTGTAAACAAACCAACCTTAACTAATCCATCATGTTTACTAGAGAATGTATATATGTTGTTTATGCAGTGTAGCCTTATCAGTTATCTCAGTTTCAAGACAAAGGAGGACACACACATATATTTCAGTTACTTATGTGATTTCACTACTCATAGGCAACTTTTATTCAAATAGAGATACAGAAACAGAGAGAAGAGACAGAAGAATAATCACCAAAGCACTAGAACTTCCTGGATACTAGACCAGAATTCTAAAATATATAGAAGAAAACATTCCTAATATTAGATTGAGCTTCAACTTTCGTCTGTTTTTATTTCAATCACAATGTAAATCCCTGAGTACTTTTTTAAGGAATTTGCTTCTGTATCTACTTCCCCCAGATAGACCCCAGAAAGTTAAGAGTAGACAATTGCTATTTGTCTATACATGTGGCACATGTTGCCTAGAAAACAATAAGCACTCCATATGTGTTGATTAAATAGATGCATGTGAATCTACATAACTGTGTATAGTGAGTCTAGTATTTATACAATTCAACACATATTTTCTACACTTATTTTCACAGACAAATCTCAGGTAAGCAATTTCTGTCATTTTATATAGCATCTCTCCTCATCCTACCTGCTGTCGCTTAACAAATCTAATTTATACACATGATTTTCCTCCCTTAGACAAACTCAGTTCACAGATCCAACACGACCGGTATCAGATAAGTATGAAGATTCTTTTGGTACTATATTTTGATGCGTTTTTGAATAGAAAATCATAGTATAATATATCATGATTTTTCCGACAGCCCAATATAGCAATACTTCAAGCATCTGTTGCTGAAAGATAGCTAAGATCAAGACAAAAATACAAGGGGCTGTGAGAGATCTCATTTGGTATAGGGTTTACACCATACCAGGAACAAAACCTTAAGGTTTAGCCTCTGCACATGAGAATACCACAGCACAGGGAGTTCCATGAACAATCGAAGTGTTATGTTGTATTTGCTCTAGCCCTCTCCTCTCCCTCTCTTTCTTCTCTCCCTTCTTTCTCTTTCCCCTCTCCCTCTCTCTTCTTCTCTCTTCTCTCCCTCTCTCTCTTCTTCTCTCCTTCTCTCTCTTCCTCTCTCTCCTCCTCTTCTCCCCTTCTCTCTGTATTTACCAGTTTTTATCTTTAAAAAAATGAAAGGAAAAGGCTTGGAGTGACACCCCTGATGAGCCAGGAATCTTGGGGAAGCCTGCTAGAAGCTGTTGTCCAGCCACCAGGTTCCAGATGCTAGCATGATGCCAACCAGACTTCCCTAGACAGACAACCCCACCAGTGTGTCCTGGAGCCCTGCTTCCCCAGAGCCCCACCCTACCAAGGAAAGATAGAGGCAACCTGGGAGTATGGATTGACTAGTCAATGCCCATGTTCAGCAGGGAAGCAATTACAGAAGCCAGACCTTCCACCTTCTGTATTCCAAAATGACCTTGGGTCCAAACTCACAAAGGGTTAAAGAATAGGAAACCTATCAGGGGAGGGGATGGGATATAGAGTTCTGGTGGTGGGAATTGTGTGGAGTTGTACCCCTCTTATCCTATGTTTTTTTTAATGCTTCTTTTTTATAAATAAAAACAAAATAAGCACAGAAGCAAAAAAAAAGAAATTAAAATTGTGTCACAGAAATTGTTAAATTACACAAGTGCAAGGCTCTGTTGGTAGGGGGGAAAATCCACTTACAGGGAAAATAGTCTGAAATACATTCCAGAAATATAGCAGCTAGAGAGATCCTTTAACAATGTGACAGGGTATGCTATGGATATGTCACTGTTCGGACCTTTTATCTTGTCAGAAAGAGCAAGATTGTTACTCTGTTATCTCAACTTTGCAGTGAAAATGAAAAGCATGATGAAAACTACAGAGGCTATGTGTTCATCCCTCAAGTACTTTATAAATTTTGAACACTATGAAATAATAATTGCCCCCAAAATATGACAGTTATAACACAATAACTTTATTCTAGAAAAACAAGCACATACTATTAAATATGCAACTCTAGAAATTTATGGGATGAGAATATTATAAGCAAACCATTTGATATCCATGTTAGTTTATAACTGTTCCATCATGATAATCATTACCATCATCTACTGTTAGTATCAATATGTGTAACTGTTTATTGGGAGAAGTCACTTGGCCTGTTTACCCAAAACAAAACCTAAATCCAAGCAGTGTAGCTTGGTCAGTGGCTACAAAGGTGTATGAACTAATGCAGAGCATACAATCAAGCATTACATATTGTAGTGGAAGCTGAACCAGGGGTGGGAAACCCTAAAGAAAGGGATGTATTTCAGGTACAATTTTGAGAGAATGATTCCCACCATGAGCTGACAACTGAACAAGGCTGGAGAGAGGCACTGATGTTAAGAAACTCACTGGATGTAGGCACTAATGTTTGGTTTCTAAAATACAGTTACAAAGGATTTCAATTGCTATCTTTTTCTTTTCCCTTTCTTACTGAAAGTAATTATCATATTTCTATTCTCCTGGCTCCCAGAGCCTGAAGAAAAAAAAATCACATATGAACCAACATTTTCTTTATGCTCTTATTATCCCCTGGTTACTAATCACATTTGATTTAATTTTGTTACAGGAACATGAGTTTCATAGCAGAACAGACTTAAGATCTTAAAATCCCTTTATTTCCTCTCCCTCAATTCATTGCTTGGACAAGCAAGAGTTGTTTTTCTCAACCCACACCTCTGAAATATTCCTCATCTAGCTCCTTCAATATGTTTCTTTCTTCTCTTTTACCACCTTCTCCTTCCCATACACTGCTAGGTAAAACATCAATTCCATTATACAGAGGATAAAAAAATGTACTGGTCTATCCTTGGGATTAGGCTGTTTTACTTTAGAACATTTCATCATAATGTCTCTAATCCTGGCTACACACACACACACACACACACACACACACCACATACACAAACACATATATGGATAAATTGTATGGAATGAAGAGCAAAGAGGAATATTTAATTATGAGTATGTAACACTGCAACTTCATGATATATGGCAAATTATCTTATTCTTATTTAATATTGGATCTCATCATTCAATACTAATAAGAATATTTCTGTGATGACTTATATCTTACACAAAACTCATGCATAGTATTTAATCAGTAAAAGGTAGCTAAGTAATGAAAATGGGTCCTTGAATAATGTATTTCTTTTAAAGTCAGTTTCCAAGAACCTACAGATAAGAGAGATATACGTCCTAAATTTATGTTCTAGATCAATGAACTTTTATCACAGACAAAATATTAATAAGCTGGTTTGTAACAGAGTAAAATTTTTTTAAAGTTGAAAGAAGTAACAATGCTCCTAGAAACAGTCTTAACAAATTATTTATGAAATGAAGATGTACATTAGATTTATAAATATTATGAAGATTTTTTAAAATTTATTTATTTATTTAAGAAAGGAGACATTAACAAAATCATAGGATGGGAGATACAACCCCACACAAGTCCCACCACCAGATCTCCGTATCCTATCCCCTACCCTGATAGCTTTCCTATTCTTTAACCCTCTGGGAGTATGGACCCAGGGTCATTATGGGATGCAGAAGGTGGAAGGTCTGGCTTCTGTAACTGCTTCCCCAATGAACATGGGAGTGGCAGTTGAAGGGTTGACATTCCATGCCTGATGTCTGGACACAGTCTGAAGTGAAACATTATCATTTTAATTTCATGTAACACGCTAATAACTTGTTATAGAACATTAATGTATGTAAGCAGGCTTATGTAGGCAAATAAACCTTGATTTTTAATTTTAACTTTTAGAAAAGTTTTAAATCTATTTCTTTACTGTTAAAAATCTTCATCGGGCAGTGACCCACCAGGTTAAGTGCAAGAACCAGGTTCAAGCCCTGGGTTCTTCACCTGTGGGGTGGGGGGGTGTAAATTCACATGTGGTGAAGCAGGTCTGCAGGTGTCTCTATGTCTATCTCCCCCTTCTCTCTTGATTTCTCTTTGTCTTATAAATAAAACAGTAAAAAAAAAAAAAAAGGCTGCCAGGAGCAGTGGATTCATTGTGCAGGCATGGAGCCACAGGATAACTTTGGAGGCAAAAACAAACAAAAGACAGAGAGAGAGAGAGAGAGAGAAGAAATGTACCTGCATACCTGATGATTCATCACTCCCTGTGGGTGGGGAGTGGGGCTCGAATGGAGGTACCTGCACATTATAACACGTAGTTTCAACAGGGCATGCCACAGCCTGGCTTCAGTTAATTATTAAGAAATACATTATTAATTCAAACAAACAGATAAGTGTAACAGAGAAGACCAACAACAAGTCAACATATTTAAAAAACTTTACATATGTAATACTTGTATCACAGATACATGGAAATCTTTAATAAATGATAGTAAAAAGATGGTTGTGTTAAAACCAGAGCATAAGAAATTAGATTAGTATATTAAATTACTGACATACACAAAATTAATTCCAAGTAATATACATATATATGTGTACATGTAAATGTATATGTAAGGTATATACAAAGAGAAGACAACATGTATGCTACAGAACAGGGGATGGGGAAAATCTGCTGTTACTGTATCTCTCCCTCGCTTTGTCTCACTCTCTTTGTCTCATTTTCTGAATGAAAGGGTCTACCTAGAAGCAGTGAAATTATACATGCATGTGACCCTAGCTCCACAAAATTAAAAAATATATGTGATTTTTGTTCAGATTATATTTAAAATGAAAAATCAATGAAACATTAGGAGAAAATGTTTACATTGCATTTAGTAAATCAACTATTGAATTCAGAATTTAATAGTGATATTTGCAAACCAGTTAGAGAAGGTACAAGACAATAATAAAGGGGTTAAATGTTATATGTAGGCACTCAGTAAAAATTAAGCCTGTCAGCAATATTTAATAAACATATGTCCAAGCTTACTAATAATCATGAAATTCAAAATATAATGCACTAGAAGACATTATTTTAAATGTTGCAAATAGGTGAAAATTGAGTCTGAAAAAACCAAGAGTTGGTGATATTTTATTCATTTAGTCTACTTTCCTTTATTATTTTTTTTTGTTTGTTTGCTTTTAGATCTAGAAAGAGAAGAGAAAGGGAGCAACAAAGGGAGACAACTACAGCATTGTTCCACTTCTTGTGAATCTTCTACCCTCCCAAGAGAGGTGGGACTGGGAACTTGAACCCCAGTCTTAGCACATAGTAAAAGTGTACCACTGGCCAGCTGCAACATTTTATTCTTTCACATTTCATGTAATAAAGAGTAGATTTTCTTAAGGAATTTCCACTAAGGGTGGGTGGCAACACTGTATTTTCTAAACCAACTAAATATTCTGGGCAAAACTCTAAATTGAATCTGGGTAAGCTTACCTTTCTCTCTTCTTCTTTTGTGCAATTTAATCTAAATATATTCTTTTCAAGATTTTTCTCATTGTAATTCTACCATCAACAATGAGAAATTACTATGGCACTTGAAATAAAAATTGATTTCCAAATTAAGTGATGTAACATGAAAGGAAAGAGCTTATAAGCAACCCATCATCTTGAAAGAGCTACACAGAATTAGTAAATTCATAAATTGCACTTAAAGGTTCCTTCTCCAAAGATGATTACTACTTTAAGGGATGCTGTTTATAGCCCTCAGGCAACTAAAGTATTAACTGATCTTTGTCTTCAATGGCAAATGTAATAATCTTTAAATATAAATATACCATTGATAGGTAAATACACTTTAACAAAATGAAAACTACTGAAACTGTCATTTAAGATAGCTGAAGCATGTACCACTAGCAGAAGAAAAACAAAAAGTATTAATAACTGTGAACAGTTATTAATAGATCTAAGATTATAATTATTCTCGAGTTCTCTTGGTTTTCATAAATGTTGGAGATAAATACAATTTGAATAATGACAAACATCAAGAAACAGCATAAAACTAAATTCTGGAAATTTCACTTTTGTAATTTGTAAAATGACAGCCACCTCATCATTTGTAACTTTCCATGATTCATGAATGCTAGGAAATGTAACCAGAAATTAATTTTGAGGCCATGTTAAATGTTTAACTTATAAAAGTATATTTAGTAGTAGAGAAGTATTTTCTCCTTTAGAAACAATATACCCATAATAAATATCCCATATTGTAAATAGTGCCATTTGACTCCTCAAATAGATAAATGTGTGTTTATATGTGTCTTGCTCATATGTAAACCTAATTAACTCTATTGCATGCCTCGGTTCAGAAATGTTAACACATTGTATATAAGGTTTTTGTGGATAGCTTTAGCTCTCTATTGTCAATCATTTAACTGTAAATTTATCTAGAACAAATGAGATTTGAGAAGCTATTATTTCTATTACATTAACTTAATAATTAACTTAAGTAATGTATAGTATATTTTTAGATGAGTAAGTGTTGATGATAATATACTTTATTTCTTTTATCTATTGGGTGAAATATTTCACAGAAGGGATTTGTGTTATCTTTAGAGTCACGGAGATGATCATAATCAGTGTCTACCTAAGTTCTGCATTGTGGAGATGTTTTCAATTTCAAGGTCTAATTAGTTCCTAGAGTCAGAGATAGGAGTTGTATTTTTCCTAGCAGCAGAATGTTTTCCTAGGAATTAGTCAAGTTGGTATGGAAGATGAGCTCTCCAGGAGGCAAGCTAAAATTCAGAAATTCTGAAAACAATCAAAATGGTTTGGCTAAGTGCAATCTTTTTCTGGGCTGTGATATAAAACTGGAGACAAAAGTTAATTGCTCAGGACAATACAATATAGGGTTTGCAGAAAAGTCATGACACATTTTTGCGTGGAAAAATATAGAAATATTCCAGAGGATGTATGAATACAGAATAAGAAAGAAAAACTCAAAAGACAGAGATAAAGTTGTTGGTTGCTAGGGAGAAATATCATGAGCAGAAATAAGGTTTAGAACTTTTCACTAAGTGTAGGCAGGGGGATAGGTAAGTTGTTATGCAAATGGCTTTCATGCCTGAGGCTTTGGGTTCCAGATTCAGTACCTGCACTACCATAAACCAGAGCTGTACAGTACTTAGGTGAAAACAAATAAGTAAATAAACAATACAGTTTTACTAAGTAATATTCACTAGATTCTCCTTCAAGCTCTAAGTAATCTAAAACACTCTCTAATACTCAGGAACCTTAATAGGGTAAGTACTTAATATTGCATTTAAGGGAAGGAAATACAATTGAAAAGCCATTATATAAGGCTTGGGGCCAGATCAGAGTTTCTCTATAGAGGTCTTGCCACATATAAGTTGCAGAGAAGCAGAGTCGTCCAGTCATTTTAGCCTCGTTATTAAATACCCCAACCATATAACTAACATGAATTTCAGTCAAAGTTCTTCTGTCATCCTTCTAATTTTAATCTGATTTCCCAGAATTTGATGATCTGAAGTCATAAGGACACTGGAATGATACTTTCTATTGTGACTTGTCAGTTGAATCTGGAAGTCTTTGTTGGTAATTCTGACTTGCCAAACCAAGTCCTGTGGGGATAGCTGCCAGATACTTGTAACAGATAGGACTACCCATAGTAGTCATTCTTAATCTGTGTTTCCTGAGAACAATATCCCTGCAGTTAGATCATTTAAATACACAACTTATTTCTATTCAAACACATCAAAATAAAACTTGAAGGTTCAAGTTTGAGATCATAAAGGATAACAGTTGAATTCAATTAATTGATAAATGGTGGAGACCAAACACACAATAGAGGTTTGTTTACCTTATAAATGCATATCTGGGTTTCATGCAAGGGGCTCTATCACATATTTTTATATCAAACAACACTCCTAAGTAGTCTATAGAGTGCTATGCAGAGTAAATAATGCTTAAATCATACTGAGATGGTCTGCAATATTGGCAACCATAATGAGTTTTGCTGGTATTTTGCTGTTTATGACTGACATATACAGAAACTAAAGACTAACACAGTCATTCCAGAAGAAAATTTCCCTGCAATGAACAAAGCCCTTTTGTGCTTCTGGTAAAACATGACTCCACTAAGGCAATTAGCTGTTTTAAAAATAAACTAATTCATTTTGGAGATGTGATATATAATTATGCAGCTGCATGGACTAGGGAGGCATGGCGACTGGCTAGTGTGTTAGTAAAATTAGAAGAAAAAAAAAATCTAAGCTGACAGCTAAAGCATCAATTTAATGTCCAGTTGGCACCTTTGCCTTGAGTGGGGATAGAAAGTGAACTTCTTTTGAAAATAATCAAAAAGTTTTTATAATGATGCAAGAATGTCTCCAGAGACAGAGGGATTGGTATCTAAAAATATTTATATGAACTTAATTCTAAGAAACTTCACATCCTCTATAAAACTAACTCTTAAGCCTCCAAAAATATGACTCAGAAAATTTAACCCACTCATTTCATAGATAGGATTATCCTGTAGCAATTAAAGGAGGAGAACATTTGGCAGCATGACACTTTGTGTGAGTTTTGCAACAGTGGCCAGAGATGTCTCCTGGTCATTTTGCAGAGGTGTTAAAGCATTAAGCTTCCATGACCATTTTGAAGATCAAGAACTACCCTACCCAATTAACCCACAGCAGGATTCTTCCAAGGTTTGTTGGGCAAAGGGTTTTATCTGATCTTACTATGACTTACCTTGCTGTCTGAGCTTCCCCAAAACCCACAAGCTAAATGAATACCATATGAGGAACATTGTTTTAAAATTCTATTAACACTTATTTGATTGCCTTTTAATTACATCATATGCTTCCTACTAAGTGAAAACAGTGATAGTAACACAATATGTCTTCAATTATATCTTTCTCTTGATGATTATTTTCTGTTCTTTAATTTAATTCCTATCCTCCTTCTTTCTTCTATCCCTCTTCTTTTCTTATAGCTCGTCTCCCTTCCTTAACCTTTCCCTTCTCATTCTCCTTTTCTTCCATTCTTCAAGTAGAATTTGTAGTCACTTTTTCTTCACTTCAGAGGAATATGGGTCCTTTTAAATCTTACTGCTTTTTTTTTTTAAATAACAGAGCACTGATCAGCTCTGGCTTATGGTGGTGTGGGGTATTGAAACTGCAACCTTGGAGCCTCAGGCATGAGAGTCTTTTTGCATAACCTTTATACTAACTACCTCCATCCTAAATCTCACTGCTTTTAGGACCTATCTTGTGACTTTCAAATTCCATCAGTGGCTCATTGGTTTAGGGGTATGATTCTCGCTTAGGGTGCAAATTTCTAGAACACCCTATTTATCACAGGCGGTGAATCAGGTTTGCAGGTGTCTATCTTTCTCTCCCCCTCTCTGTCTTCCCCTCTTCTCTCCATTTCTCTCTGTCCTATCCAACAACGACATCAACAACAACAACAATAACTACAATACAACAAGAGCAGCAAAAGGGAATAAATAAATAAATTTTTTTAATTAAAAAAAAAGTTCACTTTTGGGAGTTTGCAGTAGTGCAGCAGGTTAAGGGCAAGTGTCACAAAGTGCAAGGACTGGTGGAAGGATTCCTAGCTTCCTGCCTGCAGGTGAGTCGCTTCATAAGCTGTAAAGCAGGTGTGCAGGTGTCTTTCTCTCTGTCTTCCCCTCCTCTCTCCATTTCTCTCTGTCCTATCCAACAACGACAACAATAGTAACTACAACAGTAAAAAGAAACAAGGGCAACAAAAGAAAATAATAATTAGTTTTAAAAAAGGAAAATAAGTTCACTTTTATCCCAAAATTCATAAAGAATATGAATTTCAGCTCAACATAAATACATATAATTATTTAAAACATACTTTGAAAACATTTGAGAATGTAAAAGTTTATATGAAAGTGTAATAATGATCTTAGCAGCACAATTTGTAATAGCCAAAACCTGGAAGCAACCCAGGTATCCAACAACAGATGAGTGGCTGAGCAAGTTGTGGTATATATACACAATTGAATACTACTCAGCTGTAAAAAATGGCTTGTGTCACACTCTTAAGAAATATAGTTGGGGGAGTCGGGCTGTAGCGCAGCGGGTTAAGCACAGGTGGCGCAAAGCATAAGGACCGACATAAGGATCCCGGTTCGAACCCCGGCTCCCCACCTGCAGGGGAGTCACTTCACAGTCGGTGAAGCAGGTCTGCAGGTGTCTATCTTTCTCTCCTCCTCTCTGTCTCCCCCTTCTCTCTCCATTTCTCTCTGTCCTATCCAACAACGACAATAACAATAATAACTACAACAATAAAAAACAACAAGGGCAACAAAAGGGAATAAATAAATAAAATAAATATTTAAAAAAAAAGAAATATAGTTGGTGGTCTATATGTACAAGCACATGTGTATTTGGGCCAGATATGCACATATGAGTGGAAAATAAATACTACTTCTTAGAAACCTGTGAGCTAATACGTATATGTAAACTTTCCACTTAGCAGAAAACAAAAATGATAGGCTTTTATAAAAGGCTTAACTATGAGGGCTGGGTGGTGGCACACATAATGCAAAGTGCAAGGAAATGCTCAAGGACTCCAGTTCAAGCCTGGAGACTCCTGCTTGGGGGAATCTCTTCACAAGTGGTGAAGCAGGTCTGCAGGTATCTCTCTATCTCTTTCCCTCTCTATCTCCCTCCCCTCTCAATTTCTCTTTGTCCTATTCAATAAAAACAAAAATTTTAAAATGCCCACCAGGAGCAGTGAATTAGTAGTGCTGACACTGGGACCGAGCAAACACCCTGGAGGCAAATAAAATAAAATAAATAAAAGGATGAACCAGTAATAAGTGCCCTCAGACAGTGTTAGAGGGATGCATTTTGCTTTGCTTCCATCATATTCTCTAACATACGTTACTTCTCAGTCTGGCAAAATTCTTTACTGAGCTCTATAACATGTAGCCCAGATACTGAGAAAGGTGGTTTTTAAGATGGGTAAAAAGCTTCTTCAAATGTTAGTTCCTTTCTATTAATGGGTGCTTGTTCCTGGGACCAGAGATCGAACCAATCCAAGGACCAAAGTTCCCTACAATCCAAAAGGTATTGATTGTTTAACTTAAGTGAGACTAAATTGTTGCACACCAAAGGAGATTTATAATTATAAAAGGGCCTTCACATTCACTTGGTCACCTAAGTACCTCAGATAGCAGATGGCAAAAACTAGAGACACAATTTGTGTTTTCCAGTGTTTACATTCTAGTAGGGAAATACAAACAATAAGCAAGTACATAGTAGATGAAGACTTGAGATTTCCAGATAGTCATCATGGTGTACAAAGTGATTTAGAAGGCATGATTCATGTAGTAGCAGTAGAGAAGGTGACATGTCGCCAGGTTCCAGATGTCATCAGGATGCCGGCCAGGCTTCCCTGGACTGAAGACCCCACCAATGTGTCCTGGAGCTCCGCTTCCCCAGAGACCCACCCTACTAGGGAAAGAGAGAGGCAGACTGAGAGTATGGACCGACCAGTCAACGCCCATGTTCATCGGGGAAGCAATTACAGAAGCTAGATCTTCTACCTTCTGCAACCCACAATGACCCTGGGTCCATGCTCCCAGAGGGATAGAGAATGGGAAAGCTATCAGGGGAGGGGGTGGGATATGGAGAATGGGTGGTGGGAATTGTGTGGAATTGTACCCCTCCTACCCTTTGGTTTTGTTAATTAATACTTTCTTAAATAAAAAAAAAAAAGAGAGAGAAGGTGACATGTGAGCTGAGATTCAAAGCCTTGAGGGAGACAGATTTATAAGGTTGGAGAATGGACAAGTTTCAGACAGAGAGACACTTGTGTGTCTGCAACAGGAAGTATGACTGTGGGCATAGGAAAAAGTGGGCAGAGGTAGAGAAGATAGATGTATTGGTAGGAGTAAGGAGTCAAAACTCTTTGCATATTACACTCACAGAATAAAGAGAAAGCTTTAGGTTGGGAAGGAAAGACACAGAGGTACTAAATGAGGAAAGAACTTAGGGGGGCAGGCAGTGATGCGCCCTGTTGAGAGAACACATTACAATGTGCAAAGACCTGGATTCAACCTTCTGCTCCCTACATGCAGAGGGGTTACTTCAGGAGCTATGAGAGCACTGCAGGCATCTCTCCTTTTTCCCTCTACATCTCTACATCTCCCTCTTCCCTCCCATTTTCTCTCTGTCTTAAAAAAAAAAAAAAAGGAAGGAAGGAAGGGGTTGACTGCCAAGAGTGGTGGATTCATTATGCAGACATTGGGCCCGAGTGATAACACTGGTGACAAATAAATAAATCTTCATCCTCTCTGTCTATAAGCCTTCAGGCTGCAAAGCAGGTCATATATAGATCTTGCCTGAGCAGGGACTAGTTAGATGGCAGCTAACCAAGGACATAGCCTGGGGAAAATAGATTAGAAGGAATGATCTGGATATCACCTGTGCCATTTCTTATCTTGAATCTGACTTGAAACCTGCCAGTAACAATCTTTATTTGGAAGTAGTAAGGGTAGATATTATATATAAATATAATGTCTATATTTATATATAAATATAATGTCTATATTATATATAATGTTTATATTATATATAAATATAATGTAAAAGCAAAAATAGTATGTACAGTCAAATCTTCCAACTAAAAGGTAAGACTCAAATCAGATCTTCAGACTCAAAGGAAGCACCTAGCAATTATAAAGCAACACTGCACATAGCAGAGCAAAAGTATAGAGACATATTTGCAGGGAGGAATCTCTTAAAAATAGATCTACAGCTTGATTTGCATTAGTAGAATTCAAAAACACGGAAATGGGTACTGGAAATCCATGGTTCAAATATTCATTTACAGGTTTTTACAGGTAGCATGTCTAAACTAGATAAATCTTCCTTGGAAAATCTTTATGCCACTCCCACAACCTTCAGGTGATAGTCTCTGATTTTCTCTTTACATGGTTGGAGTTGTGAGGGTAGTAGGTGGGGAAATGTTAACATAATAGAGTGATTAAGTGAACAAGTCTTTGACCTTAGCTGGATAAATTCTAATCTTGCTCGTGGAATTTAACACTAGCTTTGAGCAAAGCATTATGTAAAGGGTCTAGGTTAGGAGTAGGTTATGAACTGAATTAGGTTGGATGGCACTAGAGAGAGAAGAAGGTGCACAGACTCCTGTTGTAGTGATCTCAGACCTTATTAAGTTTCCTAATGGTTATCTATTTTAAGTTAATCCTATTGATTCCTACTGTATAGAGTCCAAAGTCCTTTAGTCAATATAAATAATCAATAATTACACATTACATTCAGCTTAGGGTCTGTGAATATTAGAACAACCTTTGTACATTTAAGGGTGGAATTCATAATTACATACGAGAGATGAAATACTGGTTAAAACCTAAAATATAAATATGTGAAATTCAGGAAAACTGTGCCCAGGACTTCTCTGCCTAATTATTAAACACAATGTTAGACCAGATGTAGCACATTATTATAGGCTGAGAGTGAGACAATGGGAGATTTTATATTTGCTCATGCTGAAAATATATATGAAAATATTGACTCAATAGAGAGCTTATCCTATTTTCAGATGGTGTAAATACAGCAATAAATTAGTGGGAAAGGCCCTTGCATCTCCTAGTGTTTCCATTTTGGGATTTTTAAACCAACAGAAACTTTCTCTTCATACATTCTTTGTCATTTATTTAACTGGTCTCTACCATAAACTTTATAATACATAGACCCATGGAAATTGCTCAGGGATACTGAAAAGTCAAATTCCAGCCTAGGGTTTCCCAATAAATAAAATAAATTGGAGATATCAAACTTAAATCTATATAGTAAGTGAAAATAATATTGGCAATTGGGTCATCAGGCAGTCTCCAAAGAGTTATCCCTCTGGAGTCTGCTTCAAATAGGTGTGGGGATCAGTTTGCACAGACTTACAAGGAGAAAAAGTAATTAGATTAGCAAACCCAACCTTCTGTCTATTTTTCTAAGTGTTTTGGATAAAAGTCACACCCATTTTATTTATATTATATTTGACTATTTTCCTGTTCAAAAGCAGAATTGAATACTTGTGACAATGACTATATGCTTGGTGAGGCCAGAAATATTATCATCTGGTAGTTAGCAGAATAAAAATGTTACTCTAGTCATGCGGTTCTCAGGCAGGCAACCGAATGTCTATGGAAAAAAAACTTCTAGCTGTGTAATTTAGTGACTTGCAAAAATTAAATTTTATTTAATACTAAGACACAAGAAAAATCTAAACTAAGCATTATAAATGTAAATAGAAGAAAACAAATATCCTTTCAAATTATAGTATCTTAAGGTGGCATTTTTATTCTATCTCTCTCTCCATATATATATATATATAATATGTGTGTGTGTGGTGTATAGTTTTAGAAATCATGAAACATTTATACAATTTTTACTAATTAACATCTTATAGAGAGTATTAAGCTTATAATAAGTTTTTTTCTTCTTTTTTGTGATTGGTCTAATAAGTGCAAAAAGACATTCTTGGTGGTTTGATTTTATTCTTAAAGTTAAGCTTACTTAACTTTCATTAGTCCTATAATAAATGAACGATACATCTACATGAATGGTGTTTCCCTACCTAAACCAAGCTACAGGTAAGGAGGAATCGGAATTTACTCATTTTCATTTTCACAGCAACCAAGATCTGACTTGCTATTGTACGTGCTTATAAAATGGTGATAGAATGAATGGTAAAGAAAGTGACTAGACAGTTATGTTCTTGCATAAAGGGTCCTATCTGTGGAGCTTTGTGAATTCCTTTCATTCATTAAACACAATGTGGTACCATTAGGTTGTTACTGTTGAACACCTACACAATTTCTATATCTCTTTTAAGCACCCTGTTAGATGTATCACTATTTAAAACATACCTTTTCCCCTTATTAATATGAGCTTTGCAAGGTCAACCCACAGTTTCCCAAAATAACACATATCTAGTATTTCCAAGAAATAGCATATATAAATATGGCACTCAAAACTGTTATTTTATTTAGAAAATCTGTACTTGGTGGTGAATAATAGTGAGTTATTAATTTTCAACAGGAAATATGGACTATTGTTCTCCAAAGTGAAAGTAGCAGAATGCTATAAATAAGTTGACAACAGGCCTCTGTTTCATCAACAAAATAGCTCACCTGGACAGTGAGTTAGCTTTGCCATGCAAAGCACCCAGGTTCCTGCTCAGCCCTCAACACATCATTGCTATGTTATCTCTGCTCTGTCTCTTTCTCTCTACCTCTATTTCTTCCTCTCTCTGAAAGTCATCCTGAAATGGTGAAGCCCTGTTCAAAAGAAAGGAAAAAAAAAGCAAAATAAAGAAAACAAACAAGTACAAATAGAATATTACTCTATCAAGACAAAGGCAACTGTATACAAAACTTCCTCAGGTCCTTTTCATGTTTTGATTGAATCACACTGGTTAATGAAGTAAAACTAAAAAGTTTTAAAAAACTAGTGGGCATCATGGAAAAACACAGAGGTCACCCTACTTAGACTTCCCTCTGAGTCGATGCTTGAGGATTGACAGAGTGACTATTGTAGAAGCAGACACTAGAGTCTGGAATGAGACAGTTGCTTAAGATAATAATCTATTCTTCTAAAATGTATAGTTCTACAATGCTGAGATTGCTTGTTTTTAAATTTCATTTTCATATCACAGCAATGATATAGTAACCTAAAGGCTCAAACATGAAAAAGAACATACAAAATGAAGATAACTGAGAAATCACAAAATACAAAATCAAAACAATGGCATTATTTTTTCCATAGAGGCTCCAACCATTCATTATTAATGAATTAATATGCAAGAAGTAAAGTATTGACTGTTATCAAGTACCAGACTCTGTTTACCTATTGGGATTAAACAGGTATCTTCATGAAGTTCATATTTGATTGGCAAAATGATAAAGCTCTTTCAGAAAAAATGAATATAAGTAGGGAGCTGGTCAGTGGTGCACCCAGTTAAGCCACATATCAGCATAAGCCATGCTCAAGGACCTGCAATTGGGTACCTGCTACCCAGTGAAGCAGGACTGCAAGTGTCTGTCTGTCTTCTCTATTTCCCCTCCCCTCTCAATTTCTTTCTGTCCTGTCAAATAGAGTAGAAAAGAAGAAAGAAGGAAGGAAGGACAGAAAGAAGGAAGGAAAAAAGAAGGAAATGAATACAGCTATATAAAAAAGGTAACCAAGTATTTAAAAATTATTATATAAGGGGGGCTGGGTGGTGGCACACCTGGTTTAGCAAGGATCTGGTTTGAGTCCCTGGCTTCCCACCTGCAGGGGAGTATGCTTCACAAGCAGATCTGCAGGTGACTTTCTCTCCCATCTCTACCCCTCCCATTCCTCTCTCAATTTCTCTCTTTCTTACCTAATAAGAAGATTAAAAAAAGGGGAAAAAATGGCCACAAGATGTGGTGGGTTTTTTTAATGCCAGCACTGTTCCCCAGCCATAACACTAGAGGTAAAATTAATGAATAAATAAAAATAAAGACTATAATAATAAAATTATATAAGGGTTTATAGAAAAAATGCAATAATATAAAAATAATGTAAAATTCCTTTAAAAACAAAACATACAATGGACACATGAGTAAATAGAAAATTTGAATGATAATACTATAATTACAAATCTCACACTCTTTAGGTTTTGCTAGTAAACAATACCAAAAATTTAGGGAAGGAATAACACTAATTTTAATAGAAATAGAAAAATTAGGGAACACTGACAATTATATAGCTATCCTCAGATAGTTAACCTAGCAAGTGGATTTCAAGGCAGTAAAATTATTAGTGGAGGGGGGATGGTCAAGAAAGCAGCTTCAGGAAAACACCTGCATACTCTCCACATAAAAGCTGCTTTAAAATTGGCAAATACAAGTAAGAAATCCTAAAGGATTCCCAGGCCAGTAGAAGAGAAATTATACAGGAAAGGACTAAGAGGAATCACAGTGGAACATTATAACAACCCATCTATAAGCTGGGCTGCTAAAAAAAAAAAAAAAAAAAAGATCTGGAGCTGGCTCTATGAGATTTTTTCTTTTCCTTTGTACCTCCCCCCTCCCCAGAAAAAAAAAAATCCCCACTCCAGAGATGGCTTACTCTGACAAAGAGGCTACCTGTGGAGTTAATCTCATTAAGCAAGATTCCATACTCAGTGGGGAGTCATCTGAAGGAAGAGGGCTTATGCTGACTGAACTACAGAAATTTCCAAGCCACATTTTTTGATTTTTGAAAAGGGCTGGAGCTTTCTGAATGGTTGACTTCTTTGACCAATCTTTGCCTCTACCAGTGCTGTATACACTGAGGGTCATTTATGTGGGAGTAGTCTGGCTTAGTTTTGCTAAGTTTATTGAATCTACTTTTCTTCCCTCTACCTCTTGAGTTTATGTTTGATAGTTGCTTTTTGTAATTGTTCTGTTTTTCTTTGGTTAGGAAGGGGTGAAAGGTTTTGTGTAGTTAATTTGGTATAGGTTAATATGCAGACTCTCTGTTAGATTTTTTTTTCTTTAATAAGAATTTTTTTTCGAATATTTATTTATTTATTTCCTTTTATTGACCTTGTTTTATTGTTGTAGTCATTATTGATGTCGATGTTGTTGGATTGGGCAGAGAGAAATCGAGAGGAGGGGAAGACAGAGAAGGGGAGAGAAAGACAGATACCTGCAGACCAGCTTCACTGCCTGTGAAGCGATTCCCCTGCAGCTGGGGAGCCTGGGTCTCGAACTGGGATCCTTACACCAGTCCCTGCACTCTGCGCCATGTGTGTTTAACCTGCTGCACTACCTCCTGACTCCCAAGATTTGTTTTTTTTTCATTTCAACAACAATGGAAAAAAGATGGCTACCAGGAGCAATGGATTCCTAGTGTAGGCACCTAGCCCCAGTGATAACCCTGGAGGCAAAATAATAAATAAATAACTCTGAGAGGAGGATGAAGGTAGATTTTCAGCTTCACTATAGGAGGGTGGGGGGTAGGGACACTGACCTTTTTTGGCAGGAATGGTGATAATATATACTCTATTAACATAATCTTACAAACCACTATTTAGTCATTATGAGAAGGAAAAAATAGATTTAATGCCTAGAATATTTTGATGCATAGACTCCAGTCCTTAATATATATATATATATATCTTCAATCTAAGCACTTAAGTTTTCAAATTGGTAACCTGAGTGAATTTTAACAGTGAGCTTAAATTGTTAATGCATTTCTTTTCTTTTCTTTTTTTATTTAAGAAAGGATACATTAACAGAACCATAGAATAAGAGGGGTACAGTTCTGCACAATTCCCATAACCTGATCTCCATATCCCATCCCCTCCCCTGATAACCTTCCCATTCTCTATCTCTCTGGGAGTATTGTTAATAGTCTTAGGCCAAAGAAACCAGAAGTAACAGGTTTTGTCAATATATGAGGTACAGCTATTTGGAAATAGCATTAAATGACTTCATGGTGAGGTCTAGTATGATATAGCAAATCCTAACCACTGGATTTTCAAAGTAAACCAAATTCTCAAATAACTTGGTCATAACAATAACTATATGTTGACTTCTTAAACTCTAAGACAGCAGGAACCTTCCCCATTCTGTATAAAACCCAATTTCTCCCAGTCCTGGAACCTCTGGGGTATGGCTTATTTCCCTTCATGCTACTTTGAATCTATACAATTTGATACTGCATCTGCTGGTCTCTACAAAATCAATGCACTAGTACCACCTCCACATGTTTCACTTCAGATTGTGTTCAGAGACACCAGGTGTGGGATGTCAACCCTTCAGCTCCATTACTTTGGTGAGACCTTTCCTCGCTCATAGGACTCCTATGAGTTCCATTTCGGGTGATATACTTCCTAACAAAGCACCAAAGCTAGATATAGTTTGAGGCCCATGAGACAGAACACATGCACAGAACATATCCATAAGTTAGGGGAAAATATATCTTTAAGCTAAACTTGTCAAAGTAAGGACTACAAAAGCTGGATAACAGCAAGAGACCAGCATACTTTAATGATGGCTCTTTTGGTCACTACAAGGCCACCCCATCATCCAGGGCCCGACTCAGGGAATCCTGGGATTCCCACATAGACCATGGGCCTAGACCTCTAATAGATCCCTCTCTCCACTATCACTGGTCATCTTCATCAGGAACAACATCATAAAATCCTCTGGTGGGCCTCTACAGGACCTTGCCCTCAATTTGGAACAAAAATTGAAGGGACCGCCCCACTCTATGTAGGGAGGCTGGCTCAACATACTCTGCCACTCAAGGAAGACTGGTCCTGAAATGAGTGCAGCCTAGAATGTTCCTTGCTATGACCACAGAATGAGAGCTCAGACCTACAGGGATGCAGAGGTTACACAGAACCCTGTGCTGAATATGGGTCCCAGATCAGGTCAATGAGGTTTACAGTTAAAGTTATTTATATAATTTTCCCCTAATTGGGAGTTACTCTCTTCCCTCATCCAGTTTTCTGGTCCTATTTCCAACTCTGATACCATCTCCCCCGACAATACCTTTAGCCCACCTTTTTGTTATCTGTCAGGCTCAGGCAAAAATTAGTAAAGTCATGGGCCCCTTGTAATATACCTAAAGTAGACTTCCTAAGCTTTCTCAAAATGTAGAACCCAAATCTCATCTTTGATATTATTACCTTTAGCTTCCTGGTAATTAAAAAATGTGTTCTGCTTTATATCTTATCCCTCATAGCCACCAAGTTGCAGATGCTACCATGAAATCAACCTGACTTCCCTGGGAAAATGACCTCACCCATATATACTGGAACCCCACCTCTTCACAGCCATGTCCTGCTAGAGAAAAAAAAGAAACAGGCTGGGAATAAGGATCGATCTGCCAATGCCCATATCCAATGGAGAAGCAATTACAGAAGCCAGACATTCTACCTTCTGCAACCCATAATGATCCTGGGTCCATACGCCTAGAGGGGTAAAGAATAGGGAAGCGTCCAATGGAGGGGATGAAATGCAGAATTCTGGTGATGGGAATTGCATCTAATTGTACTACTCTTATCCTATGGTCTTGTCGATCATTATTAAATATATATATTTTAAATTATTAGCTATACATCCCTCAGTTACTCTATCTACAAAAGGAAGTAAGATATATTCTCCCATGTTTTTAAATCTCCTCCAACAAAGCATGTGTATTATTGTTATCCCTTGGTAATCTTTAGAAGAAACTAAAGATTTCTATTTCCTCCTTAACTTGAGGCAAGATCCTATAAGCCTAGTACCAGTTTGGATACAACAAAAGACACTCAGTGCTTTAACAACTGGCAGGAAGATCCTCAGATTTTAAAAAAAAAAGGGGGGGGGAGACTCATGGACTTTTTGGCTACTATCAGGCACGCCATCACCAGGGTCTTAAATAGGGAATACTTAAATTTCTCCAGAGATAATATGGGTCTAGACCTTTAATAGATATAATAGGGGCCTAGACCTTTAATAGATCCCTCTCTCTGCCATCACTGATCACACGCATTGGAAATTACATCATAAGCTGTTTTGTAGGCTTCTTTAGGATGGTCACCATAAATTAGTAATAGTAGGGACTGCATCATTCTGAAGGTAGACTGTGTTATCCTGCTCTGACACTTAAGGAAGACTGGTTCTAAAATAGCAATAGCTCTGCTGGAAAAAAAAAAAACAACAATAGACACCTACAGATCTGCTTCCCTGCTTGTGAAGTGTCCCCTGAAAAGGTGGGGGCCAGGGACTCGAACCGGGATCCCTGTGTATGTCTTTTAATACTATGTGCATTTAACATGGTACACTACTGCCCGGCCCTCTAAAAAAAACAAAATTATAATCATAGTGTGCATTTTTATCAACTTTGTAAATTATATTTTGTAATTAAATTATCATCTGCATTCTATTTTAACGATTGAAAATTACTCCATCTCAGGAAAAAGCCATGTTTTTATTTTTAGTCACTTATTTTTAGGCATTGGAGTCGCACCCAAAATTATCAAGGTAAATAAAAAGATAAAAGTGATACACTCTGATAACTCCACATCAAAAACGTATTCATAAATTCATCTCAGCTGGTAAGGGAACTAATGGCAAAAAATAAACAAAGGAGACTAAATCAAATCAAAAAAAGCTTTTACACTTCAAAATATATTACCACAAAAAATAAAGAAAGACAGCTTATGAGTAACAGGAATATACATATATTTGCATACTGTTTTCCAAAAAGGGATAAATAGTGAAAATTTATAAAGAAATTTGAGAATTCAACAACAAAAAGCAAAACAGTAAAATGTGGGCAAAAGACCTGAATAGCTACCTCCCCAAAAAAAGATACAGATGGACCACACACAAAAAAATGATCAACATCACTTATCAGGTAAATGCAAATTAAAATCAGAACAAAGCATCACCTCACACTGGTAAGCATGACATGCACCTAAAAGATAGAAGTAAAAATCGCTGCAAAGGTTGTGGAGATTTAGGGACTCTGATACACTTTTTGTGGTTTTGTAAACTGTTCAGCCTCAGTGAAAAATGATATAAAGATTTATTTAAAAATAAAACTGGAGATGTTTTACAATCCTGTAAAATTACTTCTGGAGCATTCATCTGAAAGGTGAGGAATCACTACTTTGAAATTATATATGCAACTCAATGTTCATAGCAGCATTATTCACAATAGCCAAAACATGGAGTCAACCTAAGTGCCCATCAACAGATGACTGGGTAAAAAATGAATCAGTGAAAAGTTAACAACAACAGAAAAACAAAACAAAACAACAACAACAAAAAAAAAAAATTCACCAAGGAATGTTCCTATTTTGCCAAGTGCAAGATCCAAGTTTGATCCTGTCCCATACTGCACCAGGACATCCTGTGGTGTTTGGTATCTATCCCCCTATCCCTCTATTTATTGCTTCCTTTTTTTCTATATGAAAATATCATTCTGGAGTAGTGATAACCCTGAGATAATAAATAGTCAAAAAGAAGTCATGAACTATATATTCAGTGGAATACTGCTCTGCCATATAAAAGATGAATTCCTGGATAGTGTGCTAACATCTATCATAAGGCATTATTAAACTGTACACCTATGACAACAGACTTATAAATCTACATTTCCTCAATTCACTGAGCTAAAATGAGGTCATATCTTCAAAATTAAATAGACACAATTATATATGATGGTGTTAAATTGAAATAAATAAAGAACTGAAAGGCAAGTGCCAATTAATTTCACTATAAATAAGTAAAACAAATCGGCAAAATACCCTCCCCAAATCACTTATACATGGTGAAAATTATGATAGTTATCAGAAGGGGTAAAATAAGGAAAGTGGTGGAATATAATGAAAATATCCTTTTATTGTGATGACATTATGACTTTATTGGTCTGTGCAGTGGAGTTATAAAAGTATGCCCCCAAAATGTACAGTTTTTAAGCCAATATTAAATCAATACAATACAATAAATATAAATTTAAGGTATTATTCTTTTTGTAGGGTTATTTTTTTAAATTTTTATATATTACTGGATAGAGACAGAGAAATTGAGAGAGGAGGGAGAGATAGAAAGGGAGAGTGACACTAGGCACACTAAGGTCAATAAACATTTCACTGTTTAAAGTACATCAATAGTCTTATGTTATGTTTATGATTAAAAGGGAAAACTTTATAAAACTTTTTTTTACAGGAATTCAACATGTACAAACACTCAGAACTTTCCAAAATCTAAGGCTCTCATAGTTATAAGCTTTCACTATTTAATATGTATACAGGTATTCATTGAGGCATTTTATTCTATAATAAAGAAAAGTTGGAAATACAAATAAAAATTATAAAAATAGTTGATCATGTGGGTTATGTGTAACTGTTAATATAAATTTAGATCTTATATAGCTTTTGACATTGAATATTACCCTTGGCATTCAACTGATTAAGAAAAAAGAGCTTCTTCATTTCTAACTTATAGTCTTAAAATCACTATTTCATCAATATGAGAGGGGAAAAATATATTGAATGTCTCAAGGTATTTTTTTTTGTCTTCAGGCTTATTGCTGGGGCCCAATGCCTGCACTATGAATCCACTGCTTCCGAACACTACTTTTTCCCCATTTTTTATTGGCTAGTGCAGAGAGAAATTGCGAGGAGAGGGAAAAGCAGAGAGCGGAAGAGAAAAATAAGACACCAGCAGACCTGCTTCACTGCTTGTGAAGTGATCCAGCAGGCATCCTTGTGCGTGTCCTTGAGCTTCCCTATTGTGTGTGCTTAACCTCGTGCACTTCTCCTGGCCCCTCTAACTTTTTAATGCACATATTCCTTTAATTTGAGCACTTAAAGTTTCACATTTGTAAACAGGCTGAATTCTAACACTGAGCTTAAACTGTTAACAATGGGATTTCCAAAGTAAGCCAAGTTCCCAAATAGTTTGGTCATAATAATAATTATAGATAGTCTTCTTAAACTCTAAGACCCTTCCTCATTCTCTGTAAAGTTTGTATTTCTCCTAGTCTGGAACTTCTGGGGATTTGCTTGTTTTTCTTTATGCTTCTCTTGATCCATACCATTTCACACTGCCTCTGATGATCTCAACCAAATCTGTGCAACCAGTGCCACCTCGGCATATTTCACGTCAGACTGTCCAGAGGATCCAGGCATGGGATGTCAACCCTATAACTCTAATACTCTGGTGAGATCTTTCCTAGCCCATAGGACTCCCTAGTTCCATTTTGAATGGCATATTTTCTTACAAAGTAACAGAACCTAGATATAGACCAGGGCCCAAAAGACAGGGCACATGTGCACATGTATGCATAAGTTGGAGGAAAATATATACCTTAAAGTAAGTGACCAATAGTCTGCAGTGAGTAGACTAGGACTCAGTAAGTTCAGTGAGCCAGTAGAAAGACTGAAAAGATACCATAAACTACTAATAAAATATTTCCTACTTAGACCTAGATAAGCTTCTATCCTACTTCCTATTTCACTTCCTTCAATCACTCTAAGTCAGATAAAGTAACATCTATAAAAGCTGGATAAGGGAAAGGGATAGGCACACGTTAATGATGATCCTTTTGATCACTATCAGGCCATTCCATCATCTGGGGGCCCTAGTCAGGGAATCCTGGGATTCCCACATAGACCATGGGCCTAGACCTCTAACAGATCCCTCTCGCCACCATTGCTGGCCATCTTCATCAGGAACAGCATCATAAACCCTCTGGTGGGCCTCTATAGGACCTTGCCTTCAATGTATAACACCAATGGCAGGGATTGCCCCACTATGCATAGGGAGGCTGGCTCAACATACTCTGCCACTCAAGGAAGACTGGTCCTGAAATGAGTGCAGCCTATAATGTTCCTAGCTGTGACCATGGACCATAAACTAAGACTGACAGAGATGCAGAGGTTACATTGACTCCTGTACTAAATATAAATAGATGTGGGGTTTACAGTTAATGGTTTCTATAAACTTTTTCCATATTTAGAAGCTACTCTGTGTCCTGAATAAGCTTTCTAGTCCTCTTTCCAACTCTGACACCATCTTCAAAGATTATACTTTTAGCATACCTGCATGTTAGCTGTCAGGCTCAGGCAAAAACTGCTAAAGTCATGGGCCCCTTGGAATATACTGAAAATAGACTTCCTAGCTTCTTCCCACACAAAGACCCTTAGTTCCATCTGCTCTATTCATACTTTAGGTTCCTGATTATTTAACAGTTTGGTCAACTTTATTTCTTAATAATTTTCAGCCACCAAGTTGTCAATGCTACCATGATGCCAACCTGACTTCCTGGGCAGATTACTTCACCAGTGTGTCCTGGAACCTTACTTCCCCAGAGTCCTATCCTATCAGGGAAAGACAGAAATACACTGGGGGTTATGTATTGAAATTCCACCATACATGTTCAGTGGAGAAGCAATTACAGAAGCCAGACCTTCCACCGTCTGCACTCCACAAAGAGTGGGCAATACTCCTGAAGGGATAAAGAATAGGAAACCTTCCAATGGAGGGGATGGGATGTGAAATTCTGGTGTTGGTAGTTATATGGAATTGTATCCCTTTTATTCTACAATATTGTCAATCATTATTAAATCACTAATAAAAAAAGTTTCTTCAAAAAATGTGACCATATGCAGAGAATACATTTGCATATTTGAAAATTTATAGCAAATTTTGGGGGGAAAATATTATATTAAGTGTTTTCTCTTGAAGTAGGAGTAGTAGAGACGGAGTGTTAATTTTTTAAATTTAAAAACAATTAAATTTTATTTAAATAAAAACGTGTTTTCAAGGTTGAACCTGAAAATATCAAGATACAATGTACATGAGTAGCAGGGTAAAATAAGATTTGACTGTGAATTACAGAATTGTATGCCTAGTCTTTTTCTTTCAGTAATCTTGTCAAATGTAGGCTTAACACATTCTATTAAGATAGATCTTTATTAAGCCCACCTCACGACTTGGCATGTGAAAGGATAGTCACCAGTGTTGATGAATGGATGGATTTAGAGCATCAACCTAGAAAAAAATATAAATAAAACCTGACTATGACAATAAACTATTTTTGGCCATCTTCTGAATTCCAAATTAGATGCAGTTTCCTAACTTTAGTGGAAGCTTTGTGTATATGTCTGAGAGTGAAGGAGCCAACAAGGGTTTATCCCACTGAATTTAAATATCTCTGCATATTATACTCTTGGTTGGCCAGATGACAGAGACCATGCCAGTCCTACTCTCTTTAAATAGAGACCTACACTTTTAAAATAGAGCTTACTCGATCCAGAGAAAGAATTTCGTTCCATGAGATCAAATTTTATTCCCTTTTTAATGAGCATCTTATTGATTTTCAATGGCTTTCAATACCATGTTTGTTCTAGTAACACAGTGTCACACCAGCCTCAAGCACTCTCATAGTTTTTGGTATCATTCCTATTATTAGGTTGATCCCTCTACTTAGAACCTTTTATTCCAACTCCACTTACTCTCCCCTTCAGAAACCATCCTATTTTTCACACAATCTAAGATTTGTTTTTGTTTAGATATGTTAATTTGCTTTGATTTTTAATATCCTGGTTATGAGAAAAAATATGGTAATTGCTCATTTTCTTTTTTAATTATTTATTATATTTATTTATTTATTGGATAGAGACAGACAGAAATCGAGAGGGAAGGGGTGATAGTGAGGGAGAGGGATAGAGAGACACCTGCAGCTCTGCTTCACTACTCATGAGGCTTTCCCCCTGAAGGTGAGGACCAGGGGCTAGAACCTGGGTCCTTGTACACTGTAGTCTGTGTACTTAACAAGGTTCACCACCACCTGTCCCTTTTTTAAATATTTATTTATTCCCTTTTGTTGCCCTTGTTGTCTTATTGTTGTAGTTATTATTATTACTGATGTCATCATTGTTGGATAGGACAGAGAGAAATGGAGAGAGGAGGGGAAGACAGAGAGGGGGAGAGAAAGATAGACACCTGCAGACCTGCTTCACCTCTTGTGAAGCAGCGCCCCTGCAGGTGGGGAGCCGGGGGCTCGAACCAAGATCCTTCAGCGGGTCCTTGCGCTTTGCACCACCTGCGCTTAACTGCTGCGCTACCGTCTGACTCCTAATTGTTCATTTTCTGACTTATTCTACGTAGCATAATTACTTTAAGTTTCACTCATGCTGTTATAGAAGTCACTGTTACATTCTCCTCCCCCCTTTTCTTAAATTGGGAGGTTAATGATTTATAGTCGAGTTGTTGGCACATGAGTACAATTTCTAATCTCACCAAGATAGGTGTCTATAAAACACTCGTCCCAAAATTAGGTTCATCATCCTGTACCATGACCTCCCTCCTCAGAGTCTTCCTTCTGCAGTCATCTGCTTTGGTGCAATACACCAAACCAGTTTTACTTTATTTCTTCCTTTTCTGTTCTTGCTTCTTAAATTCTTCCCATGAGTGAGATCATCAGATATTCATTATTCTCTTTTTGGCTTATCTCACTTAACATGATTCCTTCAAGTGCCATACAAACCGAAAAGGTTGAGTAGCATTCTACTGAGTATATAAACCACAGCTTCTATATCTAGTGATCTGCTGGTAGGCATTTAGATTTTTTTTTTTGTCTTAGCTACTGTGGATAGTGCTACTATCCACATATCCACATATCTATTCAAATTAGTGTTTTCATAGTCTTTAAATAATTATGTAGAAGGAGTGTTAATTGAGCTATCTGGCATGTCTGTCAAATTTGTTCTTTAATAAGCAAATAAACCTCTATGTCATCACTTGATCATGCAAATGCCCAAGATTTGTTTGAATTATAAGCAGGATTTTGCTCAAAGGATTAGTCTTCTTGTTATGCTCTGCTCTCCCCTTCCCAGCACCTAACAAAAAGGTAACAGGATATTTTCAAATAGTACAGCAACCTATCATTTCATCTATTTAACTATCCATACATAAGACTGGTAAGCAGCGCTATCACCAGGTATTGGGAATCAGATACTCCTGGTTATAACACAACAGAAAAATAATTGCTAGCACTGATGAATAGGATTAGGTTTAATTGTTTTTATTTTAAAAGAATCAGAAATCTCTGTGGAGATCAACTCATGTTATCACAAGTCCTCCTTTTATCAATAATGTCATATGAAATCTAAAACAATTACATGAGCCACCCAGATCAACATATTTCAGTATTAAATATGCAAATAAAAACAGCATAGGAAAATTACTCAGTGAATAGAAAATTAGCTAGCCTTCAACATGAAAAACCAATCAATACCATCTCACATAATAAAACTTTTTATAAACAGATTGTGCAACTCATTCAAAACAGCTTCCTGTGAAACAATAGTGCTTCCCCAAAAGTTAAAAAAAACATCAATGTAATTTAATTTATATTACTACTTAAAGAAAGTTGTGACTTGAGTGAGCTAATAGAGCTAATTTTACTGTACATGATTAGTGAAAGGTGATTACAGTTGATTAAGTACATAATCTGTTGCCATGATATGATTATTGTCTTAAGATAATGCATAATTCATTTTTCTGCAGCTGTGAACTCTTATATTGTTGATATAGTGGATATAAACTGCTGCCTTTCTATAAGATAGTCACCATCTGCACATGTACTTCTCAGGCTATAGAATGAGTGTTTTTGGATAAAGTGAGAAATCCACATATAGATAACATTTGTAGAACTGAATCTTAGACTAGGAATATGTTATAAGGAAGTTGGTTATGGTACTAAAGAGATGAGAAAGATAATGTTTTTTTTTTTTAATTCTTGAAAGATACAAATGCAGTGAATGAAAGTCTTATTACGAGAAAGACTATAAACCAAACTTGAAAATGATGACTAGGGACCAGGTGTTGGCGTACTCAGTTAGATGCACATGCTACAATGCTCAGTGATCCAGGATCAAGACCCTAATACTCCTCTTCAGGGGAAAAACTTCGGGAATGGTAAAGCAGTACTACAAGTATTTCTCTACCTCTCTCCCTCTCCCTCCCTTCTCAATTTCTCTCTGTCTTTACCCAGTAAGTAGTAAATGAATTGAAAAAGAAAATGACGAGTAGATGGGAGGTCAGAAAACCCTACTTTTAGAAAAATTACAATAGGACAGTGTTATCCATAATTCATATTTTGATACCAAACACTGATATTAAGATTAGAGTGTAACTATTTTATTAAGTTATTGCTTGATTTAGACTTGGCAAAGGTTTTCCCCTGCAGGTGAGGACTGGGGTCCTTACACAGTAATATGTGTGTTCAACAAGGTGCACCACCGCCTGGCCCCATAGTTGATATTTCCACTTCTACTGACAAGATATGCCACTAAGTGTACAGGAAATACAAAATGTGGTGTCTATTCAGAGAACATTTCATTATTACTGTTGATAATGTCACCGGAATAACTATCAAAGTCAGAATAAAACTTTTGTCTGGTATATATACATACATGTGTACATAGGCATAAATACACAAATCATGATATTTGCCTATATATATATATTCAAAATAGACTTCATTGTTATGAAAACATTATAACTGCTGTATTCTATTTTATTAATGAAGGGTGTTGCTTAGCTAGTTAATACAAGAGTTAAACATTACTTCTTGTTTATGTAATTCTATTTCCTATTTTGAGTGGTATGTCAATGCTTATTGGGACTCTTTTAATTCTAGAAAATGGAGCTTGAATAAGTGCAGAGACTGTTGTTAAGTTTTTCACTGTGGTATCACACCAAATGAGTAGCTCCCCTTGAACTGTGATGGTTCACAAGACTAGTTTAGATACTGAGTTAATTATCAATTAGCTTTTGTGGGATAACCACTGTAGCCAAACCCTCAAATATGCTACTACTCCTCCCTTCCCTATGTCATAGCAGTTTTCACATCAAAGTTTCCTTTCTTAGTTTGAAGCTGTAAATATGTGACTGGATTGAGGCTGAATGAGTCTCTGGAGATGCAGATAAACCAGCTGCTAATTAACTAGGCACTGTCTTGACTCTGAATACTGAAAACCCTAGAGTGAAAGAAAAATACAGATTCCCTATGGCACTGAAGCCCAAAGAATTATACATAGATATTGCAAAGTAGTAGTATCATGTGAACTCCTCCCACTCAAAAAGATAAACACTATTACAGACCTACTTTAGTTCTAGCACTCTGAGTTATATTGTATTTAAGATAAGTAAATTGAATATACATGAATTTTTGTCCCTCTAAAGGGAATAAAGGTAAAGGCTGTAATGAGTTAGGCAAAATAAGGACGAGGATGGCAACCAGGAGAAGGACCATGATCTCACAGAATAAAATCTCAGTTTGAAGAAAAGTGAGCCAAGCTATTGTGGAGAAGGTACATTTTGCCACTTCTGTTACTTAAAATTTATCATTTCCAAGCATTATGACAAAATTTAAGATTGCATATATCTTTCTTTTTTTAGGTACATTTATTTGTTTATTTATTTAAGAAAGGAGACATTAACAAAACCATAGAATAAGAGGGGTACAATTCCGCACAATTCCCATAACCTGATCTCCACATCCCATCCCCTCCCCTGATAGCCTTCCCATTCTCTATCTTTCAAGAATGAACATGAGAAAAGGAAAATACTGTTGTTATAAATCAGACCCACAACAAATTCAGGGGTGAAAAATTTAGTTAAGTACTGGTAGAAAAGAAGTTATCTGCATAATTATCAGTGGCATAAACATAGTCATTGACGGACATCGTCATCCTTAGTTTGCTTTCCCTGAAATGTGTGCAGAATGAAAACGTATGAAAATTAATTTTCCCTATGTATCTTTTTAAATCTCACTCCAGGTGGAAGTTGGATGGAAAAAGGATGGGGAGCTATATAATTTGTTTTCCCTTGTTTTAGGTTTATAAATGTGATTCTCCTGAGAGATACATGTGCAGTTAGGCAATACATTAAAAAAAATAGGCAGATCTCTATGCAGCACTTGATATATGAAAGAATTTCTGATGATGCTATGAGCAATAGAGTATTGTGTTTAGATATATAAATGTTAGAGCCAGAAAAGACTTTGAGTCACAATGTTGGCTATCCTAGCATCTATGGGCATTTGTTATTACTATTTCTACTTATAAGATAAAGGAAAAATATTTAATTAATTTAACTAGTTTGCCTAATATCCAACTGTGAAATTTGTTAAAATTGGTAATAGAAGCAAAGTCTTATTTCTCCATTGCACTGCCTATTGTTAGCTATCTGACTCGGGCAACAATTACTAATGTTGTAGGCCCTTGGAATATAGCTAAAACAGAATTCCTAGCTTCTTCCCACACAAAGACCCTTAGTTCCAGCTGCTCTATTGTAACCTTTAGGTTACTGATTATTAATCAATTTATCCTGCTTTATATCTTACCGTTTTTCAGCCATTAAACTGCAGAAGCTACCATGAAGCCATCCTGACATCCCTGGGTAGACGACCTCACTAGTGAGCCCTGGAACACCACCTCCCCAGAGTCCTAACCCACTAGGGAAAGACTGAAATAGGCTTGGAGAATGGATCAACCTGTCAACATCTATGTTCAGTGGAAAAGCAATTACAGAAGCCAGACCTTACACATTCTGCACCCCATAAAGAATTTTTGGGGACCGGTCAGTAGCACAGTGGGTTAAGTGCACATGGCACGAAGGCAAGGACCTGCTCAAGGAAATGGGTTCCAGTCACTGAGTCCCCACCTGCTGGGGGAGTAGCTTCATGGGTGGTGAAGCAGGTCTGCAGTTGTCTATCTTTCTCTCCCCCACTATGTCTTACCCTCCTCTCTTGACTTCTCTCTGTCCTATACAACAATGACAGCTATAGCAACAACAATAAACAAGAAGGGCTGTAGGACTATGTGAAAGCTTGGTAGAGCTTAGGAGAGCTCTCCCATCCTTGGATGGAGGTCTGGAAAGACACCCCACTTGTTAGCCTCTCTCCTTAGAGAGATGAGCCAAGAGGGAAAAGTCTCCCAGACTCGGTTTCTCCTTGGTAGTCTCTCAAGCTCACAGAAAGCCTACAGACCTCTCACACTTAGTTTCCCCTGCTAGCAGCAGGCCACATGGTTGCCTGATTTAGGGTTCACTCAAAGTTTGCACATCCACTTCACGTTTTGATCATAAAGGAGAACACACTCTATCATACACCACTAATACAAGACAGTGAAAAGCCCCCAAAATCTTATATCCTTGTGTTCTTTGATATCTATGATTTACATCAATTTTTGTTTTTCTTTTTTCTACCTCACCTTACTGGTTTAACCCCTATGTTTCTCTCAAATGCCTTTGGATAATTAACCTGCCTGCATCATGGAGAATAATCATCTTGACCTTTATGTATTGCATTAATTCTTGACATACCAGCCCCCTACCATAGGGGCGAGCTGACCTTTAAGAAACCTGTAATTCGGGGGTTCCTGGAAGATGGCGGACTGAGAAGCTGCTAGTGGCTGAGCTTTGACCACATCTCCTGCAAACGGTAGGATTTCTGCCTTTAGTAGGCCAGCCAATAAGGGGTCCTAGCGTTGACACCAAGGAGGTGACTATAACTTAATTTGGGTTAAGAATTAGAGTAGGAAAAAAGGGGAAAAATTATTTTCCTTTTAATTTTTAAGCATACCTCTGCCCCCTTGCCCCCCCCATAACCAGTCCCTGGGGACCAGTTCCTAGCAGGATGCCCTGCTAGGAGCTCCTTTTCTTTACCAAATTCCTCTCCCACCAAGGAGCATCATTAATTCTAAGTCTATACCCTTCTGAAACCTCTGGCCTTTTTTCTTTCTAAGTAGCCAACCACCCCCCACCTCACCCCGCATAGCTAATTAAATAATTAAAAATAAATACATAAAAAAACCTTTCCTTTCACTGGCCTTTTATGACTGTTCTTTTTCTTATCTTTTTTTCTCTCTCTTTTTTTTTCTTTTTCTCATTCTTGTCATCCTTTCTTCCTTAATCCTACAGCTTCCAAACTCACAGCCCCCAGCCCCCACACCACCAAACAGTGTGCTTTTTTGAATTCACTGATACACATTTGGGAATTACCTTTCACTGCTCTTTAATTACAGCTCTTTTTCTTATCTTTTCCCTTTTCTCTCTCTTGCCTCTTTTTGTTTGTTTTTTTATCTTGTCATACACTTCTTCGTTCTTCTTTGCCTTTCTGATTTGTGAATTATTTTGGGGAAGAAATCTGACTCAGAGTGGACTCTCTATGTGTGTATCTCTGCTCTAGTTCCCTTTCCCCTCTTGTTACCCCTAGAATATACAGTGGATAGTAGATTTGCATAACTGTCTATTCTTGCTATCCTTTCTTAACTCTTTCTTCTTCACTGGGATTTGGTTACTATTTATTCATGGACTGGAGAAATTGTTTGGCTAACTGGTAACGATTAAACTGCTTCAATACTTGCTTTAGTTGCTACTGTAATTCCGGATTTTGGTGAGTGCAATTGTCATAAAGGTATTTAGTACAGTGTTAGTTGTACTCAAGTCACAACAACTGAGGAACAACAGAGCATAAAAAAAAAAAAGAAACACATAAATCAAAAAAATGGGTAGATAAAAACAAATAAAACTGCTACTCCAATGAAAGAAGACAGGAGCCCAGAAAAAACTACAAATCAGCCAGAAGTAACCATAGATAAGAAAAGTATGCAAGCAATAATAAACTTATTAATCACAGAAATGAAAACAACATTGGAGGAAAGGAATGGCAGTATTAGGGAAACAACAGTTTAGACCCACAAGGAAAATACTGATTATCTTGAGGCAATTAGAGAACTGAAAGCTGAAATAGCTGTAATGAAGAAAGAAGCTGAGGCAAGGGAAAGCAGACTAACAGAAGCAGAAAACAGAATTAGTCAGACAGAGGATGAGTTAGAGAAAATGAAGAAAGAGGTAAAAGAGCTTAAAAAGAGATTGAGAAACACTGAAAACAACAACAGAGACATATGGGATGATCTCAAAAGAAGTAACATTCATATAATTGGCCTGCCAGAGGAAGAAAGAGAGGAAGGGGAAGCAAACATTCTAGAGGAAATAAGAAAAGAAAACTTCCCAGAATAACAGAAAGGACATCAAGATTCAAGAGACCCAGAGAGTGCCAAACAGAATCAACCCAGACCTGAAGACACCAAGACACATCACAGTCACAATGAGAAGAAGTAAGGATAAAGAAAGGATCCTAAAGGCTGCAAGAGAGAAACAAAAAGTCACATACAAGGGAAAACCCATAAGATTATCTGCAGACTTCTCCACTCAAACTCTAAAAGCCAGAAGGGAATGGCAAGATATCTATCGAGCCCTGAATGAAAAAGGGTTTCAAGCAAGGATAATATATCCTGCTAGACTTTCATTCAAACTAGATGAAGGGATCAAAACCTTCTTAGACAAACAACAGTTAAAGGAGGCAACCATCACCAAGCCGGCCCTGAAAGAGGTTCTAAAAGACCTCTTGTAAACAAGAACATCACTATAATACTTGCAATATATCAGAGCAAACAAAAAAAAATTTTTTTTAACAATGGCACTACAATACATTAAATCCATAATATCAATAAATGACAATGGCTTAAACTCACCCATCAAAAGGCACAGGGTGGGGGGATGGATCAGAAAACATAACCCAACCAAATGCTGCTTGCAAGAATCCCATCTGTCACAACAAGATAAACACAGACTTATAGTGAAAGGATGGAAAACTATCATACAGGCTAATGGACAACAAAAAAGGGCAGGAACAGCCATTCTCATCTCAGACATGATAGATTTTAAATTAAATAAAGTAATAAAAGATAGGCAAGGACATTACATAATGATTAGAGGATCAATCAGCCAAGAAGACTTAACAATCATTAACATCTATGCAACCAATGAGGGACCATCTAAATACATCAAGCACTTACTGAAAGAATTTCAAAAATACATCAATAGTAATACAATAATATTTGGAGTCAATCAATGTCATTCACCACATCAATAAAAACAAAGCCAAAAACCACATGATTATCTCAATAGATGCAGAGAAAGCCTTTGACAAAATCCAACACCTATTCATGATCAAAACTCTACAAAAAATGGGAATAGATGGGAAATTCCTCAAGATAGTGGAGTCTATATATAGCAAACCTACAGCCAACATCACACTCAATGGACAGAGGCTGAAAGCATTCCCCCTCAGATCGGGGACTAGACAGGGCTGTCCACTGTCACCGTTACTCTTCAACATAGTATTGGAAGTTCTTGCCATAGCAATCAGGCAAGAGAAAGGAATCAAAGGAATACAGATTGGAAGGGAAGAAGTCAAGCTCTCACTATTTGCAGATGATATGATAGTATACATAGAAAAACCTAAAGAATCCAGCAGAAAACTACTGGAAGTTATTAGGCAATATAGCAAGGTATCAGGCTACAAAATCAATGTACAAAAATCAGTGGCATTTCTTTATGCAAACACTAAATCTGAAGAAGAAGACATCCAGAAATCACTCCCATTTACTGTCTCAGCAAAATCAATCAAATACCTAGGAATAAAGTTGACCAAAGAAGTGAAAGACTTGTATACTGAAAACTATGAGTCGCTACTCAAGGAAATAGCAACTGATACCAAGAAGTGGAAAGATATCAATGCTCATGGATTGGAAGAATAAATATCATCACAATGAATATTCTCCCCAGAGCCACATAAATATTTAATGCAATACCCATCAAAGTTCCACCAAGCTTCTTTAAGAGAATAGAACAAACACTACAATCATTTATCTGGAACCTGAGAACACCTACAATTGCCAAAACCATCTTAAGGAAAAGAAACAGAAATGGCGGCATCACACACCCAGACCTTAAACTATATTATAAAGCCATCATCATCAAAACAGTATGGTACTGGGAAAAAAATAGGCACACAGACCAGTGGAACAGAATTGAAAGCTCAGAAATAAATCGACACACATATGGACATCTAATCTTTGATAAGGGGGCCCAAGGATTAAATGGAAAAAGGAGGCTCTCTTCAATAAATGGTGCTGGGAAAACTGAGTTGTAATATGCAGAAGAATGAAATTGAACCACTTTATCTCACCAGAAACAAAAATCAACTCCAAATGGATCAAAGACCTGGATGTCAGACCAGAAACAATCAAATACTTAGAGGACAACATTGGTAAAACAGTTTCCCACCTACACCTCAAGGACATCTTTGATGAATCAAACCCAATTGCAAGGAAGACTAAGGCAGAAACAAACCAATGGGACTACATCAAATTGAAAAGCTTCTGCACATCCAAAGAAACTATTAAACAAACAAAGAGACCCCTCACAGAATGGGAGAGTATCTTCACATGCCAGACATCAGACAAGAAACTAATCACCAAAATATATAAAGAGCTCAGCAAACTTAGCACCAAAAAAGAAAATGACCCCATCCAAAAATGGGCAGAGGATATGAACAAAACATTCACTACAGAGGAGATCCATAAGGCTAACAAACATATGAAAAACTGCTCTAGGTCACTGATTGTCAGAGAAATGCAAATTAAGACAACAATAAGACACCACCTCACTCCTGTAAGAATGGCATACATCAAAAAGGACAGCAGCAACAAATGCTGGAGAGGATGTGGGGACAGAGGAACCCTTTTACATTGCTGGTGGGAATGTAAATTGGTACAGCCTCTATGGAGAGCAGTCTGGAAAACTCTCAGAAGGCTAGACATGGACCTTCCGTATGATCCAGTAATTCCTCTCCTGGGGCTATACCCCAAGGACTCCATAACGCCCAACCAAAGAGAGTTGTGTACTCCTATGTTCATAGCAGCACAATTCATAATAGCTAAAACCTGGAAGCAACCCAGGTGCCCAACAACAGATGAGTGGCTGAGAAAGCTGTGGTATATATACACAATGGAATACTATGCAGCTATCAAGAACAATGAACCCACCTTCTCTGACCCATCTTGGACAGAGCTAGAAGGAATCATGTTAAGTGAGCTAAGTCAGAAAGATAAAGATGAGTATGGGATGATCCCACTCATCAACAGAAGTTGACTAAGAAGATCTGAAAGGGAAACTAAAAGCAGGACCTGATCAAATTGTAAATAGGGCACCAAAGTAAAAGCCCTGTGGTGAGGGGTAGACATGCAGCTTCCTGGGCCAGTGGAGGGTGGGAGTGGGTAGGAGGGATGGGTCACAGTCTTTTGGTGGTGGGAATGGTGTTTATGTACACTCCTAGCAAAATGTAGACATATAAATCACTAGTTAATTAATATGAGAGGGGGAAAATCAATTGTATGTCTCAAAGTTTTTCAAAACACAAACTGAATCTTTTTAATATATAGGCTGTGTATTTGATATGTGGACTCTCTCAAAAGCCTAGACCAAGTAGATTAGAAATATCCAATAACACAGCTATATACAAGATACTGGGTACTGTACAGCAAACCCTAACAAAAGACTTTTCAAAGTTAACCCAATTACCAAATAATGTGATGATAACATTAACTATCGATTGTCTTTTTGAACCCTAAGACAGCAGGAACCTCACATCTGCACTATAGAACCCCTACTTCCCCCAGTCCTGGAACCCTTGGATAGGACCCACTTTCCCGTATGCCTCTCCCAATCCATATCAAATAATATTGCATCTGCCGATCACAACCTAACCAACGCAATGATTGCCACCTCAACATGCTTCACTTCAGACTGTATCCAGAGACTTCACGTGTGGAATGACAACCCTTCAGCTTCATTACTCGGGTGAGACCTTTCCTTTCATAGTATACTCTAATTTCAGCCACCAGGTTCCAGTTGCTACCATGAAGCCAGCCTAACTTCCCTGGACAGACAACCCCACCAATGTGTCCTGGAGCTCTGATTTCCCAGAACCCCACCCCACTAGGGAAAGAGTGAGGCAGACTGGGAGTATGGATCGACCTGTCAATGCCCATGTTCAGTGGGGTAGCAATCACAGAAGCCAGACCTTCCACCTTTGGCATCCCACAATGATCTTGGGTCCATATTCCCAGAGGGTTAAAGAATAGGAAACTTATCGGGGGAGGGGATGGGATACAGAGTTCTGGTGGTGGGAATTGTGTGGAGTTGTACCACTCTTATCCTATGGTTTTGTTAATGTTTCCTTCTTATAAATAAAATATAAAAAAAGATGAAGTAGAGACTGATAAGACTGATGCCCAGTAAGGGTTTGATTTTTACCAACTTTATACATTTAAAAGTTAAATATTTAAACTTACAAATAATGCTTTTTTGGAAGTCAAATTATAATTTGCTTCTAGACATATATATATATATTCTTTTTTTTTCTTCAGGGTTATTGTTGGCCTTGTTGGCTGTACTAGGAATCCACTGTTTTGTTGCTCTTGTTTTTTATCGTTGTTGTTATTAGTGCTGTTGTTGTTGTTGGACAGGACAGAGAGAAATAGAGAGAGGAGTGGAAGATAGAGAGAGGGAGAGAAAGATAGACATCTGCAGACCTGCTTCACTGTTTGTGAAGTGACCCCCTCTGCAGGTGGGTAGTCAGGGGCTCAAAATGGGATCCTTACCAGGTCCTTGGGCTTTGCGCCATGTGTGCTTAGCCCACTGAACTACTGCTCGGATCCTATAAAGTAATTTTTATAATTTAAGAGATGAGAGGAGAGGTAGAGAAAGTAGAATGTACAGATCACAGAGAAAGCTACACAGAAGGAAAATAAAAGAGATTGTATAAATATCCTTCTTTCTGGCAATTTCACCATTTTTATTCGCTGGGACTAGCAGAAAAGGAAGTTTCAACATTACTCAAGCCCAACAGAGCCAATGATTAATAAGTTATGCAGAATAAATTAACATTTTGTTAAGTAGAGTTCTATAAGTATGAATGTACATATGTATATATATATTTTTTTAAGTAAAAAATATTTAAACATCCAAGAGTATATATGGTGTGTGTTCTACACAAATCTAGATAAGATGAAACCATGACAAGCACATGCTTTATCTAGTTGGTATCTGTGGAGTTCAAAGATAATTTTTGTACTCATTGATTTCCTTAGAAATTAATATTGCCATGATGCAGACAAAGATAATTTAAAACAAGTAATATTTCTGGCAATTTAATTGCATAAAATTAAAGTAATTTACAAGTTTAGGAAATATAAAAAGAAGGTAACCCTTTGTCAGTATCAAAAGTTGTTTGTTGTGTATTGATTCAAATCCTATTATAAATTTCTTGTGTGTGCATCGGTGTGTGGTTTATCTCTCAAGCACACTGCATACTGCATATAATTGCTATCATATATGGCATATAATTTTCTTTCATTCCTTTAGTATGTCTTGAACCTTTTTATAACTACATCTTTGCTTGTATGCGTCTATCCTATGCTAAGGTATTGATATAATTCCAGTCATTTTACATTTTCATTATTCATGAATTTTTATAAGTTTATAAGTATTTCTTCATGATATGCTGACTCTGAAAATTCTAATTGCTTAGGAACTATTTTATTAAATTACTTTAGGTGTTAGGCAAGAGCACCATCATTACATTATAAGCTTTCATCACTGACATTTGAAGTCGTAGGTTCACTTCCCACAGCAGCTATACGCCAGAGCTGAGCAGCACTGTTCTGGGTAAAAAAATAGAGATAATTGACAAAACTAATAATGTATCAATGTGCTTGTTTCCTAATTTCATTACTGGAATTGGACAGGCTTTTGATTATTTTTACCAATCTTCAGATTAAAGAAGAATATCTCATGTTAAATCCTTCTTCGTATATGTTAAATTTACTGGCCATTTGCATTTCTTCTACGAATGCCTACATAATTCCTCTACTCCAAAGTACTCTTTTTTTTTTAATGAATTCTTTCCTGAGGACTCCTAATAGTTTATTTTTAAATTAAGGCTGAGAGACACAAAGATAAGGAGAAAGAATGAGGGATAACACCCTGCTCTATCATTCCTGAAACTTCTGCAGTGCAGGTGCTCCAATGTGGTGGCCTGGAGCCCTAATGCAAATCCTCAATTGTGGTAAAATGTGCACTCTATCAGGTGAACTATCACACATGGGCCCCCTGTAGTTACACATATTTTGCTCATCCTTTCCTTGAGTTTTTCTGTAAATCCTGAGGAGCACCTTACATATTAATATATTTTGTATGCATTCACATATTTATTCAGCACTTTATCCTGTGTGTGTGTGTGTGTATACATTTGTTAGTCCTTAACATGTCAAATTTACTATGTTTTAGTTGGACTTCTGAAGTGAACATTTTGATTTTAAAATGGATTTTAAATGACTATGTACATATTCAGAACATATTAATGAATTGTACACAGGTATACATGGTGATGTAGATGTTCTGACTCTAGCAGATTAAATTTCTTGTGACTAGAGTGCAAATGAACTACAGTTAAAATTAAAAAAAAAAAACCTATAAGATATTTTCCAGCAGACTTTATCTTAGTGTTCTTGATATATTACATATATATAACCATGCACACATACCACACAGAGACAACCATACACTTTTTGAAAAATTCTCCTTCTGCGGGTGAAAGAAAAAAATAAAAAGAAAAAAAAAAAAAGAAAAATTCTCCTTCTACTCTTATGCATAAAGACTCCTTTCTACAGACCATTTTCATTTCAGCTGGAGTGAAATTGAGCCTAAGATCAAGTTTAATTAAAGTCATCTTAGAAAAACTGATATTAGATTTAGAGTTTGAACTAGTTAAAACCTCCTGTCCTATAAGAGAATTTTAAAAATCACTCTCATGTCAAATTAGACTAAAAAGCATTATTAGTTAATAAAATATGTGTTAACGATATTAGCATACCAGATTTATTTGTTGATAAATCATATGTAACAGTGTTTGAATTCAGGACCCATAATCCTATTATTTCTATCATACCAAATCTATTCATTATTCATCTACTTTTCTCAACAAACAAAAAATGCTAACCAATCATCTACTGTTAACATAGATTATTAGAAGTTATTAACTGTATACTAAATTGAACTTTCATTTAGAAAATTCAAAATTGTTAAAAACATAACCAATTGAATTAAAATTCATAAGATATGATTCATAAGATTCATAAGATATGATTATTCTTAGCCGATGTCAAGTATTTTGTCAAATATCTTAAACTCTTTCTGGTAAATAATTAGATGTTTTTTTTACATATATGAAGTATTAAGTAGTCCTTCATAATTCTAGAAATTAAATTTACTAAGACAGATGGATTCCTAGATATTTATCCATTTTGAAATCAGTGTGAAATAAAACAACCACACAGTAAAGTTTAAATTAAGATTTAATGAGGGAGTCGGGAGTTACTGCAGTAGGTTAAGCACACATGGTGCAAAGCGCGAAGACCTGCATAAGGATCCTGGTTCGAGCCCCTGGTTCCCCACCTGCAGGGAAGTCACTTCACAGGTGGTGAAGCGTATCTGCAGGTGTCTATTTTTCTCTCCCCCTGTCTTCTCCTCCTCTCTCCATTTCTCTCTGTCCTATCCAACAATGACGACATCAATAACAACAGTAATAATAACTACAACAATGAAACAAGCATAACAAAAAGGAATAAATAAATGAACTAATTAAAAAAAACTTAATGAATCTTTTTCCATTTAACTATAGTCACAAGAGATTATATAAACAACTTCAAAGTTTTTTTCCATTAAGATTACTACCTAAACATTTGTGATGAATAAAAACAAATTCTGCAAAATTGTATTTAAAGTATATCTCTTCAAAAAAAATCACATTTCAATCAAATTTTGACTGAACAACAGTGCCACAATACTTCTCATGTAATGCTAGGGCTTGATCCTGGGCTGCCCACATGGCAAAGCACATGCCCTACCCAGTGAGTTATTTCTCTGGCCCTCAAATTTTACACTTTTTAACATAGCATTTTTCTTCACAAATGTTAAACATAAAGTTTGAGTGAAATTCCATTTTAATTAACCACTGATAATCTTTTTGTATTCAACAATACAAATTAGGAGTTGAATCCTGACTTCATGGTAGGTGTTATTCTAAGCACTAGGAATATAGAGAATCTAAAACAAAGTCTGTCTCTATGAAGTGTGTGTTGAATGGGGAGAAACAGCTTACATGCACTGAAACAAAAATGCATGCCTTGCTCTTTTATAACAAATACTATGGATAAAGTAGGGATAGGAGAATCTAAGTATGAGGTGGAGTTGGACTGGGTGGTTTAGGTTAAGATAGCTATCGTCTGTAAACAATCTTAATTTTGGCCTTTCCTAAAAGATGACCTTTGAACATACATCTGAAGATTAATGACAGGAAGCCACATGGATATTTGGGAGATGAGACCATCTCTATAATCAAGAAACAGTAAATATAAAGGCACTAAATTGGAACTAAATTGACTGTAGATCAAGACCAGTATGGAAGAGAAACACGGCAGGAGATGAATAATTTGATGCACAGATTGAAAGACGCTTTACAAATCATGTCTACTTTTACTGAGCATGATGAGAAGCTACTAGAGGTTTCTAAGTAGTGGAGAGGCATAATATGACTTCTAAAAGCCCACCCGGACTACTAGAATGAATTAGGAGCAGGCATTAGAGCTGATGCAAAGAGATCAATGAAAAGACTAATTCAGGGGTTCACATAGTAAAGAGCACATTCTACCATGCTTGAGAAAACTTCATAAATGCCTGCATCTCTCTCTTTTTTTTTAATTTTGTTTTTGCCAGAATATTCAACTTTGGCAAATGGAATTGAACTTTAGACTTCAATTTCCTTTTATTATACTTATTTATTTATTGAATAGGGATAGCCAGAAATCAAGAGGAAAGGGGGAGAGACAGAGAGACTTCTGCAGCCTTACTTCATCACACAAAGCTTTTTCCCTGCAGGTGGGGACTGAAAGATTGAACCAGGGTCCTTGAGCATTGTAAAATGTGCACTCAACCTGGTGCGCCACCACTCGGTCCCATAGACTTCAAAGCCTCAGGCATGAAAGTTGTTTTTTTTATAACCATTATCCTATCACTCCCATCCTTCCACTCTGTCTACCTGTCTATTTATATATGGAATTAAAAGTAAAATAATTGAATACCTATCAGTAGGAATCCAAGTGTGAAGCACCATCAGAGGGGAAAAATACTAATGCAACTATCTGATAGGTAGGATCAGTAGAGGATAGAAAAATTTAATAAAATGCAATAGTTGACTGTATGATAGGTGGAATGGAAGAAAGAACTGTCAAGAAAATATTCTTTGTTAACATAGATTTCAGAAAGCAAAATTCTAGAATGAATGAATGAATGGCTATTTAAGGAGACAAGAAAGAAGTAAAGTTTTTAACATGCAAATACTTGCATTTTGAGAACTCAAAATAAATCTTACCCTTCTATAACTAGCATTTATGGATGGGTAGTAAGGCAGGGTGTTACCATGGAAAAGAGGAAGTTGGAGGCATGAATAAATATGCCTATGCCTTTAAGCACTTAATACAGTAGCAAGTTAGGGATATAACAACAGTCAATTTGAAATGACCAGTTAGTAGAGGCAAAGAATATTTGTATGCTGTCATACCTGCAACAATTGGTTGTTTCTCTCCAGCCAGTGAATACCAGCAGGGCAATAAAGGTAATTGTACTAAGGATCAAAGAGCTGAACTCCTACAGAGAAGCAAGTACATACATTGCCAATATTTCATCGTACAGAGCGACTTTCCTTCTTTTCCTAATATGAAAGCTATAAAAGGGGGAAATGCCCCCTGAAAGTGCTATTGTTAAGACCAAAAAACTAATTAGTCATTGCTTCCTAATGTGTTATGTGAAATGTCTCCAGAAATAATGGTCTGCTTTCTCAGATTTTATTGGTTTGCTGAGTCTAGTGTTCTCTGGAATTTCCTGTTTCCCTTGCTAGGGAAGATTGAGTAAACTTTACAAGTCATCTTGAATAACACAAACCTTTCAATAAAGGCAATCATTTGTGGATTTATAAAGTATACAACTAGCCTTGGAATAAGGATGAGAGTGGTAAATAAAAGCAAATCCAAGCCTTAATATATGAGTGTGACTCAACTTTTTGGTTATTATATGTCCAAGGTAGTTAGTTGCTTTTGCTCTTTGAAGATGCTGAATACAAGAAATCATATTTCCTCTCAGGGTGTTCATAATTTTGTGCTAATTCAACTGTAAATTACAAAGATATTCCTGGATAAAAGTTGCCATTTGATGTCATTGTCATTATATACTTCAGTAAAATATTCAGATTTTGTGTTTCTCACTAAAATTTTTAAACTGCATTAGCATTTGTGCAAGTGCTGCCACCAATAGAGAAACACATTTAGCAAACTGGCACTTATAAAGAAAGAGTGACAAATGACTTTTGCACAGCAGATGCCTTGAGAGGTTCCCATGAACAAAAGATAATAAATACAGGGAAGGCAAAATATCAATAGTTCATTTGGGTAGTGTGCTGCTTTGCCATGTGTGCTACAAAAATTTTGAGTCTAATCCCCACTGCATTTCGTGTCGTGGTCTTTTTCACTCTCTCTGCTTTTTTGCTCTATGTATCTATCTAAAAAATAATAAAAATAATAAATAAAATCCACTGACACTTGTCTTCTAAAATGTATGATGAATGGCAATTTCTGAGATTGATCTTACTGACTTAGTCACTTTTGGCTCAAAACTCCACCTAATTTATTTAGAAGATACATATGTTAATACTAAAAAACTAAATGTAAATAATGATTATACATCTCTGAAATTACATATCTATATATCCCTATGCTAATATAAAGGTGCATTGCCCACTGAAGTTTAGCAGCTACTTAATTATGTTCAATTTCAAAAGGTGTTTTGTCTTCTGTCAGATATTCACAGTTTAAAAATATATGGTAACTTGGTAAAAGGCAGGTTGAGCTGAACTCAGTACTAGGGGATATAATTATTGATGTAAAAATGAACCCATTATGAGACATATGATTCCTTCAACCTATATGCATAGATTATAAGTACAGTGCTAAAGAGACTTGCAGTTTATGCTAGAAAGAGCCCAAACCTTGGATGAAACTTGCCAAGGAGAGGCTTCCTCTCAATATTTTCTATAAATGTAATGTATAATGCGAATTTAAATGTTAAGTCTCCAGAATCACAACCCACATGGCACTTTCTACTTCCTGCCAAAGCACTGATAATTTAGCATTAACTGAAAAAAAAGAAAAAAAAAAAGGAAGATCCTCTTCTGGAGCCATGTGTAAGATATAGTTAAATGTTAAAATATCTTAAAGAGGTTTTGACTCTGATATTTTGAAAGCTCAAAATTCAATTTAGTTGACAACTTCATCAGAAGAAAATTACAAAAACAGCTCTCTTCCTAACACGTGTCACCTGCCCACTCAGCTGTGAATGGGAAAATGTGTCACACCACCTTCAGCTCTGTGTATTTTCTTTCATAGTGAGACAAGTACTTGCTGAATAATCTCCCACTTTCATACAACTTTCAAAATAGCGTCCTTGTGAAACATATCAGATGCAAACTGTCATTTTACAACTATTTCTATACTTGTATGAATAACATTTTCTGTAATAATAATTTTGCATTTTTTCTGAAACTGTTTAATCTATTTGGAGCACAATCTCACAATTAATTTTAGTAATAAGAAGATTGAACTTTTTAAAGATTTTTGAAATAAGAAAATAAAGGGTCTGTTAAACTTAAAGAGATTAAAATTATAATAAAGTATTTTAAGAACTTATTTAAATTTATTCATGAGAAAGATAGGAGCGAGAAAGAACCAGACATCACTCTGGTACATGTGCTACTGGAGACTAAAGTCTGGGATCTCATGGTTGAGAATACAATTACTTATCCACTTCACCACCTCCCGGACCACACAAAATATTTTATTTTTTTTTATAAATGTTTCTAGCTAGCCTATGGGTAACTGTGTCACCTACTATATAATATGATGTGATTGGGACACATAATAAAGCAATATGAATCAGATAATCAAAAATGGTTTGTTATAATTGATATTGTTACACTTAAGACTAATGTGAGAAAATATCTCATAAGGATTTTTGATGAATATTATATAAATGTTGTATCATAATATATCTAAGAAATTAAAATAGAAGTAATAGGACATGCATTTTCCTTCTGAGTAATGTTTTTAAGATTTAAGAAAAGGAATTCTCAAAAATAAAAGTATTACATGAATAAGTAAGCACAAAAATTAAAATTGATACAATTTATACCAAATGTCATATTTTCTCCACTTATTTTGCCCTCTAAAAGTTCAAAGAATGAATATAATTAATTATACTATTACAAATGAGGTTAAAATAAGGTCCAAGGCTGAGAAAGGTCTTATTCTCTAAAATACTAAAAGAATGATTACATACAGAAAATACAAAAACTAAATTGAAGTATAAAATATACTATGTATTTGTATAATGCACCAGTAACTGTATTATATGACTTATCTAATTATTTCATTTTATCTCCATATTATCCTGATGACAGAGGTATAATTACTTTTAGTATACAGATGAAGGAAATCAAACCCAAATGACTCAAGTAACTTATTCAAATGTATATAGTTACAGAAAGTCAATATTGACTATTTAAATCCATATTCATCTACCTTTAGATTTTTTTCACTTATGTTGGTGAAGGAAATTCTTTAAATAATCAATCAAGGGGAATCTTCCAGAGGCATGGTCATGGAATAGTAGCCACTCAATGTAGTTCCCTTGATCAATTAAAGCAACAAAAATTCACCAGAAAACTAGTCAAATTACAACTGGAATTTCCTATGAAACTCACCTAGCCATAGGTGGCTTCAGGTGAGCTTACTCAGTAAATGAAAATGAAGTGAAGGAGAGATTCTCAGGACTTAAGAAGCCTTGTGTACTGGCAGATGACCTCATTTTGGTAGTTACAAAGCAGAGAATATTGTCAGTGCAGGAAGGTGAAAAAATTTTTGGATGCTTAACCTGTGAACCTAGGAGTGTCAGGCTACTGAATTACCCACAAGGACTTTTCAGTATTTAGTGGAAAGAACTGAGAGAATTAAAGTCCTGTGGACTTCCCAGGCCCCAGAACCTGACTAGGAAATAAATCCTGCTTGTTCTTTGAGCACATAGAAGAAAGCAATTCTCCCATTCTGTCATTTCTCAGATGCTGGAAACACAACAAGTGAGACATTATATTGGTATCACAGGTATCAAACCAGTTAGTGACATGTGACAGAATTCCCCCCCCCACACACACAATATCTAATAAGAGAAATCCAACATCATAACCACAGTGCCACCTGCATGTTCAACAACAGAACAGATAGGTACAACAATAGATGCAAAAGCTTAAAAGTACAGCAATGTCTGAAATTACAAAGGATAAAAACTGATACAGATCTAAGAAAAATGACAGAGCTAAGAATTTATAAAACTCATTGAGGGGGTCGGGCGGTGGCGCAGTGGGTTAAGCGCATGTGGCGCAAAGCGCAGGGACCGGCTTAAGGATCCCGGTTCGAGCCCCCGGCTCCCCACCTGCAGGGGAGTCGCTTCACAGGCGGTGAAGCAGGTCTGCAGGTGTCTATCTTTCTCTCCCCTTCTCTGTCTTCCCCTCCTCTCTCCATTTTTCTGTCCTATCCAACAACGAATTGCGTCAACAAGGACAATAATAATAACCACAACGAAGCTACAACAAGGGCAACAAAAGGGGGAAAAAAATGGCCTCCAGGAGCAGTGGATTCATGGTACAGGCACCGAGCCCAGCAATAACCCTGGAGGAGGAAAAAAAAAAAAAACTCATTGAGAAGGCAATTTAAGAAACTAAACTTAACAAAGAACACAAATTCAAGAGTTAGAGACCATTTCACCAACAAATTACAAAACACAGAAAAATAAAAAATTCCAGAGTTTCAGCATGTGATAGACACTTTGAATGCAGTCTAGGCTCAGGTTGCAGGCTTGGGAAGTAGAATAATGTGGGAAGTAGAATGAGGTTGAGTAGAGAATATCAGGATTAGAAGACACAACCACCACACTTAGTGATTTTAAAGCTGTTGGAAAAGCTAAAGAAAAATGAAGCAGTTCTCTAGGAAGTAGCAGACTCCCTCAGAAAGATGTATGTGAGAGTTACTAGGATTCCCCAAAGAGGAAGAATGAAAGAAAGGAGCAGAGAACAAACTCAAATCACAGCAGAAAAAAAAAATCAATAAATTAACAAGTGCAAATAAAAACATTCAGAAATTGACTTGAGTGAGAAGTGCTATCTTTACCCTTAAAAGATCAATAATGTAAAATGCTACTACTACATGTCAAGGAAAAATAAGCTCATATTGCTACTCTGTTCCCTGATCCAGCTTTCTACCGCTTTTCCCAGCCATGACATCATCCCCCCTGACAATAACTTGGGTCCACCTGCACATCAGATGTCAGGCTCAGGAAAAAACTAGTGTAGTCATGGGCCCTTTGGAATATAACTAAAATAGGACTACTAGCTATCTATAGAATGGAGACCCCAAATCTTCATCTGTAGTATTCCAGCCTTTAGGTTCATGATTAGTCAACAATTTGTTTGGCTTTGTTAACTTTCTTTTCAGCCACCGGGTTCCAGATGCTACTATGATGCCAACCTGACTTCCCTGGGCAGACGACCCCATCAATGTGTCCTGGAGCCCCACTTCCCCAGAGCCCTGCCCCACTAGAAAAAGAGACAGGCTGGGATTATGGATTGACCTGCCAACGCCCATGTTCAGCAGAGGAAGCAATTACAGAAGCCAGACCTTTCACCTTCTGCACCACATAATAACCCTGGGTCCATACTCCCAGAGGGTTAAAGAATAGGAGACCTATCTGGGAAGAGGGTGGGATACAGAATTCTGGTGGTGGGAATTGTCTAGAGTTGTACTCCTTTTATCCTATGGTTTTGTTAGTATTTCTTTTTTTAATATTTATTTATTCCCTTTTGTTGCCCTTGTTATTTTATTGTTGTAGTTATTATTGATGTCATCGTTGTTGGATAGAACAGAAAGAAATGGAGAGAGATGGGGAGGATAAAGAGGGGGAGAGAAAGACAAGACACCTGCAGACCTGCCTCATACTTGTGAAGCAACTCTCCTGCATGTGGGGAGCCGAGGGCTCAAACTGGGATCCTTATGCTTTGCACCACCTGCGCTTAACCCACTGCACTACCCCCCGACTCCCAGTATTTCCTCTTTATAAATAAAAATTTAAAAAATTCAATAATTGAAATGCTACTACTCCATGTCAAAGAAAGATAATCTCATATAGCTTGGCTTCTAGTATATACAGGATTGTGTAGGTAGTTCAATGGTAGAGCACATGCCTCTGAGATTCAACTCCTGCACTATATATCAACACTATAGATAGGAGATAGTAGGGCTCCATGGAGAGTGGAACAATATATTTTGATGCCTTCATTATTTTTCCTGTCTTTCTCTACCTGCCCCCACTCTCCTTTTTTCTCTATCTCACCTATACACACACAAAAATCAAAAATCAAAATTGGGTCCAGGACATGGTCCTGTAGTAAAGCACATGTGTGAATCTTATATTCAGCCCTTATATTTGAATAGATTAAATGCCAAATCATAACATTATGCTTATAAGTAGTATATATCAAACGATATTAATTATTAAGATAAGGAGTATTCTCATTCTTTTTAATGATGTACTTTTATAATGGTTGGGCCAGATAGCTTCCTGTCATCGATGGAAGGATATACAATTCCTTCGAATAAAAGGAGTTCTTCTCCCTCCTTGCATCTACAATGGTCTTATGATTTGCACTGACTCATGTAATGTAATGTAATGTAAGTGGAAATGTATACATTATCAATTAAGCCAATAAACACATCTAACCTTTCATAGGTGTAACACCTTATGTTTTACATTTCTTGAGATCCAACCTCCATGTTAGAATCTTCAGCTGCTGAAGAAATGAAGCTAACATGCAGAAGACCCTGGAGAACGAGTCCATCCTGGATTTCCCATCCCCAGTCCTAGTTGAATGTCAGAAAAGCAGTGTCAAAAAATAAAACTATGAGTAAAGATTGGCTATACTTAAGGGTTAAGTATATATTTAAGGGTTATTGCTGATGCTCGGTGCCTGCATTATGAATCCACTACTTTTGGAGGCCAATTTTCCTATTTTGTTGTCCCTGTTGTTGTTATTATTATTGTTGCCATTACTGTTATTGTGGGATAAGACAGAGAGAAATTGAGATAGGAGGGGAGCACCGAGAGGGGGAGAGAAAGACAGATACCTACAGAACTGCTTCACCACCTGTGAAGTGATGCCCCTGCAAGTGGGGAGCCAGGGTTTCAAACCAGGATCCTAAAGCCAGTCCTTGCGCTTTGCGCCATGTGCGCTATTAAACCACTATGCTACTGCCTGACCCCTGGCTATACTTTTAAGTCATACATTTTGAGAAAGCTTTGTTACAAATCAACATAAAGTTTAAGTTGCAGTTAGTTAAACATGATTGTCTATTCATTTCTTTAAATAACTTGTATATATATATGTATATACACATACACACACACACACACACACACACACAATGTTTTGCCCCCAGAATTATCACTGGGACTTTGAGGCTTAGTGCCGGCGTAACCAATTTATCACATCTAACAGCCCCCCCTTTTTTTTTTTCTTTTTTCATTTTCCTTTCTTTTTTGATAGGATAGAGAGAAATTGAAATAGGAAGATGTGTGTGTGTGTGTGTGTGTGTGTGTGTGTGTGTGTGAGAGAGAGAGAGAGAGAGAGAGAAAGAGAGACTGAGAGAGGCTGGATGGTGGCATTTCTGGTTCAGTGCAAACAATAAAATGAGCATGGACTGGAGTTTGAGACCCCATTCCCAACCTGCAGGGAGAAAGCTTTGCCAATGGTGAAGCAGAGCTGCAGTTGTCTCTCTGTTTATCTCCCTCTCTTTCACCGCTTTCTCTCTCAATTTCTTTATATCTCCATCAAATAAATGAAGATAATACAAAAAATAAATAAAATAAAACTTACTAATTTCAGCTGAAAATCAAGTTAGAAAGGGTTCTACCATAAAAAAGAGAGGGGTCTCACAAGTCACTAATAAGTATGAGAGGGGAGAAATGGATCTTATGTCTCAAACTTTTTGATGCATAGACCATTACTCTGAGTATATGTTCCTTCTATATAAGCAATAAAGACTTCAAATTGGCAATCAGATTGCATTTTAACAGTGTGCTCAAATTGTTAAATGACAATGACTGGTTCTTTGAAATATTAAATCTCCTAAGAGATTCCGGGTGCATCTGGGTGACAAGTCTAGCAGATGGAGACTTCTCAAGTGGCCTCCCCCAGGGCTCTGTTCTGGCTCCTATGCTATTTAATATTTACATCAATGACCTCCCAGAAACTTCTTCAAGGAAGTTCATCTACGCCGATGACATCTGCTGTGCAACTCAGGCATCCAAGTTCGACATCCTTGAGGAAACACTCACGAAAGACATGTCTCTGATATCTGATTACTGTAAAAAATGGCGACTAATCCCTAGCACTGCAAAAATGGTATCATCTGTTTTCCATCTACACCATGCCTCGGCCTCGCGTGAGCTTAATGTGCAGTTTGGCGGTATGAGAATCCGGCATGAAGCCCAGCCAGTCTATCTTGGCGTTACTCTCGATCGCACTCTGTCATTTCACGAACATCTCATAAAAATTGCAGCAAAGGTGGGCGCGAGGAATAACATCATTGCAAGACTGGCCAGCTCCTCATGGGGCGCGAGCGCTTCCACACTACGATCATCATCTCTGGCATTATGCTATTCCACTGCAGAATACTGTGCCCCAGTATGGTTCCGTAGCCCCCATGTCCACTTGGTCGATTCCAAATTATATTCCTCCATGAGGATCATTTCTGGAACCATCCGTTCCACCCCGGTTCCATGGCTGCCAGTTCTTAGCAACATCGCCCTGCCAGATATTCGTCGGGATGCGGCATCATCTAAGTTCATTTCCCACGTCTACGCTCGACCGGACCTGCAATATACGCGGATATCTTCTCCCACCCTGTCCAACGCTTGACATCTCGTCATCCAATCTGGTCTCCTACGCCTACACTGAACTTCTCTGTTCCAGACTCTTGGAAACAGAGTTGGCAGTCAGCTGAGGTAAAGAACAAACACCTCATCACAGACCCCTGCAAGCGTCAACCCGGCTTTGACCTAGCACGTTATGATTGGGCCCTCCTCAATAGTTATCGAACAGGCCATGGCTGGTGCACCGCTATGTTCCATCGCTGGGGAGCCAGAGACGACCCGAACTGCCCCTGCGGCTACAGACAGACTATGACCCACATAGTCAACGACTGCCACCTCTCCAGATTCAAAGGAGGTCTCGAAACTTTATATCAGGCTCAACCTGATGCTGTTGACTGGCTACAGAAGAAGGGCAAACGCTAGAAGAAGAAGAGCTTAGGCCAGGGAGAACAGAAGTAACTGGTGGTTACTTACTTTATAAGATACAGCTATATGTAAATAGCATAAAAGTGCATGAATTATGGTGAGATATTGTACGCTACAGCAAATCCTAACAATGGGATTTTCAAAATTAACCCAATTGCCAAATAATTTGGTTATAGCAATAACTATCTATTGCCTTCTTAAACCCTTTTCTCTATAAAACCCATATTTCTCCCAGTCCTGGAAACTTTAGGGTGGGGCTCACTGTCCTGCATCTTTCTCTCTCATAGGCTCTTTTGCTAACTATGGGCCCCAGATCAAATCGATAGGGTTTACAGTCGACAATATTTACACATTTTTCCTATATTGAAAGCTACTCTCTTCCCTGATGCAGCTTTCTGGTCCTTTCTCCAATGATGACACTATCCCCCCAGAAAATAACTTGGGTCCACCTGCATATTAGAGGTCAGGCAAGAACTAGTAAAGTCATAGGCCCCTTGGAATATACCTAAAATAAACCTACTAGCTTTTTGCAAAATGAAGACTCCAAATCTTCATCTGCAATATTATTGTCTTTAGGTTCCTGATCAGTCACCAATTTATTCTGCTTTATATCTTAACTCTTTTTTAGCCACCAAACATCAGATGATACCATGATGCCAACATGAATTCCCTGCGCAGATGACCTCAACAATGTGTCCTGTAGCCTGGCCTATCCAGGCCCCTGGCCCACAAGGGAGAGAGAGACAGGGTAGGAATATGGATCGACCTTCCAATGCCCATGTTCATAAGGAAATCAATTACAGAAGCCAGACTTTTCACTGTCTGCACCCCATAATGACCCTGGGTCCATACTCCCAGAGGTAGAAAGAATAGGAAAGCTTTCAAGGGAGGGGAATGGATACGAGTTCTGGTGGTGGGAATTATGTGGAATTGTACCCCTCTTGCCCTATGGTCTTGTCATTATTTCCATTTTATAAATAAAAAATTTTAAAAAATAAGAGAGGGGGAGAGAAAGAGAGGCACCTGCAGCACTGCTCTATTGCTAATGAAGTTTCCCTCCTGCAAATGATGGCCTGCTAACCTGTAAGCTCTACCAGGTATGCTACTGCTCAGCCTTAACTATTCTTATTGGGATATCTATAAACAAAACTCTCTCAATATTTTCAAATAAGAAATAAATTTAAATGATATATTTTCAACCAGCTTTAACTCTTAAGTTTTAACTACAATAAAATCTATATATGTATTTAATTAAAATTAATATGTAACTGTTATGTAAGCATAAATATTGGGTTGTCAAGAAAGCCATGGTAATCTGTTTGCATATTTTTCTATGCAAAAATGTCTAATGACTATTCCAATAATCCAATATATACATAAATATACTATCCCAAATAGAACATATCTATGTTGTTAATGACAATCAGTAAACACACAACAAAATGGGAGGAATCAAGTATGTATTAACATTATCACTCAATAATAACATGCAAATATTTTAAGATTTCAACTTTCATAAAAATAATAAATGCAATTTTTCACAAAAACTAAGTAACACTGTTCTGAATGAACTGCATTATTACAGGAAACTGGATTATTTTTAAAAAATCCAAAGAGAAGAATTATTAAAGGCCACCATTTAGCCTGTTACAATTTTTGCATACTGTTTCTCAATTACTCAGTAGCAGTATTTGATGATGATTTTTAAAATTTTTTTTATGGAAAACTGATATATTTGTAACAGTTAGGTAGAAAGATTCTGACATCACTCTTCTGGGCATACATACACAAGACTATTAGATTTTAAATTTTAAGACTTAGCCCCTTCCTCCTGTGGAAAAGTGTGAAATTATTAACATAAACTTCAGATAGGAAGTGAGTCAAGAGAAGGGAAAAAATAACCTCCAAGTTAAAGTATCCTGGGTTTAGTGGTAGTTTTTTTTTAAGCTAATGACAGGTTGGGTTGTGGCCTGCTGTGACTTATTTTTCTCTCCAAGTCCAGACCCCACGGTGATCCCTTCCTTTCCCATGACCTCTTGCCAGATTTCTGCTTACTTTCCCTACAGGCTTGATTTCCCCCTTCTTTGAAGATTCATTTTTATAAAATCAGTACCTCGTTTTTGCCTATTAGAGTACTCTTTTGAGATTACTGTTAACAGTTAATTGATGAAAAATGGATAGAATCCATTCAGGTTTTTCTGCTATACTGAAATACCTGTTGATAATCCATTTACAGTCTGCATAGGTATCCACCAATAAGGTTGTTTCATCTGTCCATATTAAATCTTTTGATGCTATTTCATGACTAGTTGTTAAGTTACTAATGGCTTCTTATTTCTATACTTTCTCCCAAACAATCATATATCTTTTACTAAAATGGCATAATGTTAGTGAATAAAGCCAATAAGATCTTTATATAAAAAAATTAAATGGCACAGGAGTGGGAAAAAAAAAACTACAAGATAGCAAGAAACTGAGGAAAATGGGAAGAGTTCACGGACTCTTCTCTATCATTTTATTGTCCACTGGAAGTTAAAACCTTGGAAAAGAAAAGGGTTTTAGCATACATGGGGGAAGAATAATCTAGAACTACATTCCACACTTCCAGATGTGAGAATGTGTCTACTCTCTATCATCAGGGAAAACAAGTGTATTAAAATTAAAAATTTAAGATGTATATGTAGATGCAGAAAAAATACACCAATATGCAGTGGCTACTGAAAATTGATTATGCCAAGAATGGTATTATAACAGTGAAATATATCAACATATTAAAGATAAACCCAGAGCAGAAGTGATCACAAGTATGATCTCTTCTGGGGTTGGTTCAGGACTCAGCCAGCACAAACAATAACAATAAGACTTTTAAGATTTAGTACCCTCCTTACAAGAAACTGTTTTCACTCAGGGCCCTCATTAATCTTATGTATTCACCCTACATGTAATCACATGGCGAGCTAAGGTTAAGAGTCTGTTCTTGGGGAGCTAACTGCTTACTTGTGAGCTAAACTCACTCATCCGTGACACTGAGCTACCAAGAGGGCAGTGAAAGAAATAATTTAGGAAATTATGCCCTGGAAATTTCACTTTACAAACATATGAATTTGTCTCCCAGTTTCAAAGATACCTCATTTGGGAACAAGTCCCCTATATCTTTCCAGCCATAAAAAGAAAAAGAAAAATTTGGTGTTCTAGAAAGATGTCATATCAACTTATTTTAATGCAAGTTTTAAAGATACAATATTTGGGGTAATTTCTTTCAAATTCACCTGTTCTTTAATAGGGATTTTAAATCTACATTGTTAAATAAAATTATTCAACTATGAAAAATTTATATAAATACTACAGAGTCAATTGGCCAAAGTAATATTTCTATAGTCCCTTAGCTTTATCATTTACATTAGAAATACATAAAATTGAAAGGTAATAGAATGCAGAACAATTTTGAACAAGTAAAGCTTCCAAAGGCAAGACAGTGTAACAAGTTAATATGAAAATAGGTCTGTCTGGCTATGTCCACATTATAGTTACTATAGTTACCTATTTTCATTAGCTTTTATTGTCTCCTTATTTTTTTTCTATCAAAAATCTGCTCATCAGCCCATTTGTCACTCTGCAATCAGCTTGACTACATTTTCCTTGGAAAGAACATCAAAATCTGGTTTCCAGACAAACTAAGTTGTCTCATTGTATTTTAATTTCTTCTGAACAATATTACTACTTAGTATTTTCATGTTATTCAACTCTATTTAACCCCCAATAAAAAACATAAGTTCTTTATAAGCAGGAATCTTATTTTTTATCTCACCACTGAGTTTTCATGATCCATGAGAAGATTTTACTGAACACTTTCAGAAGATTTTACTTACACTATAGCATAAGTTTGAGGAATTACTAGTATGAAAAGTCTGTATGAAGAATAAAATAAAATGTCACTGATACAAGGTTATAGCTAAACTCATTTTTAAAAAGCAGAAACTCTGTTTATTGTGGATTATTATGCCAAAATATATACTTCAAATCCAGTGTATTTCACTATATTCTGTGGTGTGAACCTGAACTTTGACCTTAGCTTTGGCAATCACTGAATGTAGCATAAGAAGTCAGTGATTCCTGCAGTAAAACAAAATAACTACAGGAAATACATCTATTCCTGGACCTAAAATTCAGACTTCATGTCAACAGTCTAAAATGATTAAAATAAAATTTAAAAAATCATCCCACGTTATAAGGTAGTGTGCAGAGAAACTACATTTAGGAAGAAAAGGTTTGTTTCAGACTGGCCTTCCAAACAACTCTAGCAATCTTTCTAAATTCAGTGGCTTATAAATTTTATTTCTCTCATTGTGGTCCACTTCTCTGTCCTGAACATTTCTGTACAACAGCAGATCTTTTCATTTTTACAAAATGAGGATTGTGCTCTTGGTGTCTGTGCCTGGGGCTGGAATCTGCAGGTGCAGCTCCAAAATTCCTGGGCAACCATCACTGGAAATCTGCACCCTTCTTCACGAGCAGGAAACAGGCTGCAGGAACTTTTCACAGAAATAACGTATGCTTGTAATTTTTAATGAACCTACCCAGCGACATACCCTAGCAGCTATTTTCACGAAGAAAGCAGAGCACTTTTATAAAAATGGAAATATTCTTAGATCATAGGAAAATAAAAGATATATTTTTTAAAAAGTAGTGATTCTGTGGAATGTCTGTTTCCTTTAGTTTCCAAGCCTCCTTCAAAGCTATAAAAGGCCAATTTCAATAACAGAATAATTTAGTATTAGCAACACTCTCCTTATCAAACAAGAAGCTCTATACAATAAATATTACAAAGGATACAGTAATAATTGTGAACAGTATATGGAGAGGGACATATTTTGAAGAAAAAAAAAACACTAAAATTCATCTTCCAACCTGCAGGCAGCAGAGTTTCACCTACTACAGATATGGAACCCTTTTTGTTGTTATTGTTGTAGTTATTATTGTTGTCGTCGTTGTTAGACAGGACAGAGAGAAATGGAGAAAGGAGGGGAAGACAGAGAGGGGGAGAGAAAGATAGATAACTGCAGACCTGCTTCACCGCCCGTGAAGCGACTCCCCTGCAGTTAGGGAGCTAGGGGCTCAAACTGGATCCTTAAGCCTGTCCTTGGGCTTTGCGCCACCTGCGCTTAACCCGCTGAGCTACAACCCAACTCCCAGATCTGGAACCTTATCTGTAGTTTTACATAAGCTGAGACAGCTTGAGCAATGCACTTCTATAAGACTTAGATTTGGGAGTCGGGCGATAGCACAGCAGGTTAAGCGCAGGTGGTGCAAAGCGCAAGGACCGGATTAAGAACCTGGTTCGAGCCCCCGGCTCCCCACCTGCAGGGGAGTCGCTTCAGAAGCGGTGAAGCAGGTCTGCAGGTGTCTCTCTTTCTCTCCCCCTCTCTGGCTTCCCCTCCTCTCTCCATGTCTCTCTGTCCTATCCAACAACAATGACAGCAGTTAACAACAACAATAAACAACAAGGACAACAAAAGGGAAGAAATAATAAATATTTTAAAAATATTTTTAAAAAGACTTCGATTTATCCATTTATAAGTTAAGAATAATGATAGTGTGTCTCAAAGAGTTGTTGTAAGTTGTAAGCTTTTGGTTGTAACACATCAATCATTTAAATTTCTGCTTTTTTATTATTATTGTTATCAGTGCCATTACTAGCAATCACATGATCACTGTAAAGTATTTTCCTCACTGACTGTGACAGTGCATTTCATATTAAAAGTTGACTAGACTAAAGGATGCCCATAGTGCAAGTAGAACATGATTACCAGGTGTGGCTATAAGGGGAAGGGCTAGAGTCTACAAGAGATTAATGTAAGAACTGATAAAATGAATTAAAAGTAGTGTCCTCACCAATGCTATTAGCTGCTATTCAATTTTTTAATGGGCTAAGAGAAAAAAAAAGTAAATGAATGAATTTTACTTCATCTGGGACATTGATATCCCCATGCTCTTCAACAGTTGGATCCCTGACTCTTGGGCCTCTAAACTTACCAGAGTACTTACATGACTATTCCCCTGATTCTCAGCACTTCTCTTTCAGACTGAAATACACAAACAACTTTCCTGATTTTGCAGCTTACATACAAAATTTTTACTTTCATATTTATATAATCCAATCATTTCTATAATCATTCTACCTATATAAACATGTATCTCTGTATCAGCAGATGAAATAGAAACATCACCCTACCACTCTCTCTCTTCAAAGAGAATGTAAGAGAAGGAAGAGAAGGAGGAAGAGTCCTTTAAAAGGGTGCAAGCCAACTTCTATTTCCTTGTAATGCAATAAAGAAAAAATCAGGGGCTGGGTGGTGGCACATCAGGCTGAGTGCACATGCTATAATGCCCAAGCACAAAGCTTCAAGCCCCCCAGTTTTCACCTGCAGTAGGAAAGTTTCAGGAGTGGTGAAGCAGTTTTGTAGTTCTCTCTCTCTATCTCTCTCTCCCTCTCTAGCTTCCTCTTCCCCCTCATATTTCTCTATCTCTATCAAATAAATAAATAAATAAAATATTAAAAGAGATAAACAATCAGAATCAATTATCTGTCTCCAAATATGGTTTATTAATATTTATGAAAAAAGTTGTATTTCATAGCTACTGTGGCATAGAGAAAGAAAGAAATGTTACGATGGTATTAGTTGGTCATTTGTGTATACCTCACTGTTCATAAGGATTCTGAGTCAAGGCAGAAAACAGTCTTCTCAAAAATAAGGTAATCAACAAGAGAAACACAATTTTCTTCCCTAATAAATTCTTATGATGATCACTTATTCTATCAAACATGAATAAAATGAAAATATGTGAGCAGAACAAAAGAGCTGTTTCCAGACTATTAGATTACACAAAGCAGATCAGCACAGGATGAGACTTTGTTTTTTTTAAATTTTTATTTATAAAAAGGAAACATTCACTACACCATAGGAAAAGAGTGGTACAACTCCACACAACTCCCACCACCAGAACTCTGTATCCCATCCCCTCCCCTGATAGCTTTCCTATTCTTTATCCCTCTGGGAGTATGGACCCAAGGTCATTGTGGGATGCAGAAGGTGGAAGGTCTGGCTTCTGTAATTGCTTCCCACTGAACATGGGTAATGACAGGTCGATCCATACTCCCAGCCTTTCTCTCTTTCCCTAGTGGGCAAGGGCTCTGGAGAAGCAGAGCTCTAGGACACACTGGTGTCTGTCCAGGGAAGTCTGGTCGGCATCATGCTAGCATCTGGAGGATGATACTTTCTAAATGGAAAGGCAGGGAAACAATAGGAAGCACTTGATGGACTGCTAGGCTTAAGGCAAATCTGAGATCCTAAGAATTGACAACGAATGTGCACTTCAGAATACTAGAGGGAGGAAGTCTGCAGAGACACACTCTGAAAATAAGCAAATATTCAGTGGCACACCAATCAGTACAATAACATAAGGACCTGGTTGAGGCAGAGGAAAGGACCACCTTTTTTTTTTTTTTTAACATAGTTACCAGCAAGCAGGCTAGGATTAGCATCTGCTTCTATCACCCAGGCCAGAAAACATCATCATCTAAAGGGGCCTGGTGAGAATATCTGGAACAGCACTGGAAACTAATTGGTGGAAATTTAGCTTCTGTCATACTCTTGCCAAATTAATACTTAAAAAAATAATTGAAAGGATGAGCTGTTTACATCCTGTTGGTATGTATGAGACCCCTTCTGTTTCATTGGTTTAATACCCCCTGCTTAACACTGTATTCTATTTACATAACCACTGTATTCTATTTACATAACCACTGCAGGGCATTGGTTCAATCCCCACTGGTTCATGATATGTTTTTGCTCTGCCCCCTCTCCTTGTCACACTCTGATTTTCACCAGTCACTTTTCTTTCCACCCTCTCTATGTCACATCCTGTTTCCACCCTACTTGGCAAGTACATATAAAGACAGCATTGTGAGTTTTACGGTACTTTAGTTTAGTTTAGCTTAGCTCAGCTTAGATTGTGCTGCATCCTGCATGAATAAAGAGATACTGCCTACAGCTCAACCATGAGTCCCTGGTCGTCTGTTACCCGCCCGTGAAGCCAGCCCGGCGAAAACAACATAGCCCGGCGAAAACAACAACATCCCACTGTATGTGTCCTAGAATAAAGTAAGATTTAAAGAACTACAGCAACTTAAAATTTACAGGCTATCTTCCAATAAAAAAATAGCAGGTATTTTAAAAAACACAAAAATATGACCATGATGAGAAAATACAGCCAACATAAACAAATGCAAATTGAAGTTTGCTAAAATAAACATTCAAGAGATTATTATGGCCACTGGAATTGAAATTATATAATATATCTTTGTTTATATTGTATATGTAATAATATATACAGAATCTGAACTTGTAAAGATGAAAATTATAATGTATGCTATAAAAACTCACTAGATGGCGGAGCTGGGTGGTGTGGCACAGCAGGTTAAGTGCACATGGCTGAAAGCGCAGGGACCAACATAAGAATCCTGGTCTCATCTTGTGCCCCCGGTGCCCCACCTGCAGGGGAGTCACTTCACAGGCAGTGAAGCAAGTCTGTAGGTGTCTATCTTTCTCTCCCCCTCTCTGTCTTCCCCTCCTCTCTCCATTTCTCTCTGTCCTATCCACAACAATGACAGCAATAACAACAACAACAATAAACAACAAGAGCAACAAAGGGAAAAAATTAATTTAAAAAACTCACTAGATGGGATAAATGGCAGAGTAGGCAATACACAAGTGAATATCAGAAAAGCTGAATACACGAAAATTAAAATTATCCAAAATAAAGTAGTAAAAGGAATAAAATAACAACAAACCATTAGTGAGCTATATAAGTACTTCATTTATTTAATGATCACTAGGTTTCACTGACTTTTTCAGATAGAGGCAGTAAGAGAAAGATAGTACAGCACTACAATTTGTAACAACCCAAACTTGGAAGCAACCCACTGACAAATGAGTGGCTAAGAAAGTTGTGCTACATATACACAGCAGAATATAGTTCAGCTACTAACAATGATAAGGTCATCTCCTTGGTCTCGCCTTGGATGGAACTTGAAGGAATCATGTTAAGTCAGATAAGAAAAAAGAAAAAAGATGAATACTAAATGATCTCATTCATAGAGGGAACATAAGAAACAAGGAGAGAAAAGAAAAACACAAAAGAAAAGTTAGAATGGGCGCTCTTTATTGCACCAAAGCAAAGAACTCTGGGAAAGAAGGAGAGTAGTGGAGAGGTACTGGAATCATGTATGATAACAGAAAAAGACACACACACACCAAAATATTTCATAATCAAATTACTCTAAACAATAGGTAAAGATGGTCTAGAAACCAAAAAAAAAAAAGGCATAATGAGTAAAAAAAAAAAAAAGAAAAGAATGCTACTAAATGAGGGCAGTGCAAATTGAGGAATGGTTCATAACAGATGAACATGGGTGGTTGACAAAAGAAGGCCAGATAACAAAATAAGGGACCACAGAATTAGTACAGCTGGAATAGTATGACAAAGGTTTGATACTTACAGTAGAGGAAGTGTCAGTGCTGTAGCATCTTTTCCTATCTCCTTTTTCTTTATCTCTCTATAAAAATGTGGTAAGGCTCTAATGATGACAAATGAGTGAACAAATAAATGAATGAATGAAAAATAGAGCTGCTGAAAACAGCTCACTTGTATAGTGGGCTGCTTTGTCATGTGCGCTACGCCAGCATGAGCTCAGTCCCCACTGCACTGAAGGAATGCAAGAAAAAGGTGAGTGGGTGGTAGAATGAAAAAGAACAAATAGGACCCAGGTGGTGGCATACCTGGTTGAGTGCACATGTTACACTGTTCAAGGACCTGGGTTCAAGCCCCAGGTCCCCACCTGCAGGAGGGAAAGCTTTGCAAGTGGCAAAGCAGTGTTTCAGGGGTCTCTCACTCTCTCTCTCCTCTCTCTCTCTCTCTGTCTCCCTCTATATTTCCCCCTTTCCTCTCAATTCCTGGCTGTCTCTATCCAATAAATAAAGATAATTAAGAAAAAAATTAAGTACAAATACAAAGGCATAAAAAACATGAAGCTGGGGAGTCGGGCGGTAATGCAGTGGATTAAGTGCACATGGTGCAAAGGAAAGGACCAGCATAAGGTTCCCGGTTCTAGACCCCGGCTTTGCACCTGCAGCAGAGTCACTTCACAGGTGGTGAAGCAGGTCTGCAGATGTCTATCTTTCTCTCTCCCTCTCTGTCTTCCCCTCCTATCTCAATTTCTCTCTGTCCTATCTAAGAATGATGACACCAATAACAACAATGATAATAACTACAACAACAATAAAAAACAAGGGCAACAAAAGGGAAGATAAATATAAAAAAACATGAAGCTGGAATTAAATATGAAAGGATACAAATTATTTTATCTTTAAAATTATAAAATCAAGGATATAAAGTAAAATATATATCAGTATCAACTCTCCTATACTTTTCTTAAAATATAAATTCAACCAGGTGATTTCCAAAATAATGAATAGACAGTGGTTTGCATTCACTGTAACAACATTTCTTCTGTATACAAGAGAAAATCTAGAGGTTAGTAGAAGCTCAGCTGGCAGAGTGTGCCACATGGGAAGCTCCACAGGTACCAGAAGGGTGCTATGATATTTCTTCCTTTCTTGCTGTTTCTGTCTCTCTCTTTTTTTTTATATTTGAAAGGGATGAAAATGTTGAGTTCGAACAATAGAATCATATGTAAGACCTAGTATCAAGTACGTACACACACACAGAGAACGAGAGAGAGAGAATAGATGTTGATATCTGTAACATATTACCTATGTCTTATTTATTCATTAAAGTTAGACCATATACTTAGACCATAAAGATGTAAAATGTTGTCATATCTCATAGATTGCTTTTTAATAATATTTTATTTACTTGTTTATAGAGAGAGAAATTGAAGGTGGAAGGGGAGATAGGGAGAATAAGGAGAGACAGAGAGAGAGGGAGAGGGAGGGAGGAAGAGAGAGAAAGAGAGAGAGAGAGAGGTTTACCTGCAACACTGCTTCACCACTAATGAAGTTTCCCCCCTGCAGATGTGGGCCAGAGCTTGGTCCTTGTGCATTGTAGCATGTGCACTCTACCAGGTGTGTCACTGCCCAGCCCTCATACATATAATTTATTCCATACATCTATGCACACATAAAAAGATGTTCCTGGTAGCAATCAGTTGTTCAACAACAACAACAAGAAAGTGGGAGTGAATGAAAACATCTCCATTATTTAATAAGAATATGTACAAAAGTGGTTTTTCCCTTTCTTTTTCCTTTGTCCCTTTGAGGTTTTTTTTTCCCCAATCCTACTTTAAAAAATGTATCCTATCTCAATAAAATTAGTGTAACTGAAATATAACCAGAGAGCCCCAGGGTGGGGGGATCCGTATTGCTTGTGGGCGAAGTTGAGCCCTTCATGAACAGCTCTGTGTCTCAGGTACATGCCTTAAACGTTTAAATACTGGTCAGGACCCTATAGACCCAGCTGCTCCGCTCTGGACAGCAGGTTGGAGAGAGGGCTCCCTACGTGGTGAACTCTGTTATATTCTGAAGTTTCTCTCATTGTATTATTCTCACGTCTCCCAAAATAGATATTCTCATTAAATAAATTATTAACATTTAAAAAATATGTATCCTCTGAATCTTAACAAACACTGCATCATTTAATGATCAATATTATTGTCATATTTGTACAAAAGTGAAATGAAAGTAATTTTTAAAACTGAAATATAAATGTTCAGTTTTAGATACTTTTCAACTTTTCACTTACATACACTCAAAATAATCACCAGGTTTTAAAATGTATAATTATTTAAAATCCTAGCAGTAGTATTAGAGCTAGCTTGGTTTTAAAAACTTTATTCATTTACTTCCCTCTGACTCTCTAATATCCTTTGAACTAAAGTTTTTCATGTGTGGTTTTAGTCCAAAGTGAATTTCTTAGTGCTTCTCTTAAAACTCATCGCAACTGCCTTATATAATATTTAAGAGAAAATCCAGAATATTAAAATATTCAACACTAAGTTTAATACTAATAGTTTAACACTAAGACATGACATCTACAACAGATGCAAACATTATTATCTAACAACACAAATGCTAAATATCTTGAATTTAATGCAGCACAAACATTCTCATCTCTACACTGAGATGTGAAGCTATTTTACTCAGTCAATCCTTTAAGTATTCATTTATTTAAAAGATTTTATCTGGAAAGTAAATTTATATAAAGCAAGACAGACTTTCATAAGTTTCTGTTTGGTTTTGCTTTTCAGAGAGAGACAGAGCGGCATGAAGACAGAGAGTGAAACAGACCAAGCTTCCTTCAGTGCAGCAGAGACTGGGGTCGCGCTGGGGTAGAACACAGGGCAAAGCAATATTATCTAAGTGAGCTAATACTTTCCTAAATTTTATAAACAGGGACTCAGAGGTCACATGGGCCCCGGATCAGATCAAATCAATGGGGTTTACAGTCAACAATATTTATACACCTTTCCCATATTTTGGAGCTACTCTCTTCCCTGATCCAGCTTTCTGGTCCTTTTCCCAGCCATAACACCATCTCCCCAGACAATAACTTGGATCCACCTGCATATCAGATGTCAGCTCAGGGGGGTAAAAAAAAGTATACTCACAGGCGGTTTGAAATAGAACTAAAATAGGTCTACTAGCTATATACAAAATGGAGACACCCCTCCCAACTCTTTATCTGCACTACTCCAGCCTTTAGGTTCATGATTAGTCAACAATTTGCTTGGCTTTATTTGTTACTCTCTTTTCAGCCACCAGGTTCTAGATGCTAGCATGATGCTGACCAGACTTCCCTGGACAGACAACCCTACCAATATGTCCTCGAGCTCAGATTCCCCAGAGCCCCATCCCACTAGGGAAAGAGAGAAACAGGCTAGGAGTATGGATAGACCTGCCAACGTCCATGTTCAGCGGGGAAGCAATTACAGAAACCAGACCTTCCACCTTCTGCACCCCATAATGACCCTGGGTCCATACTCCCAGAGGGATAAAGAATAGACTATCAGGGGAGGGGATAAGATGTGCAGTTCTGATGGTGGGAATTGTGTGGAGTTGTACCACTCTTATCCTATGGTTTTGTCAATGTTTCCTTTTTTTAAATAAAAAATTTAAAAAAAAAGAAATAGAAATCATGTGGATTTCCCTGTATCTTCCCCCAAACTGAGGTAACCACCACTACTCTCTGGTGTACCTAATATTCAGTGCTGAACTCTTGGCTTATTAGCTTATTAGCACTTCTCAAACATTGACAGATAAACCTATGCTGCAAACTACTTGCTGAGTAGCTTAGCGCCTTTTCACTTGGCAAGAAATGGATTTCCAAAACTAGGCTCTGATTCTCAAATGCTTCCTTGACTAAATTATAATTCTGTAAAGCTGCCTTTTTTATGCATCTTTCCCATAAAATGAAGTTTCCTCTTCATACCCTCTACCAAAACAGTATACTTTTTATAAAGCTTAAAAGTATCATAATTTTTTTCTAAGACTATTTGCTTGATAAGAATTATATTTGGAGTACTTTTCAGTTAAAGAAAACTGTCCAATCTTCTTGAGTTTCAGCAGATTAAAATAAGCCATGCTTTTTCTTTCTGAAAGCAAAGTAGCCTTAAAGAAAAATAAAGTAAGGTGAAGAAAACAAAGAATATATGTTATATTCCTTTCAGATTTATTATATATACTATTATCATATATTTGAAAATGAGATTAAAATTTTTAATTTAAAGAAAATCATAAACCTGACCACTGAATCCTTACAAAAATATATCCTCTTAATGGTGTGTGTGTGTATGTGTGTGTGTATGTGTGTGTGTGTGTGTGTGTGTGTGTGTGTGTGTGTTTGTGTGTAATATTCATCCTGAGAATGTTTCTTGTCAAAATGAAGTACTTTGGGCACAGAGTTTGAAAACAAAGTTCTTATGACTGAAGTCACATTTTAAAATCCCAGGAGGATCATCTATCTAGAACAAATTTTGCCCTTATTGCTACCACTGACCCTACTAATGTCCTGGCCTCAGCTTCTTTAAAGTAAATTCATCTAAACCCAGAATATCTCCATCATATGTCTCTGTTCAACCACACAATTCCAACCACTCCCCTACTCTGACCACATATAAACCAAATTAGTAAATACTCATTTTTAAAATACATACCTTGAAGAAAGACTTTCTTAGTCACAAAGTAGTGCAACACATCCAAAGTAAAACATGTAGAATGAAGAAATGAAATGCTAATTTATTGTTCCAAAATATCAGTGATATAATTAAGTAACATAGATAAATAAGAATACCAGCTGATCTTATTTATAGGTAACTTAACAAGAGACAAAATGGAAAACACAAAGTGAAACTTGGATTAAGCATCATTTATTGCCCCCAAACAAAAGACTCTGAGGGAGGAGAGGACAGAGATGGGCAGAGAGAGTACTGGGGTCCTGGTGCACAGTGGTGGGAAATGCCAATGTTAGGGATAGAATATTTTTGATATTTATCTTGGGGAGATGAGAAATTGTACCCACCTGTCAAGAACTGTACTGTGAACTATTATCCACAATAAAATGATGTGAAAAAATATGTGTAAGGACAAATAAAAAGAAAAAAAACTCACCCAAAATGGGTAGAGAAAAATATTGAATTAAGTATGGAAAAATCAAATAACTATATTCTATTGCTTACTTTAATACCCTTTTATTAATTAAAAATCAATTCACTATGTTTCCATGTCAAAAAATGCTGCAATATGAAGAAAATGCCAAAGTTCACTAATCTGTGAGGGTTCTTCCCTTAAAACTGCATGGAAAATATAAGTCAAGGACAGTCTCCAAAAAGTATAATCATATTTTTTTCTAAAATTTAGTTTGCTGTGCTGAATAACAGTGATAATCATAATTTACATGTAGACACACACATATATAGACTCATATTAAATTTCTTATGAATAGAGTTCAAAAGAAATAATGCTATTTTAATAGACTGCAAGAGGAATTAATCAAAAACTGTCTCCTGAGGGAAAAACTAAAACATCCAACTTAGTGCACTACTCTTGGTAGAAGCAACTTCTGAAAAGGGCAGTTTTTGAGGACTGAGAGGGAAATGCATAGGATGTCACTAAGCCTTTGGTTAGTCTCAAAGAGGTTCCACTGTGGCTAATTATTTTCTTCCACGCTCCTGTCTATAAGCATTGCACTTTTCACTTTTCTATGAAAAAAAGACCCACAGCTAATGAGAGCCATAAAGATTCCTTAATCAGCTTATATTGGGAACAAGTATTAAAGTCTCCATTTTCACAACAGGCACATGAAATACACACTTTTATGATATATTACTAGCACAGGAACTTACATCGTTCTTCCCTTGAACCACCTGCAAATTTTAATAGTCATGTATCACCAGGGTACCAGAAACTCATAAAAGTTGAACCTGCTAATTAACAAGTAGGTAAAGTTCCAGTCTTGTACATAATTTGTTTGCTTCCAAGACATAGTCAGCAAAACCTAAAAGAGTCCCTGGGATTTTTCTTCCAAAGGCAACTAAATTTTAGGCTTTATTTACATACCTAGGTCACCAACAAATAAAACCACACGAATACATATCAAAAACCATATCCTTAAGGAGGGCATAATGTTAGTGAAAAGGTGAAAGTCTAAAAATGGATTTATCTCCAAAGAATTGCTAGTTTAAGGACTTATTTGGAATAAAATTGATCCTGTTTCAAATTCACTCTTGACCTACCCTAGTGTCTTCTGTTTCTTTCTCTTTACCAAGATGCTACATTTCAAATTATTGTACATTAGAACTGTTTGCCCTGGTTAAATATACTAACCATGATCACAAATTTAGTATGTATATAACTACAAAACAAGAAAATCTGAAGTCCAAAAAAAAAAAATTCTTTTTTTGCATGAAAAAAATGCCTCCCAAATCTTGCCTGTAACAATGGTGATGGCTACTAACAACATTCCAATAGGATGACTTCAGGCTATGTAAGTTTCATAAATGGCCCATTAGTGTCAAGGCCCTTGGTCTTAGTCCCAGCCCAGTTAGTCTTAAGAGGAATTACTACCATATTAAGGGATTGGTTATTTTTTCTGAACTTACAGTACTAGGCAAAGCTATTTTCTTTTTCTAATGTTTTATTTATATGAACAAGTCTCCTAGGAGGGTAATTAAATGATTTTTGCCAGAAAGTTAGTGAGGGTATTAAATGATGTCTGATTTTCTTGTAGCTGAAAAAATATCTTTATGCATAAAGGTAACAGACAAGTTAGAAAGTGGTAGATTCATTAATCCAACCTTCTGTAATAAGCACTTGTTTAACTCAAAAATCAGGTACTATACCTATATATAATTAATATGAGTTAAGTATCAACATTGGACCAAATATAACACTAAGCATTTTATATATCATTTATCATCTCACTTCACCCCTCTGTCAATAACTTTGATGGAACTACCATGTAAGTATCAAGTTAAACAAATGCATGATTTGACAGAAAAACTGAATATGGCCAGAACTCGAATCTACTTCTATTAAGATTGCAAGGCATTATTTCTTAGAACTTGATTATTTTTTAAATTGAAACACACTGAAGATCAAAAATCAGAGAATCTCAATCTATCCAAATATGTGAATGTTATGCAATATATATATGTTATGCAATATATATATATATGTTATGTATATATATGTGTTATGTATATATATGCATATATATATGTATATACAAAAGGAAACAAAGTCAGATATTTTTAACAGCTAAAGATAGCATCATGCTTTTTCTTAAAGGTCTCTAGAGCAGAGCCCCTACCTGATATATGAAAAACAGCCTGTCTGCCTGTTCTAGTAATTATTTATGGAACTGATACAAATGCAGTGCAGTAACATTTAACATTTAACTTATTTATTTATGTATTGCCTCCAGGGTTATCATCGGTGTCAGCACTCTGAATCCACTGCTCCTGGAGGCTAATTTTTCTCCTTTGTTGCCCTTGTTATTAATCATAATTGTTGTTATTATTACTCTTATTGCTGTCATTATTGTTGGATAGGACAGAGAGAAATTGAGAGAGGACAGGAAGGCAGAGATGGGGAGAGATATATAGACACCTGCAGACTTGCTTTACCACTTGTGAAATGACGCCTGTGCAGGTGGGGGTTGAAGGCTGGACCCGGGATCCTTACACTGGTCATTGTGCTTCAGGCCATGTGCATTTAACCCGTTGTGCTACCACCTGACTCCCAACATTTAACTTGTTAATACTTCTTTAAGGAGTTTCAAAAACTTGAACATCATATAATTACTAAGTGTCTAGAGTGCAAGGAAGAGTAGCTGATTGTGGGGGTTTCTGGTTTGTTTGTTGTTTTGTTTTGTTTTGGTTTGGTTTGGTTTGGTTTTGTCAGAGACCTTACTCTCTGACCTCATCAATCACAGGAGTTTGCCTTTGAATCTTGTGTTCCTGTGAATCATTCAAATATTTCTAGATTCTCTGTTTAAATATGTCACCCTACATTTAGATTTGCCACAGCATCCCGAGACCTCAAAATTAAATTAAGAGAAAAGAAAAATACACATATAGGTTTATTTGTTTCTAAAGAACAAGTGCTACCTACTTACTGTAGGGCACATTGAAAGACTATGTTCCTTCCATAGACAGTAAGTGATTCTTAGGTAAAAAAAAAAAAATGATCAAAGAGAATTAAAGACAATCTAAAAAATAGTGCAAATAACTTAATATATAAGAAGCTCTTTCAGGGGCCAGGTAATGGTACACATAGTTAAGATCACATGTCACAGTGCACAAAGAACTCTTTCCCTCTCTGTCTATCAATTCCCTCTCTACATCCTTCTCTACTTCTATCTCTACACAATATATTAAAATTGATTTTTTTAAAGAAGCTCTTTTTGGGGGAAGGATGAACAAGCTATCCAAAGAAAATTTCAGAATACAACTTACTCTTGAACCAATAGCTGCTTTTCATTCCATTTTGTGCTACAAGTTGAAGTGCTAAAATAGTTGAGGTAATAAAGCTGAAATTTGGATTACTGTCAAAGTTAAGTGTTTTAAATAAAAATATCAAAGTGTACATATTCTAATAATGTCATTCTGCCTTATATACATCATATTTAGTGTTGGGAATTACACCCTGCTCCATAGTTGATACTATGTATGATACATAATCATTGTTTTGCCTGAGACCCACCCTGCCTGCAGGGTATAGGTTTATCCCACTGGTTAGAACCTTCGTAACAGCTGCTATGGAGGCTTTCTTTGCACTCTTTTCTCCACCCCCTTTCCTAGCCAATCCCGTCCCGACTTACCACTTCTGGAATTCTCCCATAAAAGCCTCTCCTGTTTTCCCTTTCACACAAAAGCCTATCCTCTTTTCTCTTCTGAGACCTGACCCGGAGAAGGGCTGTTGGGCATAGTGGGAGGCAGCTATTTTGCTAGCTCCATGTGGCCTAAACCGCTCTGCTCTCACCCAATTCTGGGATGTCTGCATGAATAAAGATTTGCATACCCGCTCCACCACGAGTTCCTGGTCTCTTCTCTCCCCCTGCGATACAACCGACAATTTAGAATGGAAAGAAATAAAGATAAAGAAAGGATCCTGAAGGCTGCAAGAGAAAAACAAACAGTTACATACAGAGAAAAACCCATATAATTAGCAGTAGACTTCTCTACACAAACACTACATGCCAGAGGGGAATGGCAAGGTATCAAGAGCTCAATGAGAAAAGCTTTCATCCAAGACTACTGTATCCTGCTAGACTGTCATTAAGACTATATGGAGGAATAAAAACCTTCTCAACCAATCACCAGCTGAAAGAATCGACTATCACTAAGCCTGCCCTAAAGAAATTATGAAAGATCTCCTTTCAGACCATCATAAATATGCCATATATCAGAACACTCTAAAAATCTACAATATGGTATTAAATGTCTTCAATCTATGATATCAATAAATGTCAATGGCCTGAATTTACCTATAAAAAGGCATAGAGTAAAAAGATGGTTCAGAAACACAACCCAACAATATGCTGTCTACAGGAAACCCACCTAACTCAACAAGACAAGCACAGACTCAAATTGAAAGAATAAAAAACTATCATACAAGCCAATGGCCCCTAAAAGGGCAGAAACAGCTATTCTCACATCTAACACAACAGACATTAAAATAAATAAAATTTAAAAATATAGGGATGGACATTACTTAATGTTCAGAGGATCAGGCAATCAAGAGAACTTAACAATTATTAACATCTATGCACCCAATGAGAAGCCATCTAAATATATCAGACAACTACTGAAAGAGCTACAGTAATATATTAACAGCAACACAATAATAGTGGGGGATTTCAACACCTCACTCTCTAAACTGACAGAGCATTCAGGCAGAAAATCAATAAAGACATAAGGGAGCTAAATGAGGAGATAGATTAATTAGAACTATTGGACATTTTCAGAGTCATTAATCCCAAGAAACTGGAATACACATTTAACTCAAGTCCACATGGGTCATTATCAAGGATAGACCATATGTTAGGCCACAAAGACAGCATCAGCAAATTCAAGAGGACTGAAATTATCCCAAGTATCTTCTCAGACCACAGTGGAATTAAACTAACACTTAACAATCAACAAAAGATTAGTAATAGTCCCAAAATGTGGAAGTTCAACAGTACACTCCTTAACAACTAGTGGGTCAAAGAGGAAATAAAGGAAGAAATCAAAATATTTCAGGAGTTCAATGAAAATGAAGACACAGCTATCAAAATATTTGGGACACAGGTAAGGCAGTAGTGAGAGGGAAGTTCATAGCCATAAGGCACACATTAGGAAACAAGAAAAAGCACACATACACAGCCTGATTGCATATCTTAAAGACCTAGAAGAAGAAGAAGGAGGAGGAGGAGAAGGAGGAGGAGGAGGAGGAGGAGGAGGAGAAGGAGAAGGAGAAGGAGAAGGAGAAGAAGAAGAAGAAGAAGAAGAAGAAGAAGAAGAGGAAGAAGAAGAAGAAGAAGAACAAAGAAACTCTAAAGCAACCAGAAGGACAGAAATCAGTAACATTGAAAATAAGAAAACCATACAAAAGATCAACGAAAGTATATGCTGCTTCTTCAAAAGAGTCAAAAAATCGACAAACCTTTAGCCAGACTCACAAAACAAAAAAGGGAGAAGACCCAAATAAATTGGATTGTACATGAAAGAGGAGATATCATAACAGACACCACAGAATCCAACATATCATGCGAGTCTTCTGTGAACAAGTATATGCCACCAAGGAAGAGAACCGGAACAAATGGGTGATTTCCTAGATATCTATGAACTTCCAAAATTAAACAAGAGGAACTAAATAACATGAACATGCCCATCACAGATAATAAAATTGAAACAGTTATCAAAAACCTTCCCAAGAATAAAAGTCCCTGACCAGATGGTCTTACAAATAAATTCTATAAAACCTTCAAAGAATAACCAATACCTCTACTTTTAAAAGTCTTCCAGAAGATTGAAGACACAGAATTACTCCCTTCCAGCTTCTATGAAGCCATCTACTCTGTGATACTAAAAGCAGACAGGGATACAACCAAAAAAGAAAACTACAGACCAATATCTCTGATGAACATAGATGCTAACATATTGAACAAAATTCTAGTCAACTAGATACAGCAGTATATTAAAAGATTGTCCATCATGACCAAGTGGGATTTATCCTAGGCATGCAAGGATGGTTTAATATGTATAAATCAATCAACGTGATCCACCACATCAATAAAAGCAAGACCAAAAACCACATGGTCATAGCAATAGATGCAGAGAAAGCCTTTGACATCAGTTTATGATGAAAACACTTTGACATCAGTTTATGATGAAAACACTACAAAAAATGGGAATAGATGGAAAATTCCTGAAGACAGTGGAGTCTATATATAGCAAACCTACAGCCAACATCACACTCAATGGTGAAAAACTGGAAGCATTTCCCCTCAGATCAAGTATTAGACAGGGCTGCCCACTATCATCATTTTTACTCAGCATAGTGTTCAAAGTTCTTGTCATAGAAATCAGGCAAAATCAAGGAATTAAAGGGATACAGATAGGAAGAAAAGAAGTCAAACTCTCCGTATTTGCAGATGACTTGATAGTATACATAGAAAAACCTAAATAATTTAACAAGAAGCTTTTGGAAATCATCAGGCAATACAGTAAGGTGTCAGACTGCAAAATTAACATTCAAAAGTCAGTAGCACTCCTCTATGCAAATAATAAATCTGAAGAAGTTGAAATCTAGAAATTAATTCCTTTTACTATAGCAACAAAAACAATGAAATATATAGGAATAAACCTAACCAAAGAAGTGAAAAACTTGTATTATGAGTCACAACTCAAGGAAATTGAAAATGACACAAAGAAGTGGAAAGATATTCCATGTTCATGGGTTGGAAGAATTCACATAATCAAAATGAATATACTACCCAGAGCCATATACAAATTTAATGCTATCCCTATCAAGATCCCAACCACATTTTTTAGGAGAACAGAACAAATGCTACAAATGTTTATCTGGAACCAGAAAAGACCTAGAATTGCCAAAACTATGGAGAAGAAAGAACAGAACCGGAGGCATCACACTCCCAGATCTCAAATTGTAGTATAGGGCCACTGTCATCAAAACTGCTTGGTACTAGAACATGAATAGACACTGACCAGTGGGATAGAATTGAGAGCCCAGAAGTAAGCCCACACACCTACGGACATCTAATCTTTGACAAAGGTGCCCAGACTATTAAATGGGGAAAGCAGAGTCTCTTCAGCAAATGGTGTTGGAAAAAATGGGTTGAGACATGCAGAAGAATGAAATTTAACCACTGTATTTCACCAAATACAAAAGTGAATTCCAAGTGGATCAAAGACTAGGATGTTAGACCAGAAACTATCAGGTACTTAAAAAAGGAGGAAGTGCCACGCCCCACACAACTCCAGAACAACGGGTCTGACAGGGTCAGCACCCAGGAAAACTCTCTTCAAGGAAGAAGAATTCTGGGAGTGGGTCTTGGCATCCTAAGCAGATCTAAATTGGAAACTCTGATTATTGTTTTCATTTGTACATCGTAATGATGCCTTGTAATCGGGGATGAACATCCCCTGTTCCCAGATTAGATACAGATGAACAGGAAATGAGGTGGACGAAGTTATGGGTCATCAAATACATAAATTTTTAGGAAAAATTCTTAATAGTACTTACCTGCCCTTATGAAATATGTTAAAACTCTATGTAAAATACTATCTGCTAAGCCTATTACTCAGAAATGCATCACCCCATGAAGTACGACATTTCTGTGTAAAACCACAAGGCCATCTAATCAAGAAATGAGCTTTACTTTCTGTTCCAGATATTGTTTATGAAAGACTGAAAGATATATAAACTCTCACTGGCTGAATAAAACTTGAGTTCAGATTCACCCTCCAACAGAATGTGGTGTATTCTGTTCTCCCCAGCGCCGATTCCTGATCCACCAGGTGGTCGCCTTCGGAGTTTCCTGATCCGTCCTGCTGCTCTTCCACTGTAGCGGTCCGTTGCAAATTTTAAAGACATCTTCAATGAAACGAATCCAATTACAAAGAAGACTAAGGTTGGGGGCTGGGTGGTGGCACACCTGGTAGAGTGCACACGTTACAAAGAAGACTAAGGCAATTCACACGTATCCGTAAACTACTGCAAAATATATACCTGAAAGCAGAAGTACACTAGAGTTTGCAGTGAGTATCCCCTAACACTTCCTCTCCACTATTCCAAGCTTTGGGTCCATGATTGCTCAACAATTTGTTTGGCTTTGTACATTAACTCTCTTTTCAGTCACCAGGTTCCAGATGCCATCAGGATGCCGGCCAGGCTTCCCTGGACTGAAGACCCCACCAATGTGTCCTGGGGCCCTGCTTCCCCAGAGACCCACCCTACTAGGGAAAGAGAGAGGCAGACTGGGAGTATGGACCAACCAGTCAACACCCATGTTCAGCGGGGAAACAATTACAGAAGCCAGACCTTCTACCTTCTGCAACCCACAATGACCCTGGGTCCATACTCACAGAGGGATAGAGAATGGGAAAGCTATCAGGGGAGGGGGTGGGATATGGAGAATGGGTGGTGTGAATTGTGTGGAATTGTACCCCTCCTACCCTATGGTTTTGTTAATTAATACTTTCTTAAATAAAAAAAAAAAAAGAAGACTAAGGCAAGTATAAACCTATAGGATCACATCTAATTAAAAAGCTTCTGCACAGCAAAAGAAACCATTACCCAAACAAAGAGACCCCTCACTGAATCGGAGAATATCTTTACATGCCACACACAAGACAAGAGTTTAATAACCAAAATATATAAAGAGCTTGCCAAACTCAACAACAAGAAAACAAATGACCCTATCCAAAAATAGGGAGAGGACTTATATTTATCACAGAAAGGATCCAGAATGCTGAGAAACACATTAAAAAATGCTCCAAGTCTTTGATTGTCAGAGAAATGCAAATAAAGTCAACAATGAGCTACCACTTCACTCCTGTGAGAATGTCATACATCAGAAAAGGTAGCAGCAACAAATTCTGGAGAGGTTGTGGGGTCAAAAGAACCCTCCTTCACTGCTGGTGGTAATGTAAATTGGACCAACCTCTGTGGAGAACAGTCTGGAGAATTCTCAGAAGGCTAGAAATGGATCTACCCTATGATCCTGCAATTCTTCTCCTAGGGATATATCCTAAAGAACCCAACACACCCATTCAAAAAGATCTGTGTGCACATATGTTCTTAGCAGCACAATTTGTAATAGCCAAAACCTGGAAGCAATCCAGGTGTCCAACAACAAATGAGCGGCTTAGCAAGTTGTGGTCTATATACACAATGGAATACTACTCAGCTATTAAAAACGGTCACTTCACTGTTTTCAGCCCATCTTGGATGGTGCTTGAAAAAATCATGTTAAGTGAAATAAGTCAGAAACAGATCAATGAATATGGGATGATCTCATTCACAGGCAGAAGTTGAGAAACAGGTTCAGAAGAGAAAACACAAGTAGAACTTGAACTGGAGTTGGACTCTGGGGTGGGGGTGGGGTGACAGTACAGGTCCAAAAGGATGACAGAGGACCTAATGAGGGTTGTACTGTTATGTGGAAAATTGAGAAATGTTATGCATGTACAAACTATGGTGTTTACTGTCAAATGTAAAACATTAATCCTAAAATAAAGAAATTAAAAATAAATAAATAATAAAGTGAAGCTTTCCATTTATTTTCTGTAACTAAGTGCATTTAGTGTAAGAAAGGCAAATATACCATGGTTCCTTCTAGTTACATCCAGATAATAAGGTAAAGGAGATAACTAACATTTTACTATTTGAGTGGTATTCCATTATACATATATATCACAACTTTCTTAGCCACTCATCTGTCATTGGGCATCTGGATTACTTCCAAGTTTGAACTATTGCACATTGTGCTGCTATGAATCAAAACTGGATGACTCATTCATGGGTAAAACATCAGAAGCAAGTATAGAAAGGAAAAACACAGAGTGAAACTTGGGCCTGGGTGTAGTGTATTGCACCATGGTAAAGGACTCTAGGAAGAAGCATATGCATGTGAGGGAGGATCTAGAGGGAACTTTGTAACCCTGATGCATGATGGTGGAAAGGGATCTCAACTGGAGGTGAAAGTGTTTTGCAGACACATAACACAGGGAGATGAGAAGTGGTATCTATATACCAACAGTTATACTGTGGACCATTACCCCCCACCCCACCCCAATATAGTGATTGGGGCGGGGAAAGCTTTTTTTAAAAAAAGAAAGAAAAGACAACAAGGGCAACAAAAAGGAAAGTAAATAAATATTTTTTAAAAATTTTAAAAAAGAAAAAAGAGGAAGAGGAGGAGAAGGAGAAAAAGGAGAAGGAGGAGGAGGAGGAGGAGGAGGAGAAGGAAGAGGAGCAGAATTTTAAGCATATAGACTGCAGCAGAACTGAGGGGCAGAAATAGTAAGAAATTGGATACAACCTTGTCCTCAAAGAGAGCATAATTCTCCAATATACAACCAAATCTTGTCCTTGTTCTAATTTGACATTGCTCCTATGCACATAAAAACCAATTTAAATGATTTATCCTGCTCTTGAAAGCTTACTGTATGAGTTTGTCTAGAAATTATAGTCATTTGGGAGATTGGATTTTTTAAAAATACATTTTTATTTATTTATTATTGGATAGAGACCTAGAAAAATTGAGAGGGAAGGAGGAGATAAAGAGGGAAAGAGACAGAGAGACACTTGCAGCTTTGCTTCATCACTCATGAAGCTTTCCACCTGCAGGTGGGGAACAAGGGCTTGAACCTTTGTGTCCTTGTGCACTATAATGTATGCACTTAACCAGGTGCACCACTGCCTGGCCCCGAATAGATATTTTTTTGTCACTCCAGATCAACATCTTTAGGTAGAGAAAGAAACAGAAAGAGAGAGGGAGAGAGGGGAAAAGGGAAAAAAATTGCAGTGCTGAAGCTTCCCCACTATGCTCAAATCTGGGTTACGTGCATGGGAAAGCAGGTACACTGTCGGATGAGTTATCTAGTTACCTTGCAAGCCCAAGAAATTATTCTTATCTTATATTTTTACTCACCTTCAACTTAGCATTTAGTAGATATGTTTTGAATAAAATGACTAATATAAAATATTATCATATCACATGGAATTATATTTCTATTACTATAAGTATGTAAGATAAGGGAAACTTAGCTTCCTGCATTGCTTCAGCTCTAGTATAATTATCATTTCGCCAGAGCACTGTTCAGCTCTCATTTATAGGGACTGAACCAGAAAATTTAGAACTTCAGGCATGAAAGTCATTTTCCATTTGCATAACCATTATGCTGTCTCCCCAGTCCACTGGCTCTATTATTTTCTGATCAAGTTGCATTCTCCTTCTGTTTCCTATATTTGGCTTTTAGATAGACCATGACAACATGTCACATTTCTACAGACTCCAAGAAAAAGGGTTTCCTCATGCCTGGAATGTCTTCCATGTCTTTATTTAGCCAATTTAAACTCATTCATCATGCCTCATTTTGATGACAACTTCACAAACACTTACTCCAACCTCCTTAAAACAGGAGAAGTATAGTATCTTCATAAAAAGATCTTTTTATGTCACAAGAATCCCACCAGTGGATGGGAGACAACATAATTCATACTTATGCAACCAGACTCTCATGCCTGAGGCTCCAAGCCAAATTCAATCCTCTATACCATCATAAACCAAAGTTGAACAGGGCTGGTAAATAAATAAATAACTAAATAAATAGCATGCCGTGTTTTGCTTATATATTTCTTTCAACAATTAATTATTTGATTAGCATATATCTTGCTTTTGAATGCTATGACTTTTGCAGTAGGAACTGTTTTTGTTTGGCTTACCATAGTACACCTGCTCATAGATTGAAACACAGATACTGAGTAAATGTTAATGAGTGAGGTCAACTCACCTAAAGTTCATTTTATTTTCATTCAGTGGTGTACTTTTATTTACTCATTAAGTGAGTTGAGATTCTGTTCTAATAAATATGGAACACCTACTGTGATCAAGTACTGCATCTACTCTGGTATTACATGAAATATACAACAGTGAAATTGCACAATTCCAAAAAGCACACACAAAAAAATAATGTGTAATGAAGAGTTTTTTATGTTGGAAATACAGAATACATGAGAAAGAATAATTAAAAAATAGATTTGTTAAGTCTTCCCACCAATAAAATACTGTTGGTCAAAACATAAGACCTGAAGGCTGAGAGATAGTTCAACTGTCAGAGTGCACATTTTGCCAAGCATTAGAATTCTGGTTTGAACCACAAGCACCACAAGGGAGCACCATGTGTGGAGCAGAGAAAGTTTTTGAATGGCAGAGATGGTGGAGTAGTACTGTGGTGTCCCATGTTTTCCTCTCTTTCTTTGAAATTAAAATTTAAAAAAAGTCTACCAGAAGCAGTGAAATCAGAAGCAAGGTCACACTAAGCAAAACAAAACACAGACCAAATATACCCATTCTATAGAAAGTACAATTAAACTGGGGGACAGGTGGTAGTGCATCGGGTTAAGCACAGATGACGCAAAGTGCAAGGATCCCGGTCTGAGCCCCCAGCTCCTCACCTGCAGGGGGGTCGCTTCACAAGCAGTGAAGCAGGTCTGCAGGTGTGTCTATCTTTCTCTCCCCCTCTCTCTTCCCCTCCTCTCTCCATTTCTCTCTGTCCTATCCAACAACAATGACATCAATAACAACAACCATAATAACTACAACAACAATAAAAAAACAACCAGGGCAACAAAAGGGAAAAAAATAGCCCCCAGGTGTACAGGTGTAGTGGGTTCCTAGTGAAGGCACCGAGCCCCAGCAATAACCCTAGAGGAGAAGAAAGAAAAGAAAGAAAGAAAGAAAGAAAGAAAGAAAGAAAGAAAGAAAGAAGGAAGGAAGGAAGGAAGGAAGGAAGGAAGGAAGGAAGGAAGGAAGGAAGGAAGGAAGGACAATTAAGGGAGTCAGGTTAAGCAGGTTAAGTGCAGCAGGTTAAGCGCATGTGGCACAAAGCACAAGGACTGGCTTAATGATCTCAGTTGGAGCCCCTGGCTCCCCACCTGTAAGGTAGTACCTTCACAGGCAGTGAAGTAGGTCTGCAGGTGTCTATCGTTCTCTCCCCCTCTGTCTTCCCCTCCTCTCTACATTTATCTCTGTCCTGTAGAATAACAATAATAACTACAACAACAATGAAAAACAAGGGCAACAAAAGGGAAAATAAATATAAAAAACTTTTTAAAAGAAAGTACAATTACACTTAACATAGGGATTATTGAGCTTTGTTATTGTATATTGGCTGTTTCACTTTGAAATAAAGTGGCAAAATAGCAATATGGTCCTATGTCAGCATACACCTTTCATTTTATACACTTGACTGAGAAATGTAAGTCTATAAAAAGGCAAAGTCAACAAATTCCCTGCTTCAAATCTGTAAATAAAGAAATTTTGTATGTAACTCTCAAAACATGCAATCAGATGTACAGTACCCTTGGATAGGGCCCACTTTCCCGTATGCATCTCCCAATCCAAACCAAATAATATTGCATCCGCCGATCACAACCTAACCAAAGCAACGATTGCCATCTCAACATGCTTCACCTCAGACTGTATCCAGAGACTTCACATGTGGAATGACAACCCTTCAGCTTCATTACTCGGGTGAGACCTTTCCTTTAATAGTACACTCTAATTTCATCTCAGGTAGTTCACTTTCTAACAAAGTCCCATAACCTAGACATACAACAGTTTCTGTGAGAGAGAGCTTATGTTCACACGTATCCATAAACTACTGCAAAATATATACCTGAAAGCAGGATTACACTAGAGTTTGCAGTGAGTACCTCCCTAACACTTCCTCTCCACTATTCCAAACTTGGGATCCATGATTGCTCAACAAATTGTTTGGCTTTGTATGTTAACTCTCTTTTCAATCACCAGGTTCCAGATGCCACCAGGATGCTGACTAGGCTTCCCTGGATTGAAGACCCCACCAATGTGTCCTGGAGCTCAGATTCCCCAGAGACACACCTTACTAGGGAAAGAGAGAGGCAGACTGGGAGTATGGACCGACCAGTCAACGCCCATGTTCAGCGGGGAAGCAATTACAGAAGCCAGACCCTCTACCTTCTGCAACCCTCAACGACCCTGGGTCCATGCTCCCAGAGGGCTAGAGAATGGGAAGGCTATCATGGGAGAGGGTGGGTTATGGGGATTGGGTGGTGGGAATTGTGTGGAGTTGTACCCCTCCTACCTTATGCCTTTGTTCACTAATCCTTTCTTAAATAAAAAATTAAAAAAAAAAAAAGAAAGAAATGTAAACATATTTCCCTAAGCCACTAATTTGCTATCAAGTAAGGGGCCAGGCTGATTCTGATTCATAGCTATGTTATTCGATGATTGCATTTGCTTAAGCCACAAGCCAGCATTTTTATATAATCACTCTGTTTAGAACATCAAATTTCCTGTGGACTTTTTTTTAGATTTGCTACGCCACCCCAAATTTTCTCTCTAAAGGTTGATATATTATATATGAGGTTTTATTGTATTTGGTCTTTGTTGTCACTAGGGCTTTACTATTCAGAGCAGGTTTTTCAGATTTAAAGAGAGACAGAGACAAAGAACAGGAAGATAGGACAATACCACTTGTGTGGTGGGGGGCTATGCTTGAACCTAGGTTATTCATGTGAAAAAGTAAGCATGCTATTCAGGTGAGTTATCTTGTGGGCCATAAAGCATTGACTCTTGAGAGGTATCTAGATACCTATTCATGAAGAAGATCATGAAAGCAGCCATTAATTTAATGGTCATTGTTTTTTTTAACATGCAAAATTCATGACGAACATCAGCAATACCAAGTGTTAACCATTACCCGACAGCCAGATTCATTACTCCCACTGTCACCAGAGTGTGTTCTTTCAAACTTAATATACCTCATACATGTTTGAAACCCACTAATGATGCTTCAATACATTCAGGATAACCTTGACTCCTTGATTTAGTAAACTAAAGTAAAAAAACTTCCATTCTTCCATTCAGAATTAATCATGTTCTACCTCATCCAATTTTTTATTTTATTCTCTGAAAAGTTCCCCTTAATGATATCTCTTTCTTTCTTTCTTTCTTTTTTGGTAATTTTCCATATACCTTCTCATAAAATTTTTACAAAGTAATTTATTTTAAGGGGTAAGGTAGTAGTGTACCTAGTTGAGTTCACCCATTACCATGTGCAAGAACCCAGGTTCAAGCCCCTGGTCCCCACCTGCAGGGGGGAAACTTCAGTAAGAGTGAAGGAGGATTATAGGTTTCGCTCTTTCTCTCTCCCCATTTCCCCTTCCTTCCTCAATTTCTCTCTGTCCTATCAAAAAAAACAAAACAACATTTTAATTATTTATTTTTATGACAGAGAGAAAGACCATAACTCTGTTCACTCCTGGCTTATAGTAGTATAGAGGATTTCTCCTGTGAGTTCTAGCATACTAGACATGTAATTTCTGTGCTCTTTACACTGAGTTGTCTCCCAGGCCTTCTCGTGTTTCTTACAAAATTTAGAAACTCTCTCCCCTTTTACCTGGTGTGCCCACTCAATTTGAAATTTTACTTTAAGATTTCTGTTCTCCAGTTCTCTGATCTAAGCACTCAGGCTAGATAATTTATTCTGTTTCTCAGAACAATCTGGTTTATGTTTATCTGGGTCTTGCACCTGAAATATTTCTCTGTCCCTGGGTTGACTTTTTAATTCAAACAGAGGGTGTATTTATTGGTGGTGACAGTGAAGGTGGTGGCTATGTATGTGTTTGTGTTTGGTGGGGTAGGGAAGGGTCTTGTAAAACTTCTAGCACTCCCAGGGACAAAAGCTCAAACTTAGGGTGTACATATGGGAAGGCAGGCAGGCACCTTATCTGATGAGCAATTTTTCTAACTTCAGTGCAATTTGAGATACTATATTTATTACATTATATTGATATGATTTGTTAATTTGTCATACTTCTGGCTAAAATACAAGATCCCTGTGATCTAATAAACAAGAAAGCAAGCCATTTTTTTATTTGATATCCTCTAACCCAAGTCAATCATGGTTTTTAACATAAAATTAACAAGTTTTAGTCATTTCCTACCTCAAAAAGATATCAAAAATTTACAAAATAGATGGACTGGCTGGAGAGATAAGAGAGAATCACAAATAAGGTAAGTGCCCAAAAAAGGAGTGTATGAATAAATGCAGGGGGGTGGCTATACATGTGGTAGAGTATACATATTTCAATGCAGATGGACCAGGGTTCAAGCCCCTGGTTCCAACCTACAGTAGTGAAACTTCATGAGTGGTGAAGCACTGATATAGGTGTCTCTTTTTCTCTCTCCCTTTTTTCTCCCCCTTCTTCCAGTTTCTCTTTATCTCTATCCCAAAAAAATGAATTAAAAATACAAGTATTTAAGAAACATAAAAAAGTAATTTTTGTATTTAAGAAATTGATTAGGGGTCAGGGGGTAGTGCAGCAGGTTAAGCGTACATGGTGTAAAGTGCAAGGACAACAGTAAGGATCCTGGTTCGAACCCACAGCTCCCCACCTGCAGGGGGATCACTTCACAATGGTGAAGCAGGTCTGCAGATGTCTATCTTTCTTTCCCCCTCTGTCTCCCCTCCTCGATTTATTTTGTGCTATCCAACATTGACAATAATAATAATAATGACAGCAAGAACAAGGGCAACAAAATGAGAAAAATGGCCTCCAGGAGCTGTGGATTCACAGTGCAGGCACTGAGCCTCAGCAATAACCCTGGAGGCAAAAAAAAAAGAAAATTGATTAAAACATGTTTGAATTACAAAATAATAATAATAATAACTACCAAAAAAATTAAGTGCCAGTGAGAACTGAGATTGCAAATAACAGATTGAAAAAAGTCAAAGAAGTCTTCCTAAATAAAAGTTAATTCCAATCGTGTCTCTCAGAAGAGTAAAATCTTGATAGGAGAGAATAATTTAAATAAAAAAAAAGGAAAGAGGATTAGCAAGAACAATTATATAAATCAATTCCAGAAGCAGGTAATAGATAAATGTGGAATAAAAATAAAAAGAAGTCTAGGATACAGCTAAAGCATGAGGTTTCCTGACAGCTCACACAAGTAATGAATTTAGTGTAGACAATGCAAATAAGGCAAAATCTTTGGAATTTTTAAAAATATTTTATTATTTTAATAAAAGAGAGAAAGGTACAGAGAGAGAGAGACCAGAATACTATTCAAATTTAGCTTATGGAGTTTCTAGGGGCTGAGCCTGGAACCTGGGAGCCTCCAGCATGCAGTCTTTTGAATAACCATTTAGCGGTCTCTGGACTGATTGCAGATCTTTGAGCAAGGTTTTGACAAAAGAAAAGAACATCCTATGACATATTCATTGCAGCTGTGGTACTAGGATTACTTTCCATTTTCACCAGGACTTCAGTATAACCCCTCTTTCACTTTAAATATGGCTAAAGTGGGTTATTTAACATAAATGTTAAATAATATAAATATTTAATATTATGAAAAGCACAAAGAACTCAGGTTAGAGAAGTTCCAGAAAAGCTAGATCTTTTGTAGGAATGCACTGCCACCCCCACCCTCAGCAATTCTGCTCTCCAATAATATCAACAAAAGAGGTAAGCTTCTGTAGAATCATGCAAAGTCACTAAGCAAAGGTAAAAAGCAGTGTCCAATTGATATGTACAGAGAAAGGAGGGGTAGTTCTTTAAGTAAAAATTATTTTCATAGAAATTTGAAGAACTTCATCATATCATTTGTTTCTTATTAGTCTGTAAATTAACAACTGTCACATTTTAAATAAATGTAAAAATCCATCTTTAAAAAATCAGCTACTAGTAGTTTTCAAAGAGCAGATATTTAACAGGCCACAACCAAAAGGGATATAAAAACTGGGGAGAAATATGGTAAGACCTATTTCCTCCAGCACAGCCACAGACAGCCTAAAAATGAATAAGTGTACATGTATTTCCTATCATTTTCTGACCACAACTAAGGATCCTAGCTCATGCAAATTGGTTGGTTACGTCTATTTAACATCTAATAATTCAACCTAAACACTTATGCTCCACATCCCAGGGAAAGCAAACTTCAATAGAAAACTTTATTCTTTTTTTCAAAATGCATCATGATTTATGCACTATAGTCTTTAGTTCTTGAAAGAAATGGCCAATGGCATTCCTTTTCCAAGCCTCAAAACTGATCGATTTCATCACAATTCTATATTTGTAGTTCTTTGCCTCACTTATACATCAAGCCCCTAGTTCTTCTCTTTTCTTTTTTTCTGATTTATTTCTTCCTTCCTTTTTTTCTTTTCTTCTTTCTTTCTTTCTTTCTTCCTTTCTTTCTTTTTTTGCCTCTAGGGTTATTTCTGGGGCTCAGTGCTGACACTACAAATCCACTACTCCTGAAAGGTATTTTGTTTTTTTCCTTTTTGTTGCCCTTGTTGTTTATCATCGTTGTTGTTGTTATTGTTATTGCTGTCGTTGTTGTTGGATAGGACAAAGAGAAATGAAGAGAGGAGGAGAAGACAGAGAGAGGAAGAGAAAGATAGACACCTGCAGACCTACTTCACCACTTGTGAAGCGACCCCCCTGCAGGTGGGGAGCCAGGGGCTTGAACCAGGATCCTTATGCCAGTCCTTGCACTTTGTGCCATGTGCATTTAACCTGCTGTGCTACCGTAGCCTGGCCCCCTTTTTCTAATTTCTTATTAGATAGAAAAGAGAGAAACTGAAAAAGCCGGGGGAGGTTGAGAGGGAGGTGGAAAGATAGGCACCTATAGACCTGCTTCACTGCTTGTGTAGTGGCCCCCCTGAAGGTGGGGAGTGGGGGCTCAAACCTGGATCCTTTAATGGGTCCCTGCACTTTATACAATATGCACTTAACCCATTGTGCCACCGGCCCAGCCCCCCCCATTCTTGTCTATCATACTCCCCTTGACTTACTCAGTCCTCTCAATGTGTCAGTTTACTGTTCAGCACCGTCTCCTATTCCAGAACTGTCCGTTAGCCTTTTTTTTTCTTTTTAAAATTTCATCTAGGATATAGCTTCAAAATAGCATGTTACTTTCTTTGTAATACTGTCATCTTCAAGTCAATCCTAGCCATTGAAATTTAGAAAATACAAATTTTCTTTCCAAATTCTTGTAGTTTCTCATTGTTCTTTTGGGCTCTGGGAGAAATAGGCCAGAGTAAGGATGCACTGAGTGTCTTTAAACAAGGATGGTTAAAAAGGTACCTATGACCCCTTATGCAACATATGCATTCTTGCAATTGCCCAGCCTGAAGGAGTAGAGAAAGAAATGAGGGATTTCTCCCTTATTAAGATCAGAGTTGCTCAAACACACTTGTGCCTGGGGGCACTATCCAGATCTCTTCCTAGCTTAGTTACTGGAAAGTGGCCTGTGAATATCCTGAATGGACAAAAAGAACACACACACACACACACACACACACACACACACACACACACACACACACACACACACATTCTGCTCTGTCATGCTCTGTAAGATTCACAGAAAACACAATACTGAAACTTAAGGAGGACAATCAATTGTTTTTTTTATTAGAATGGTCTTCTAATCTTCCCCTGAGAAAATGCGATGCTTGGGGGAAAAAAAGGGTCTTCCCAAGGAGCAAATTATATGAATGACAGCCACTTTCTAGGTTGTTATGAAGTGTATTGCCTCACGTTTACTATTATGAGGTTTCCTTGTCAACAAAGCAATAAATGAAAGTTGAGTTTTATTGTGCTTTAAACAATGAGTGCTATTTGTGTCAGATTTTAAAAATCTATATTTAGCTGATATTTTCCATATGTTTCTGGGTTTTTCCCCCTCTGTTTTACCTCTTATATAACATAATGTTTTGTTGTTGCAGAAATATGAAAGAGGAAAGTGTCATTTTTTCTTTTTAATGACATTGTGAATACTGATTACACTTGTAAATGTGATATAGTGGAGTGGGCGTTTCAGTGTCCCCATATTGTTTTACTCACTACCACCTGATAAAAAGCTATCGAAATTAGCTTTGCCACACACTACTGACCTACAGAGTCATTTTTCAGCTTCATGAACAAGTCCAAAGGAGAGGAAATTATTTTTTATTAACCAGGTACTAAAAGCTAAAGCCTTTTATAAGGGTTACTTGCCTCTTTCCATTGAGATAAGTGGTCAAAGGAAAAGAAATACAAGTGCAATAATTTTGCTCATAGCCAGCTTTATTAAAATCTGTAAGGTGAAATATTTTAATAGAATCAAATCATAATAAAATATGCTAGGCATTTATTATTTAATATTTGTATTTAATAGTTGTATTATGGTAAATACAACTATTATTGTACACTTTCCTCCCATGACACCACTCTTGGGAGAAAAGGATTTTGTGTGTTTCAAAAATTAAGGTGCATTTGGGCACCTTTAGTGAAGGTCAAGTTGCATTTTTCCATTATAAACCCATTTCCAGGGGTTCATTACTTTGTCATAAATTTCTGCTTGAAGCTAATATATCGTATGTATAGTTTTAACTCAGCAGCACATTCTTCTAAAAATATATCAGAACTGGCTAAACTCTGTTTAGTCCCACTCAAATGACAAAATTTTGACTCAACTATACATTAAATTACCCATTGAACTAACACTGCTCCACCATCAAGTTGAATAAAGAATCATAAATAAAATCCTATGACTTTCCACTTTCACTTTTTCAAATCTAACTATCTATAAAACTGACCATAGTTTGTTAAAAGACAAATAAACAACAGGCATAAGGATCCTGGTTCAAGCCCCCAGCTCCCCACCTGCAGGGGAGTCACTTCACAGGCAGTGAAGCAGGTCTGCAGGTGTCTATCTTTATGTCTCCCTCTCTGTCTTCCCTCCTCTCTCCATTTCTCTCTGTTCTATCTAACAATGATGACATCAATAACAACAACAATAATAACTACAAGAACAATGAAAAACAAGGGCAAAAAAGGGAAAATTAAAAAAAATTTAAAAAGACAAATGAATAAAAATGAAAGACATACTCAATTCTAGGGCAACGTTTTATTTTCTGAAGTTAAAGTAAGAATTTTCTGAAAACAAATTCTCATTTTGTTTTCTCCAAGTTCATACTTGGGACTTGAATACAGGAAACTGAGCAGCAGAGTGTATGACAAACATACATGAAGCCCTGGGTTCTATCCCCAGCACCACATGAAAGTAGCAAAGATAAAACAAGTATAATTTCATGGATTGTGGAAATGTGCTTTAGTCTCTATAACTCTTGCTCTCAAAAGATAGAATTAATTAGTCCACGCCTTGTGGAAAGCATTCTGGAGAATTCTCAGAAGGTTAGAAATGGACCTACTTTATAACTCTACAATTCCTCTCCTGGGGAAATATCCTAAGGAATCAAACACAAACCTGCCCATCCTAAAAGATCTGTATATGCATGTGTTGACAGCAGCACAATTTGTAATAGCAAAAACCTGGAAGCAACCTAGGTGTCCAACAATGAATGGCTGAAAAAAATTGTGGTATGTATACACACAATGGAACACTACTCAGCTATTAAGAATCATAAGTTCACTTTCTTCATTTCATCTTGGATGGATCTTGAAGGAATCATGTTAAACAAAATAACCCAAAAGGAGAAGGATGAATATGGGATGAACTCACTCAAGGGCAGAAGTTGAAGTTGAGAACTAAGAACAGAAAGAGAAAACACAAAGTAAAACTTGGACTGGGATAGGTGCATTACACCAAGTAAAGGACTTGGAGGAAAAGTGCAGGGTGTTTCAGATTCTGATGCCTGATAGTGGAGGTGGACCTAGGCTGGGGGTGGTGGGCAGGGGTCACGTGGTGGCACAACCAGGAAAACACACAAGTTTTCATGTGCAAAGACCTGGGTTCAAGCCCTTGGTCCCCACCTGCAGAGAGGGGACTTCAGAAGCAGTGAGGCAGTACTGCAGGTATCTTTCTCTCCATGTCTCTCTCCATGCTCCTCTCTGTTACTGTTATAATTTAAAATACAATAAAATAAAATTTAAAATGTAGGCAACCTGGAGGTATCGCAGTTGATTTAGAACACTGAATTTAGAAGCATGATGTCTAAAGTCTGGTCCCCAACACGTGTCAGAACAATGGTCTGACTCCCTCTCCTTTACAAATAAATGAAGCTTACAAAAATAGATCCCAAAGAGGCCTGATGGTGGTGCACCCAATAAAGTGCACACATTACCATGTTTAGGGATCTAGGTTCTTCATCTGCAATGAGGAAGCTTGATAAGCAGTAGAACAGTGATACAAATGCCCCATCTATTTTTCTATCTGTCTGTCTGTCTGTCTGTCTGTGTGTCTGTCTATCTATCTCCTTCTCTATTTTTGTGTTTCCCTAGCAAGAAAAAACACAAAACTATAGGTCACCCTGGAGCAGTAGAGTCCTCCTGCAAGCATAGAGTCCCAGTCATAACCCTAGTGGCAAAACAAACAAACAAAAAACTATACAGATAAACAAATAAACTCTGACTGCTATTTTCCTTTCTCAAGAAACCAAAGTTATATGAACATTACCATACAGTGACCACTCTCTCCTACCCATCCTCTGCCACACACCTTTGCCTATGTATATCTGTGTGTTTATCTTCTATTTCACTTGATATCCATTTCCCTAGTTAATCATTGACTTTCATGCTTATTAAATGAATTCCCTCTGTTACTTTCCTGTTCTGTTCAAAGTTAGAGGTAAAAACAACAATAAAAATGTGAATTCTCAACATATCATTCTCTTCTCTCTCATGGTGGTAGTAGGTGAAGGGAATAACAGAAAAGGTAATGTGGGAGGGAAGGCCTGACATCAGAAGAAATGAAAGGGGAAGGAAGGAAGGAAGGAAGGAAGGAAGGAAGGAAGGAAGGAAGGAAGGAAGGAAGGAAGGAAGGAAGATAGATGGGAAGAAAGAAAAGGAAGGAAGGGAGGGAGGGAGGAAAAGAGGGAGGGAGAAGGTGAGAGAAAAAATAAAAGAATTTTTTTTGGGAAAGATAACAACTGTCAGCTCTTGCTAATTCAACCATTAAAGTGAGCAAAAATTGCTCAGGAGAGCTTGCTAACTGAACTACCTTTCTGGAGTAAAGTTCTCAATAGTGAGCCTGAATACAATTATTACTACTAATCAAACACCTGGAATTTCTGTAAGCCCAGTTTCCATAAAGGAGTGTAAAATTCAGGAACATCATCTCTTAACAGTGCCTGATGAGTATGAAAATTACCTTGATCCTTTAAAGCAATTTAAAAGAGCAGAAGTCAAGTTGAGTTCAAATAAAAATGTTAAGGAAGCCTCAAAGGGCAAATAAAGTTGCAAAGGAGAAGGTATGAGGAGACAGGAGGATGGAGTATAAACTTTTTTTTAAAACTTTTTTATTATCTTTATTTTATTTATTGGATAGAGACAGCCAGAAATATAGAGGGAAGGGGTGACAGACAAGGAGAGACAGAGAGACACCTGAACATTGCTTCAACACTCCCAAAGCTTTCCCCCTGCAGGTGGGGACTGGGGGCTCAAACCCAGGTCCTTGTGCACTGTCACATGTGCACTCAACCAGGTGTGCCACTACCCTAAACTCTTTTAAGTTGCTGAGAATAGTTAACAATTTCTTTGCACATTCTATTAAACTACCAGACTAGCCCAGCTACAGTGTTCACTCTCCCAAAAACATTATGCTAATAGCTTCATTGTCCTTATGATTTCTACTATTATACATGTACAAACATGATATACTTACATCAATTTATTATTAATTCACTTTACTATATTTTAAATTACCTCTGGGCTGGGACTTTAAGTTTCCATTTTCCTTCCAATCTGTCTATCTATCTATCTTTCTATATCATCTATCTATCTACTTCCAGAGTCTCGTATAGTGCCTGGCACACTGTCTCAATAAACATTTATAAACATTTGTGAGAGGCAGAGAGAAGGTACTAGGGAATGAGAGGAAGCTATGAAAGAATGACAATCTGGAAGTCATTTGCAATCTACTTAACTAGTAACAGTACTAAAAAGACTGCCTTTCTTTTATATCCTTGTAAATAGAATATGAGGGGGCTGAGTGGCACTGCATCAGTGCATCAGTTGAGCACACATGTTGCCATGCACAAATACCTGGGTTGGAGCCCCCACTCCCCACCTGCAGGGCTGTAAGGGGGTCCAAGGGGGATGAAGCAGGTCTACAGGTATCTATCTTTCTCCCTCCCTTTCTATCTTACCCCCTCAATTTCTCTATGTCCTATCAAATGAGAGAGAGAGAGAGAGAGAGAGAGAGACAAAGTGACTATCAGGAGCCATAGATGGGTAGTGCTGGCACCAAGCCCCAACGATAACTTTAATGAAAATTTAAAAATAAATGAATAATAAAATAAATAGGGGGATTTACTGAGGCATGGGTATGGTGTAGGAACCCTTTCAGATCTGCTCCTGATAAACTAGAAAAATTATTAACTGAAAACTCAACAAAATACTAGGACTTTTCCAGAAACTCAAGCCATAGCCACCAAGTTGCAGATGCTACTATAACTTTATCCTGAACTCCCTGGGCAGACAGCCTCGCCAATGTGCCCTAGAACATCATCTCTCCAGAGCCCTACCCCACTAGGGAAAGATAGAAACAGGCTAGGGGTATGAATCAACCTGCCATGGCCCATTTCCAACAGAGAAGCAATTACAGAAACCAGAAGTCCCACCTTCTGCACCCCATAGAGAATTTTGGTTCATTACCCCAGGGGGATAAATGTTAGGGGAAGATGACCAGAAGGCTCTGACCATCAGAACCTAGAGAGACAAGAGGAAGAAGGACAAAAGGAAATACAGACACTCAAAAGTAGTAGTGTGACTTAGAATGGAATACAAAACCATAAGCGGGAAGGCCAAGTATATATAAATATATATATTTCTATAACTATCTAGTTATAGAAATAATAGTTACCCTGTATCTGTGATCTTGGGAGAACTAATGTAGTTTCCAACAAAGGGAATAGAGACACACAAAACTCTGGTGGTAGAATAGGTATGGAATTATACCACTGTTAACTCATAATTGTGTAAGTAAATATTAAATTACTAATTAAATTTTTTAAAGAAAGTGTATATTGAAGTTCTTTCTATAACACCAAGGAGAGCTTATCATTTTATCTCTTCTGTTACATTTGTTCTCTAGAACAGCTAGAATTACTTCTGTTCTGATTCCTGAGCACAAGTCTAAAGACCAACTTTCTCTGCACTTAATGAATGATTTTTGAATAATGACTTGCCCCTGTTATCTTACACTCTTGTAAATCAATATGAAATCACTAATAAAAAAATAAAATAAATACAGTATCAAGTAAAGTAAAATATATCATGTTTTTAGTGTCAAACAATGTAACAGCCTTATGGCAGTAGTAGCTAAAAGTTTCAGAGTTTAAAAAAAAGTTAAGTGAGATAAGTCAGAAACAAAAGGATGAATATAGGATGACCTCACTCATGACAGAAGTTGAAAAACAAGATCAGAAGAGAAAGCACTAAGCAGAACTTGAACTGGAGTTGGTATTTTGCAGCAAAGTAAAAGACTCTGGGGATGGAGGGGGTGTAGGTTCAGGTCCTGGAACATCATGTCAGAGGAAAACCTAGTAGGGGTTGCATTGTTACTGGGAAATGTTATACATGTATAAACTATTTTATTTTACTGTCAACTGTAAACCATTAATCCCCCAATAAAGAAATAAAAATAAAAAAATAATAAAAAAAAAAGTCAGGCAGGGGTAGATAGCATAATGGTTATGCAAAGAGACTCTTATGCTTGAGGTTACAAAGTCCCAGGTTTAATCCCCTACACCACCATAGCCAGAGCTAATCAGTGCTCTGGTTAAAAAAAAAAAAAAAAAAAAAAAAAAAAAAAAAAAGAATCTATTTGATAATCTCTTTGGGGGAAATTTTCATACCTGAGAACACATAAACAGAAACCATTTCTTCACCCAAAGTGTACAGAGATTGTTATAACAATTGTTAAGAAGCTTAGAATTCTGAAAATATAAGGTCTAAGACAATTCCACAAACTACATGTACAAAACTACTGCACAATATGACCATACATATGTGCATCCTTTTCCAGTAGGAAAAAAAAATTAGCAGAGTGAATCCAAGACCAAATAATTAATCATACCACTTGATATTGGAAAAGCATTATAATTTTGAAAGATCTTTTTTTGTTAATCACTTCAACTGCCATGCGAATCAGAATGTCCATAAATTCCCCATTACTTGCATATTTAATATGGGAAAGAGTTTATTTTGTTAAATTATGGAAGTGAAATTTTATGAGTTAAAAATGTAGTAATATTTAATTAACAAATCCATAAAAAACCATGTAGTTGTCTGGTATGCAAAATGCACTTTCATTATAAGAAATGACACATGCTATGTACAATAATTCTACTGCACCTTGATGGTGCACTCTCATTCAAAAAGTACCCTCTTAATATTTGACATAATGAACTTTGTAGTGTAGTTCTTAACCAGTACGTTTCCACAGAGAAAGAATTTAATGGAATGTCCCTCAATCCTAGTATTTGCTACAGAAGTACTTATTTATGCAAACTTTCAGACACAAACACAAATTAGACACATATATCAGAATTCCTGAAACAGGGCTCCAACATACGCATTTTAAAAAATTACAAAGGATATTCTCATTAAGAGCCAAGATTCAGAACAACTGCTCTAAAATACAGCTGAACTTTGAACACTATGAGTTTTAATTGTGTGGGTCCACTTATATGTGGGTTTTCCTATAAACTAACTATATAAACATAAGACTAATACAGTATAGTACTGTAAATATATTTTCTCTTCCTTGTGAATTTAGCATTTTTCTATTCTTTAACTTTATTACAAGACTACTGCATATAATCCAATGTACTTCCAATATACTAAAAATAGTAGAAATATAACTGCTAGCATTTTACAAAGATCAATATTAATATTTTACAGAATAATCCGAATAGCAAGTAGTTATTATGTTTGGACATAGTATGTATGTTTTAAGCAATGGATGAGCTACTAGTATTACTTAAACACTAAGGTACAAATAATTTTCATTTGTATCTTCACCATAATAATGATGTTCTTCAAACACTGAGAAATATAAATTAGTTATATATTATTGAAAAGAAGATGGCATAATCTGAACAGATGAAATGAGCACTAAATGAAACTAAACAGTACACTGGGTATATCCTTCACACTCTTCATCTAATTTTTCCAAATTTCAAAGACTATACTTTTGGTGTCTCTCAACAGTACACCATCATACTACTGCTAAATGCATAGCTTTCCCAACCTCTATTTTAGTTTGTTAAAATTTACAAAACACCTAGAAATTTTTAGAAATAAAATTAAGACAGTAGCCCCAATCTAAGTATAATTGTAAGGATAGCCTCTTCTAAATATTTAAGTTCCCTGGGAGAAATGCTAAGTGGAGATTATTTAAAGACTTAAGTACACAGAAACCTGACACACTCATTTTTAATGGAGAGGTAGACTATTGTTTATTTAGCTTTTGAAATCTATCCTAAATTTGGCTTTATGGAACTAAGAAAAAAGTCTAGCTTTAAATTAACAGACTGCTTTCTACTGTCCAAGGGATAATTTGAACTTCACTGAGACATGTCTATGAATGGAAATAAAAATAACTCACATTAAAGTCTAAGTACTTCCCCACACACATTTCACTTGCCACAAGGTCCATTGTTCCACGTATTGCTTTTAAGCAGTCTGTAGGAAATTTTCACTGAAACAATTTCCCATAGCCAAGAAGAGGAGGGCCAAAATGATTTCACTTAAAAAATATATACTTCCTAGGCATTCAATATCTCAAGTATTATAAGCAGTTCTGTCAGAGTAGCAAGAATGGGAAATGTGAGGCTCACAGAAATTCAGTAGCTTTAATTTTAGCTCTCTCTTTCTTGCATCTCTAAACAAAATCTACTCCAGATGAAGTGTTAAATGCAGAGGACTAAAGAGTTCCCTATTTCTCCCTCAGCTCAGCTATTCTTTTTTAAAATTTTTAACTTTAAACTTAGAACTATTTCAGATATCCAGAATGGCAATAGGCCACTAATTTACTTATTTATTTTTCTTTACCAGACCACTGCTCAGCTCTGGTTTATGATGTTGCTGGAAATTTAATCAAAAAGTTCAGAGCCTCAGGCAAGAACCATTTGCATAACCATTATGCTTTCTCTCTAGCAAGATAATTCACTGAAAGATCCTACTTTAACAGAGAAATGAATTGACAATTTGAAATAGAATAGGATCATAATAAAAACCCAAAACTCAATACTGTTTTATTGACAGAAATAAGGTACCAAGAAAACAATATAAAACTATCAGAAATCTTCAATCACTATTAAAAAACATTTAGTAAGGCTGAAACTGACAATTATACAAGTAAAGATTCTTGCAGTTCTAGGGGAAAGAAAAGGTTATTAAACACCATAACAGTGTGTAGTATTTCTTAGTTCTTCTTACTGTAGTAGATAACAAAAAAGAGATGAACTCAACCAAAATTTAAGGAGGTTGAAGACAGAACTGAAAGGAAGATGAGAGTCTAGGAATTAGAAACTTTACAGGATTGAAAAAATCAGATTTCTTTGATTCTAGATAAAAGGGCAAAAAGAAAAAAAGAAAATAAAACACTTAAACGTGAGTAATAAAACCAGCTCCAATTAAAATTAAAAATTCCCGGGAGTCAGGCTGTATGTAGCACAGCAGGTTAAGCACACATGGCACAAAGTGCAGGGACTGGTGTAAGAATCCTGGTTCCAGCCCCAGCTCCCCACCTGCAGGGAGGTTGCTGCACAGGCGGTGAAGCAGGTCTGCAGGTGTCTATCTTTCTTTCCCCTTCTCTGTCTTCCCCTCCTCTCTCGATTTCTTTCTGTTCTGTCCAACAGTAACAACATCAGTGGCAACAATGGCAATAATGATAACAAGGGCAACAACAAGGACTACAAAATGGGGGGGGAAGGCCTCCAGGAGCAGTGGATTCATGGTTCAGGCACCAAGCCCCAGCAATAATCCTGGAGGCAAAATAAATATATATGTGGAATATCAATAAAGCAAATGAACTTGCAATAATAATAATAATAGTAATAATAACTACCGGGAGTTGGGCGGCAGTGCAGCGGGTTAAGCACATGTGGCACGAAGTGCAAGAAACAGCATCCCAGTTCCAGCCCCAGGCTCCCCATCTGCAGAGGAGTTGCTTCACAAGTGGTGAAGCAGGGCTGCAGGTGTCTATCTTTCTCTCCCTTCTCTGTCTTCCCCTCCTTTCTCCATTTCTCTCTGTCCTATCCAACAACAACAACATCAATAACAACAACAATAACTACAACAATAAAACAAGGGCAACGAAAGGGAATAAATTTTTTAAAAAACTTAAAAAAAAACTTACCAAATTTATTCTTAAGACTTTGTGAAGACTGTAGCTGTTATTGGAGAGAGTAGGAGGGCATGGGGGATAGGTAGATGGACCTCTTCAGTATAATGACATTGAAATGTTAGTAGTGGGTATGATTGACACACACAATTGACCTGAGATAACACTCTTAAATTATATAATTTGCAAACTGATGTTAAATTAATAAAAAATTAAAACTGAAAAACATTAATTTAGTAGTGTGTATAAAGGTCAAGTTACTGAAAAAAAAACTATGCCTTTACTTGTTATTTTTATATTAATTTCAATAGTTTGATGGAGTTATATGGCTTTTAAGTGCCACTCTGTTTATGAGCAAAACAACAGGATATATCAGTTCTTTACATTTAAAAACACCTTAACATTTCTCTATGTTTTAACATTTCTCTGAGTTTCAAGGGAGAAATAACAAGTATGAGTAAAAAAGGGAAAAAAAAACTTCATTTACTTCAGTTCCTATAGTTTTAAAAAGATCATGAGATTGTAGTTTTATATAATTGCATAATGATACCTTAAAATTATGCATAGGGGATGTAGGGATTTATTGTGTCCATGAGAGAGGAAAGGAAACTATTTCACTTAAGCCAGTGGGCAGGAATCTATTCTTTGGTTACAATAAATAGTACTGGCCTGAATGTACAGGTGGATATATCATTTTGAATTAATGTGTTTGTGTCCTTCCAATAGGTATATTTGGCACATGTGCAACACACTTGATCTCAGGTTCAAGTCCAGTCTGGTTGCCACTGCACTTTGCACTGGAGGAAGCTCAGGGCTGTGGTGTTTTTCCCTCTCCCTGTCTCTTTCTCTGTTTCTGTCCATCTTAAAAAGTTGGCCCAGAGTTGTTGTTGTTTTGTTATTAATAATATTTTTTAATAGCAGAGACAGTGATAGGAAAAGAAACCAATACACTGAAACTTCCTTTAATGTGATGGAGGTCGGGCTCAAATTTTAATGGCACATAGGCTAAGCACCTTACTATCCAACTGATATATTTTTCTGACCTTCAATTCTTCTTCTAGCGTTTGCCTGGCCTTCAATTATGATTTTATTTTATGTTATTTTTGCCAGCAGGGTTATTATCCCTGGTGCTTGTTGCCAGCACTATGAATCCTCTACTCCTGGAGGCCATGTTTTTTCCTTCCTTCCACCACTCCCCCAATTTTTACTAGGTAGGACAGAGAGAAATTGAGAGGGGGGCAGGGAGAAAGAGGAATAGAGAAAGATACCTGCAGACCTGTTTCACTGCTCTTGAAGCAGACCCCTGCAGGTGAGGAGCAAGGGTCTATCCTGGGTCCTTGTGCCTAGTAATATGTGTGCTTAACTGGGTGTGCCACCACTTGTCCCCCTTGATTATTATTTTATTATTTATTGTAGCCACTCAAATTACTGTAGCTCCCCCCCAAAAAAATCTAAAGATAAGCAATGTTTCTACATCATTTGCTTGGCTAGAACTATTTCAGTTGGAATTTCTCTGTTCAGCCTACCTCCTTTCTCATTTTCTATGAGTAGTCAAAATAGCAGAGTATCACTTTTGGAGTGACATGGCATTTCAGGAAAAACCCACACGACAACTGTTTAAAATATTCTTTGCAAGCTTCTAACTGAGAAGTACAACACAGGCAATTTGGAGATGGTTTTAATTGTACTCTGATTCTATAAAAGAAGTAGAGAATAAGATATGGGTTTTTTTTTAAATGGACATGTTATGAATCTTAACATGTAACTGAGCACCTCTTGTGTGCAAGACTTCTCAGTGACTACTGGTTGGCAACATAAATGCACAGATCAGGAATGGTTATCAATGGGAAAGATGGGCAGGGCAAGTTTACCTTTTGACCTATTCTGTACAGAAACAGAATAAGTCAAATTATACAAAAAGGAGGCTAGAGACTAGTATGAGTAGCAGGACATGTTCTTCATGTTTAGATGTTCTTCTCTCCTCTGAAGGTTACCAACTCTTATCTATCAGCAGCAATAGACAGATATGAGGTTAACAATGACCATAAAATGCCAGACACAAGAGGGATATTATAATATAAAAAAGACTGGTGCTGGGGTTTGGGCGGTAGCTCAGCGGGTTAAGCACACGTGGCACAAACCGGCTTAAGGATTGTGGTTGGAGCCCCTGGCTCACCTGCAGGGGAGTCGCTTCACAGGCGATGGAGCAGGTCTGCACGTGTCTGTCTTTCTCTCCTTCTCTCTGTCTTGCCCTCCTCTCTCCATTTCTCTCTGTCCTACCCAACAATGAATGACACCAACAATAACAATAATAACCACAAGAAGCCTACAACAAGGACAACAAAAGGGGGAAAAAATAGCCTCTAGGAGCAGTGGATTCATGGTGCAGGCACTGAGCCCCAGCAATAATAACCCTGGAGGCAAAAAAAAAAAAAAAAAAAAAAAAGACTGGTGCCTGTCATATTTGGAGAAGGAAAAATAATGGCATATGTGGGCTAATGAGGAAGGCACTTGAGGAATGACATCTCCAAGAGGAAAGAATGGGTCTGAACACTTGGTATATGCCAAAAAAAAAAAAAAAAAAAAAAAAAAAAAAAAAAAACCTAGGACTAAATTCCTTGAATAGAACCCTAACAAACTTGAAAAGATTATGAAAACCAAATTAAAATCTTCACTGTAGGGACCAAATAGAAATGGAAACAGGGGTTGGGTGGTAGTGCACCTGGTTGAGCCCATGTATTACAAAGCACAAGAACCAGGGTTCGAGCCCCTGGTTCCCACCTGCAGGGGGAAAGCTTTATGAGTGGTGAAGCAGGGCTGCAGGTGTTTTTCTGTCTCTCTCCCTCGCTATCATCCCCTCCCTCTTGATTTCTGGCTGTCTCTATCCAATAAATAAAAATAATAAAAATTTTTAAAAAAAGAAAATGGAAACAGATTATTTTAAGCCAAAGAGACCAAGTACTCTCTTTTTCATCTGTGGTTTTATTATAATAGGTCACTTCTACTACCCAAACAAGGCTCCATAAAAAAAAAGAGGAACCATCTCATGTATTGCAATAAAAAATGTAAATTTTTATGTACTTAATTCTCCTCCCTTTATAGAACTAAATACAAATGAGATTCAAGGTGCAAGTTATGGTTTGGTTTCAGAAGATACATGACATCAGTATGACCAAAAACTCGTCTAAAGGAAAGTTATATCAAAATAAACAATATAAAATTATGATTCCAGAGTCAGGTGGTGGCACAACTAGTTGAGTGCATAACACCATACACAAGGACTGAGGTTCAAGTACCTGTTCCCTACCCGTAGAAGAAAATAATCACCCTCAGTGAAGCAGTATGGCAGGTCTCTCTCTCTCTCCTTGTCTCTCCTTCTCTACCTCCCCTTTCCCTCTTCTCTGTCTCTATCCAATACAATAAAAATAAATACTTTAAAAAATAAACATATTTTTAAAAAGGTATTTCCAATGTAAGGCATTCAATTACACCAAACCCCACTTAAAGATATAAAACTGGTGAGAATGAAAAATAGAAATCAAATCAGGTAAGAAGTAAGGAATTATTCAAGAGAATAAAAAATGGGAAAATAGAACTGCAGATATATGGTACAGGTGTTCAGGGTGCATATAGTAGAGCTCCACCAGCTTAGCTGGCTGCAAGATAGCTCAAAAAGAGTCTACACAGGTGTTTAGTATCAGACATAGAGAAAAGCAACTTAGGAGAGTAGAGAAATGAGGATGAAGAGGAGCTTTGTTGAGGAGATAACATGATCACTAAGGTAGATAGGGTCTCACTAGAAAGACATGAAGGTGAAATATTCATCAGGAAATCAGAATTATGCTAAGAGGAAACGGAAAATGATTAAGTCTCATCAGTTGAATATTGAATGACAGAATTTTGCTCAAGCAGATGGTATACTAAATGATAAAAAAAAAAAAAAAACTTGAAAGGTAGCCTTGGGCTGTATTGTGACTTTTCTGACAAGCAATTGGGAAACTACTAAAGACTAGGAAAGAGGAAATAATTTCTTAAAAGATCTTGTACTGGGGAATTCATTCCTCTAGCTTTTGGAGACTTCCCATAATGGCTGCAGTGTTCTAAACTGTACTTTAACAAGGATGAAGAGTTTATGTACTGTATTATTGTATTGAATTTGTTTATGCAGGTTGGGAGATTTTGAAACAATGCTGTTCTGAAGTGTTCTCTAAAGCTAAAATAGACTAAAATGTTATCAGCAAATAATTCTAAAGGAGCAATATGCTAAATACAAGTATGGGCCTTATTTTAGTCAGTTTGAAATCTGCTGAAGGTGGTGGGGGTAGATAGCATAATGTTTATGCAAAGAGACTCTCACACCTAAGTCTCCAAGGTCCCAGGTTTAGTCTCCCACATCACCAAAAACAGAGCTGAGCAGTGCTCTGGTAAAAAATAATAATAATAATAATTTAAAAATTTTTAATTAAGAAAATAAAAAGAAGAAATTTACTATAGGTAGATGTTTCCAATTAAAGCTACTTTGACCCCTTCAGTAAAAGCAGAGAAAAAAAATCAGTCACAGTATATACAAAATATTCTTTCAAAGCATATACAATTTATTTTAATAAACTAACATACCCCAGGCTCAACCTGTAAACTACTTTCTTCCTTAACCTTTTTGGTTTCAATAGTAGTATTGAAATAGTAGTATTGAAACCTTGCCAATCATAAGAACTTTAACATAAGATTTTTAAGAATTGTGTGATTAGGAAGGTGTATCAGTGGGTAGAATTCAGAACTTGTATGCATGAGACTCCCAGTTCAATCCATGACATTTGTTACCTATGCCAGAACAGAGCGCTAATTCTCTCTACTCTTTCATAAAATAAAAGATTTACAAATTGTGGATCAGAAGAAGAACTGAAGGGTTTTCTTCAAATTTAAGCAAATAATAAATAACAGGTAAAGAACTCACCCTTACTCAACTATGATGTTTCTTCTCTAAAAGCACATTATCTATTAAGAGGCCTCATTGCTCCTTTTAAATACAAAATGAGAAATTTGAGGAAGAACTGAGTAAATACACAGATAAGAAAATAAAATAACCTTCTGCTCTAAATTTGAATGTGAAATTAAACTTAACTTCCCTCTCTCCCTTCAATTCTGACACCACATAGGACAGAGATCCATAACTGGTACTGGGTAACAGTTTTTAGAACTGCACATTTTCAAATTCTGTCACTGCCTAGTTGAATAATCTTCGGACATTTATTTAATCATTCAGAACCTCCTGATGCTTAAAAGTAAATGTTATTACATATGACTAGAACCTGTTACTGCAAATCAGAAGTAATGCATGAAAGAAAGTAAACAGTAGATATAAAAAATACTAGTTTCTATAATAAATCTGATGCCCACTAAACTATAGAATAAAACATATATCATAAAATTTTAACAAAATAAAATCAAACAAAATTTAACAAAATAACCATAGGCCTGCAAAAACAGCTCATTAGATAGCTAACCCACTCCGCACTGGAGCCTCACCCTAAGTGCACTACACAGGTAGAAATTTTGGTGCTATGGAGTCTTTCCCTCTCTCTCTCTGTCACCCTCTGTCTCCCTCTTATTATCTGAAAAAGTTATCCCAGAGCAGTAAAGCTCAGGAAATTACAAATATAAATAAAAATTAAATCAACTCAAACCTAAAATGTAATTATTCTAATCTCCCAACTAAAAAATGTTAAAAGCATACATACTCTTTAATCCATCTTTAATATGGATAAGTATATGCGTATACATATTCTCAAATATTTTTTTACAAAATTTTACAATACATGTCTAGCATGTGTTGGAAGTAGTATCTTCAAAGCTTCCATCTATTCATCCTTTCTTTCACACATTTCTTCCCTTGTTTTCACCCTAAAAGGAACCTCTACACTTTGATGTTAGATAAATATCTATATTATTACCAAGCTCTTTCCTGCTTCCTTTTTTTTTCCCACATTCAAACCTTTGATCCATCTGGAATTTATTTTACTATATAATATGAAGCATAGAAATAACTATTTTTTCCAAAGAGTCAGATTTTCCAGTATTATTTCTGAATTAATCCTCCCTTTCTCTACTAATTTAAATTTCACTTTTATCATAAACCTGAATAGGGTTTCAAAATGCTTGAGCCCACTGTTAGGCCAAATTTGATAGCTTAATAATGCCTGTCTGGAGTACTCTGAGGCCCTGGCCAGGCCCAGAAGGGAAGGGTGCTGGGTCATTCAACTGTGAATGTGTGCCATGAACAGGAAGGTAGAGATAGTTGATAATTTGGTCACAAATGTGCCCTCTCTGCATAAGCTCATTAATTACTCTATTTTCTAAATTAATTCCATTGAACTTACCATATCTTTTAATAGCTCAGATATTGTTTATTGATGACTATTATTTAACTTTTATTCATCCAGATGAAAGTTACAATTCTTTATAAGTCTTCCAAATAATTTTATACTGTTAAAAATGAAGATAAAAGATAACCTTAAAACTAATTTATATAAATTGCTATATTTATGTAGTCATTCATCCTTTCAATTCAAATATATATAAATGGTATACATATACATACATAAATCTATCATACACAAACACACACACCCCTTCTAGTTTTTCCTTGTGAGTTTTTATATGTTATACTACCTATTGCTCTCATCAGTGAAGATTTTTGTCCATTATATCTCTATATGCTCTATATGACTATTATGGAACAATTACTTCTACTATATATTATATATCCTCCTTTTTTTGCAAACACATCTTGAATTTCTAAGTATTTAATGATATCATATATGAACATATGTCTTTACCTGAGATCTTATTCCCTTATTTTTCTTCTTTGTTATTTTATTCTAGTTATCTTTTCTTTTTTTCTTTCTTTTTTTTAATTTATAAAAAGGAAACACTGAAAAAACATAGTATAAAAGGGATACAACTCCACACAATTCCCACCACCAGAACTCCATACCCCATCCCCTTCCTTGATAGTTTTCCTATTCTTTAACCTATTCTTTCCTATTCTTTTAATTTTGGGAATATGGACCCAAGGTCATTGTGGGATGCAGAAGGTGAAAGGTCTGGCTTCTGTAAGTGCTTCCCCGCTAAACATGGGTATTGACAGGTCAATTCCATCTAGTTATCTTTTCTATTATACATGATACAATTCATGAGCACAGAAACTTTCCTGTCCTGTGCACTACTTGATTTCTAGTGCCTAGAACAGTGCATGCCACATAATATGTAGTTAATAAACATCTGGTGAATGACTGATGCTTGAAATGATATCATCGTTTTTAAAAACAATTTTTTGTATATTTATTTTCCCTCTTGCTGCCCTTGTTTTTGTTATTATTATTATTGATGTCATCATTGTTAGATAGGACAGACAGAAATGGAGAGAGAAGGGGAAGACAGAGAGGGGGAGAGAAAGAGAGACACCTGCAGACCTGCTTCACTGCTTGTGAAGCAACTCCCCTGCAGGTAGGGAGCTGGGGACTCGAACCGGGATCCTTATGCCAGTCCTGTACTTGGTGCCACGTGCACTTAACCTGCTATACTAGCGCCAGACTCCCAATGATATCATCTTCTATGTAGGCCCAAGATGATGCACTGGTAAAAGCTTCACATTACAGTTTACAAGGATCCAGGTTCAAGTCCTTGGTCCCAACAAGTAAGGGGAAACTTCATGACTGGTGAAGCAGAGCTACAAGTGTCTCTCTGCCTCTTTTCCTTTCTATCTCTCCTTGCCCTCTCAATTTTTCTCTGTCTCTAGTCAATAATAAATTAATTAATTTAAAAGAGAAGATAATCCCACCAATGTGTCCTGGAGCTCTGCTTCCCCAGAACCCTGCCCCACTAGTGAAACAAAGACAGGCTGGAAGTATAAATCAACCTGCCAATGCCCATGTTCAGCGGGGAAGCAATTACAGAAGCCAGACCTTCCACCTTCTGCACCCCATAATGACCCTGGGTCCACACTCCCAGAGGGATAAAGAATAGGAAAGCTATCAGGGGAGGGGATGGGATACAGAGTTCTGGTAGTGGTTTTTGTCAGTGTTTCCTTTTTTAAAAAAAATTTTTGTAATATTTATTTCTTTATTGCTTTTTTGTTGCCTTTATTGTTTTATTGTTGTAATTGTTATTGATGTTGTCGTTGTTGGATAGGACAGAGAGAAATGGAGAGAGGAGTGGAAGACAGAGAGGGCGAGAGAAAGATAGACACCTGCAGAACTGCTTCACCACTTGTGAAGTGACTCCCCAGCAGGTGGGAAGCCAGGGGCTTGAACCAGGATTCTTATGCCCGTCCTTGCGCTTTGTGCCACATGTGCTTAACCCGCTGTGCTACTGCCCAACTCCCTAGTGTTTCCTTTTTATAAATTAAAAGTTTTTTTAAATCATCTTTTAAAACAGTGAGAATTTTCTCTTCATATTTCTAAGTGTTACCTGTCAGAAGTTTGGTTCTTGACAAACCTCCAAAATACCATGGTAAATGTAGAAACTTTTTTTTGATTTTACTAAGCAGTTCAATGTTAGTTCTTAAGTTATTTGCAATTAATGCTTAAATATTATCTTGAAAATAAAATGCTACAGATAAAGAAATTATTTCAGTGACAATTAGTTTCTTTTTAAGATTTATTTATTTATTTAATTTATTTATTTTCCCTTTTGTTGCCCTTGTCTTTTTATTGTTGTTGTTATTGATATTGTCATTGCTAGATAGGACAGAGAGAAATGGAGAGAGGAGGGGAAGACAGAGACAGGGAGAGAAAGACACCTGCAGACCTGCTTCACCACTGGTGAAGCCACTCTCCTGCAGGTGGAGAGCCGGGGCTCGAACCGGGATCCTTATGCAGGTCCTTAATCTTTGCACTTAACCTGCTGCTCTACCTGCACTTAACCAGCTGCACTACCGCCCAACTCCCAGTTTCTTTCTTTTTAATTGTTTTTATTTATCAATCTATTTATTGTGTTGTATAAGGGATCATACCCATGGCGTAACTATACAAGGCATATATTTTCTTCCTGAGCTACCCCTTTTGCTCCATTTCAATGCCTGAAAACAAACAAAAGAGCTGGGGACATACTGGCAGACTGTGGTTATGCATCACCATAAACCATAGCTGATCAATGATACACAATCTTCCCTTCTGTATCTCTCCAACTTGGAGATTTTCTGAATGAAAATTATTAACCAGGTTTCCTTAATTTTGATAAAGTTGATTTACTATCTCAGTGAAAATAATGCTTTGTTGGGGGAGGTTGTATGAAGGTTTTTCAGATGACCTTGAGATAATAATATCGATATTATTCAGAAAAACATTCACACACAGTTTGATCTTGACCTCACATTTTTGCATAAAACGTGCACACATTCTTTGAAATAACAACTGTCTTTTAACAATGAAAGCATCATTTTTATTAAGTCTCTATATACCTAAACCAAAATAATAATAATAGTGAAACAAGTAAATAAAAATTGCAAAATATTTTCTAAACTGGCTGGGAAAATAGCCCCCGGCTCCCCACCTGCAGGGGGTTCGCTTCACAGGTGGTGAAGCAGGTCTGCAGGTGTCTTTCTCTCCTCCTCTCTGTCTTCCCCATCTCTTTCCGTTTCTCTCTGTCCTATCCAACAACTATGACATCAACAACAATAGCTACAACAACAATAAAAACAAGGGCAACAAAAGGGAAATAAATATTTTTTTTAAATAGAGAGCTCAATATGAACTGATCAATGGTATAAAAACAATGAAGCCCCTATACTCATTGTCTTAAGTGTATCTTTTGTTACTCTGAGAATAATTTTTTTTAGTGAATTGCAAAAATATTACTAAGTTGAGATGTTTATGAGTTATGGAGCTATAAGTTTCAGTAAGCACACATTGAGTAAATACATGCAGTGCTATGTATAGGAAGATAATTTTTAGATATAAATCTTTTTAAAAAAAATACCAAGCCTTAGTTTTATTTTTGGTATTTGAATGAAACTGATGTGTCCATACATCAAATAACCAATTACAGCTTTAGATAAAATTAAATTAAAAGAAGGCTTTCCATATTTAGTTCTACTAAAAACAATACAGATGTCATTTAATAGAAACAAGCTTCCTTTGCTATCTGCTCTATCGCTTCATAGTTCAGACACTGAATTGAAGACATTTTGTTTTGTTTTGGTATAAGATCTGCTTTTATAAAATTCATATGTTTATTTCAAAATAATGACTATGCATATATAAAAATATTTATGTGAATATAAACACATATGTGCAAATAATATGTATCTACAGATAGATATGGATATATAAGATTCACTTTAAACATCAACAGGAAAAACTGTATTATTAAAATTTGATTCAATTCAAGTTCCTTCCCCTCCATTAGTTAGTCTTAATGTGACTATAATTCGTTCTTATATAGTTTTATCTGACATTGTTATGAAAATATTGTACTATAACCAACAATAAACATATCATATAGATAATTAATTTGCTAAATATACTTTATATACATATATACTCACAAAATAATTTTCTCAGAAATTTAGCTGTTGAGATTTTTTTAATTAAAAAGAAAGATTTTTGTTTGCTTTATCAGTCATACTTTAAAATTTCTTTCATTACTTGTTACTTTAATAAAAAGTTCTTTTATATTTTTCTCAACTTACATTAGGTCATCTGGTCATATTTTCTAGTTCGTGGGTACTATCAGTGTAGACTTATTAGAAAAAGAATAAAGCCTAGTTTAGTTTTTATACCCCTTTTCTTTTTGAAGACTAGATTTACTAGTTTTGTCCCACCTATGAGGAATCTGAGACCCCCTTTAGGATTTCTGGAATCAAAGTCAAGTAGTTTTCATGTGTAAAATTGAGCCACTTCTATGATGCCGTGTTATCTAAACGGGCAAGATTTTACTTTAAATCTGGAGAACAAAGGGAGAAGTAATATAAAGAAAAATCTTTTAACTACATTTTAAAATGCTAAATGTAATAACATCTTTAACAGTAAGTCATTACATTATTATTATCCTTGAAAAATACAGTACAAAAGATTTAATAGAATAGCTGCTCAGTATATATAACCACAGTTTCCCTGAGTTACAAATTGAATAAAATATATTGAACTCCGGAGGTCAATATCTAAATATAAAATCATCTAAACACATTTTCCATATTCTCTCTAACAAGAGAATTTAAGACTCATTGAAATTGTATTTCTACCATGCTTGATTTTAAACCCCAAACAAGTGTCATACGTATAGGCAAAAAAAGAGGATATTTTCAACTGTTAAAGAAAAAAAAAGAGAATTTCCAAAGTAAATAAGTTGCTTATATAGTTAATAAATATTACTATATAGTAACACATGTACAGCATTCTATATGCAAACCTAGAACTCATTCTTAAAGGAAATCTAGATATTCATCTTTTAAGGGGAAAACACTCTCATAATTTAAGAATAGGAATGGGAGCATTACATTATTTCCACAGTTAATAGCCAAAGTCAGTGTCAATGTGATGCTAAAATTATTTGTTACATTTTAGAATCTCAAAGTAACAGAAATGTACAATAATTAGATCATTAACAGCAGAATGCACATATGCATCAACTTAATGTACCAAAGTATGTGATATAGCATAAATGATAAGTTAAAATATTACTAATATAAAGCATGAGGATAGTGTGCATTCACTCTATGAATCAAAATTATGACAAGATGACTAGTTTATTATTATATTTTATAAAATGTAAGGGGCCAGGGGTGGCAAACCTGGTTGAGCAAACATTTTACAATGAGCAAGGACCCAGATTCAAGCCCCTAGTCCCCACTGGCAGGGGGAAAGCTTTGCAAGTGGTGAAGCAGGTCTGCAGGTGTCTTTATTTCTCCCTGTCTCCCCCCTACTCTCTTGATTTTGGGCTGTCTCTATCCAATAAGCAAAGATAACAAAAAAAAAATTAAATATGTCTGATACAGGGTTATTAGAAATGTACAATATTCAAATCTCATTTAAAAAGAAATTGTAATTCTACTCCTATGGTAAATTCACTCTAGTGTTGTATGTATGTATGCATGTTTGTTTTTTTTAACCTACTTACAGTAGAATGGGGAAAATTGAATTGGAGTTTTGGAATCTCAGGTATAAAAGTTTTTTATAGGTATCTCCCAGCCCTGATGAAATTTATAATTATAATTAATTGAGTAGAGTTTGCAGTGTCTTCCCTCAGTGTCTTTTGATTCAAAGAACATCAACACCAGATTCTAACTGCTGAACTTCACATTGGTGAGCTCTCATGTATCTCATTCCCTCCTTGGTCTTATTTGCTAGACTGCTTTCTTTCTTTCTTTCTTTTTTTTTTTTTCCACCAGGGTTATTGCTGGGGCTCTGTGCCTACACTATGAATCCACTGCTCCCGGAGGCCATTTTTCCCATTTTGTTGCCCTTCTGGTTGTTGTCATTATTGTTATTGTTGCCATTGCTGCTGTCGGATAGGACAGAGAGAAATCAAGAGAGGCGGGGAAGACAGGGAGGGCAAGAAAGACACCTGCAGACCTGCTTCACCACCTGTGAAGTGGGGAGCCTGGGGGGCTCAAACCAGTCCTGTGGTCTGGTTTGAGCCACTGGTCCTTGTGCTTCACCCAATATGCGCTTAACCCACGGTGCTACCGACAGCCCAGACTGCTTTCTTCTTAATCTGCTCTCCAGTCCTTGTTTGTTTTCCCATACAGCTGCACTAGCCCACAAGAGTCATAATGATCTCTTCTTTAAAACCACCCACATAACTAAAATATAATTCCAATGGTAATAATGAAAACTTTTTATGAGCTTGACTATTCTACATAAAAACCATCTGTTCCAACACATAGCTTTTATAGTTACATTTTAATGAATGTGATAGTTCATCGTTAAGGTAGTGTCGGGAGGAAGGGGGCGGAGCCAAGATGGTGACTTTGGAGCCACAGGTGAGCACCAAGAGACAGCAGCTTGCAACCCAGGATCCACTGGATAGGGTAGGATACTGGGCTGTCTTAGGAGGGTGAACACGGGTTGGTTAGAGTGACACCAAAATACAGTCCCATAACTCTCTCTTGGGCTGACAAATGGAGACAGCAGCTTGCAACCCAGGATCCACTGGATAGGGTAGGATACTGGGCTGTCTTAGGAGGGTGAACACGGGTTGGTTAGAGTGACACCAAAATACAGTCCCATAACTCTCTCTTGGGCTGACAAATGGAGGTCAGGGGGACAAAGGAAAATCCTTTGATTATTTCTGAGCTCACCCCCCACCCCAGTACCAGTCTCCAGGGACAGAGTAGCCTCTCCTAGCAGGCTCTGCGCTGAGCTATTTTCTTTACTAAGACTCCTGGCTCACCATGGATGTCACTCCAAGCCTCTTCCTTTAACTTCTCTCTCTCTCTCTCTTCTTTTTTTTTTTTTTTTTAAGTGGCTAGAGCTCTATTTGAGTGACAAAATACCTGATCAATCAGAGCCTCATCCCTGTTTGGGAACGACTACCTGGAGGGTTTTTTGGTTTTTTTTTGATACTTCTTACAATTGGCTGTCTTTGCTCAGGCTGCCTGTAGCTAATTGAATGGTCCAAGCTACAGACTGACTGCTAAGGGTTTTTTAATCTATTTTATTTTACTAGTACTATTATTATATACACGTATCCCTTTTCCATCCACCTTCTTCAGGTTGACCAAAATTAACCGTTCTTCTTTTCTCCACTGCTAGGTGACTGGATGCCCTACCCATTGTGAGAGGAAGTTGTTTCTCTCTAGCTTTTTTCTCTACTCTCCTTTTTCCCTCCTCCTAGTTAATTCTTCCTTCCTCCTTCTTTTGTTGTCTGAATTCACTGATACTCACTTGTGAATTATTTTGGGGAAGAAATCTGACTCGGAGTGGACTCTGTGTGTGTGTGTCTTCTCTACTTCCCTTTCTCCCCCTTATCCCTAGAATTTATAGTAGACAATAGATTTGCATAATTTCTATTCTTGCTTTCCCTTTTTTCTTGTCTCTTTCTTTTTCTTTTGTTTGGTTGCTATTTTTTCTTGGACTGGAGGTGTTGTTTGCTGAATGGTGCTGGTTGAACTGCATCAATCCTTGCTTGCTTCAGTTACTATTGTTGTAATTTCTGAGGTTGGTAACTGCACTTTTATCATAAAGGTCTTTAGTATACCGTTGCTTGTACTCAAAACACAACAAATGAATAGAGACAGAACAGAAAAATAAAAACCACATCAATAAAAAAAAAGGATAAATCAAGAGCAAATAAAATGGCTACCACAGTGAATCAGGACAGGAGCCCAGAAGAAACTCCAAATCAGTCAGAAGTAACCATAGATAAGAAAAGTGTGCAACCAATAATAAACTTAATAATCACAGAAATGACGACAACTATGGAGGAAAGGGCTATAGAATTAGAGAAACAACAGAGGAGAACCTCAAAGAAAATACAAGCTACCTCAAGGTAATTAGAGAAATGAAAGCTGAAATAGTTGAGTTAAAAGGCCAACTAGCAGAACAAGCTAATACTATAACTGAACTGAAGAAAGAAGCTGAGAGGAGAGAAAGCAGATTAACAAAAGCAGGAAACATAATTAGCCAGAGAGAGGATGAGGTAGACAAAACTAAGAAAGAGGTAAAAGAGCTTGAAAAGAGATTGAAAGACACTGAAAACAACAACAGAGATATATGGGATGATCTCAAAAGAAGTAACATTCTTATAATTGGCCTACCAGAGGAAGAAAGAGAGGAAGAAGAAGTAAGTATTCTAGAGGAAATAATGGAAGAAAACTTCCAAACCTAAACAACAGAAAGGACATTAAGATTCAAGAGGCCCACAGAGTCCCAAACAGAAAGAACCCAGACCTGAAGACACCAAGACACATCATAGTTACAATTAAAAGAAGCAAAGATAAAGAAAGGACCCTAAAGGTTGTAAGAGAAAAACAAAAAGTCACATACAGGGGAAAACCCATAAGACTATCAGGAGACTTCTCCACTCAAACTCTAAAAGTCAGAAGAGAATTGCAAGATATCTATGGAGCCCTGAGTGAAAAAGGGTTTCCACCAAGTATAATATATCCTGCTAGACTTTCATTCAAACTAGACGGAGGGATTAACACCTTCTCAGACAGACAACAGTTAAAGGAGGCAACCATCACCAAGTCTACCATGAAAGAAGTACTAAAAGATCTCTTATAAACAAGAACATCACTATAATACTTGCCATAATATCAGAGCAAACAAAGAACTGTTCAATAATGGCAATACAATACATTCAATCCATAATATCAATAAATGTCAATGGATTAAATTCACCCATTAAAAGGCACAGAGTGGGAGGATGGATCAGAAAACACAACCCAACCATATGCTGCTTGCAAGAATTCCACCTGACCCAACAAGACAAACAGATGTATAGTGAAAGGATGGAAAACTATCCTACAGGCTAATTGACCACAAAAAAGGCAGGAACTGTCATTCTCATCTCTGACACCATAGACTTTAAATTAAATAAAGTAATAAAAGATAGGCAAAGCCATTGCGTAATGATTAGAGGATCAACAAACTAAGAAGATTTAACAATTATTAACATCTATACACCCAATGAGGAACCATTTAAATACATCAAACACCTACTGAAAGAACTTCAAAAATACATTAATAGTAATACAAAAATAGTGGGAGACTTCCACACCCCACACTCACACTTTGACAGATCAACAAAGCAGAGAACCAACAACGAAACAAGAGAATTAAATGAAGAGATGGACAGACTAGACTTCCTGGACATTTTCAGAGTCCTTCATCCCCCCAAAATGGAATACACATTATTTTCAAATCCACACAGCACATCCTCAAGGAAAGACCACATGTTAGACCACAAAGACAGTATCAACAAATTCAAGAGCATTTAAATCATCCCAAGTATCTTCTCAGACCACAGTGGAGTGAAGCTAACATTCAACAACAAACAGAAAATTACTAAAAGTCACAGAATTTGGAAACTAAACAACATACTGCTTAAGAACCACTGGATCAGAGAGACACTTGAGCAAGGAATTCAAATGTTCCTGGAAACAAATGAAAATGAAGAGACAAGTTACCAAAATATTTGGGACACAGCTAAAGCAGCATTGAGAGGGAAACTCATAGGCATACAATTACATATTAGAGAATAAGAAAAAGCTCAAATAAACGACCTTACTGCATGCCTTAAGGAGTTAGAGGAAAAATAACAAAGGGACTCTAAAGCAACCAGAAGGACAGAAATCACTAAGATTAGAGCAGAAATAAACAACATCGAAAATAAGAGAACCATACAAAAGATCAACGAAGCCAAATGTTGGTTCTTTGAAAAATTAAACAATATTGACAAACCCCTAGAAGGACTCACTGAAAAAAAAAAGGGAGAAGACCCAAATAAATAGAATTGTAGACAATAGAGGAGATATCACAACTAACGCCACAGAAATCCAGAAAATCATGTGAGACTTCTACAAAGAACTATGTACCACCAAGCTAGAGAATCTGGAAGAAATGGAAGAATTCCTAGAAACATATGCCCTTCCAAAACTGAACCAAGAAGAACTACAAAACCTAAACACACCAATCACAGTCAAAGAAACTGAAATAGTTATTAATAATCTTCCCAATAACAAAAGTCCTGGACCAGATGGCTTCACAAAGGAATTTTACAAAACCTTCAGGAAACAGTTAATACCTATACTTCTAAAGCTCTTCCACAAGATCAAAGAAACAGGAACACTCCCTTCCACCTTCTATGAAGCCAACATCACCCAGACACCAAAAGCAGATAGAGACACAACAAAAAAGGAAAACTACAGACCAATATCTCTGATGAACACAGATGCCAAAATATTAAACAAGATCCTGGCCAACTTGATACAGCAGTATATCAAAAAGATTGTTCATCACGACCAAGTGGAATTTAGCCCAGGAATACAAGTCTGGTTCAACATATATAAGTCAATCAATGTTATTCACCACATAAAAAAAAAACTCACATGATTATCTCAATAGATGCAGAGAAAGCCTTTGACAAAATCCAACACCCATTTATGCTCAAAACACTACAAAAAATGGGAATAGATGAGAAATTCTTCAAAATAGTGGAGTCCATATACAGCAAACCTACAGCCAACATAATACTCAATGAACAGAAGCTGGAAAAAAAAAAACTAGTATAGCCATAGGCCCTTTGAAATATAAGTAAAATGTGCCTATTAGCGATCTACAAAATGGAGGACCCCCCAACACTTCATCTGCACTATTCCAGCCTTTAGGTCCATAATTATTCAACAACTTGTTTGGCTTTGTATGTTAACTCTCTTTTCAGCAACCAGGTTCCAGATACTAGCATGATGCAGACCAGACTTCCCTGGAAGGACAACCCCACCAATGTGTCCTGGAGCTCTACTTCCCCAGAGCCCCACCCCACTAGGGAAAGAGAGAGACACGTTGGGAGTATGGGTCAAGCTGTCTCTATTGCTATCATATTTATTTTAAAGGAGAGGGAAATAAACCTTTATGAGGTTTAGTTACTTGTTCAAGGCTGCACAGTTGATAAGTATTGGAAAAGTAAGTCAAAAACAGGTGAGCCTGTCTCGTCATTGTCCATCCTCTTTTCTTGAAACACTACTACCTCCTACTATATATGCTTCAGGGATGAAAGAAATGTTTAATGAATAAGTGTTCATTCAAATGTAAACAAACATAATGTACAGAGATGTAGTCAATTTTAATTTTACTTTATAAATGATTTTAGTAATTCTTATAGTCTAAAAATTTATGACACCAATAAACTAATTTCTGCCATTATGTTTAGAAGTACTCAGGTTAAATATCTAACTACAGAGTACTTTTCATATTTAAAAAAACTATCAAGTTTCAACCACAAAAAATCCAAAGGGTCATAAAGTGCAAGTTTATAATTTTTCTTTAAAAGGTCTGCATTTTAAAAGCCAGAAAAATATGTATATATATTTTTAAAACCATTGAAATTTCAAGGTTATGCTGTAAAAGGGCAGTGAATAGTACAAAAGGGTTACCTCAAGAGTTCAGGATTTGGAGTGTTCCTTTCAAACCTCCTTCAATTTCACCTGGACTTCAAGGGAAGTAGCATTGCAAATGCAGCTCTTCAGACCTTATTTCCTGCCTTGGAATCTCTAACCTACTATGAAATTCCATTAAAAGAGAAAACTGTCTTCATTATTCAAATATAAGAAAATTCATAAGAATTTCCTGAATTATTTGGACATAAAACTCAATAGCAAATGCTGGCAAGATAGCTCACTTTAGATGGTGCCTGCGTTGCCATATATGTGACCCAGGTTCTAGCCTTGTTCCCAGCGCACTGAATGAAGCTTTTTTTATTGTCACTGATAAATCATGAGCTAGACTAGATCTGATCCTAATCTAGGTTGGCTTCATGATTAAACAATTTCAGGACTTAACTACAATTCCACATTGTTTTCAATGATACGGAAAGGATCCTCAGCATAGGAACCAGTGCCTACAGTAAGCAAGTCAAAATCATTGAAGAATTTAAGTATTTATTTAGCAAATAAAATGCCTGTGCAGTAAGGGAATATCCAGTCATGACAAACAGGTAACTATTCCCTCACAAGCTCCTCACTGAGGTCAAGCCTGTTCTTGATCTCAGGGTTGAAAAGTCTTCCAAAAATAAACATGGTAAGCTGCCACTCTGTATATTTTATTCATATAAATTTTATTCATGCAATTCATTCTGCCTAGACACCCTGATATCCCCACAGACACAGCCACTATGTTTAACCTAACCAGTGTTTCTCAAATCTGCCTTCACCCTTAACTCACCTGGAGACCTTTCAGATATATTGATGTCTGGGCCCCATGGGACTGGGTGGTAGTGCATCTGGTTGAGAGCATGTAATTACAATGCACAAGGACACGGGTTCGAGCCCCCAGTCCCCACCTGCAGGGGGAAAGCTTTGTGAGTGGTGAAGCAGTGCTGCAGGTGTCTTTCTGTCTCTCACCCTCTCTATCACCCTCTTCCCTCTTGATTTCTGGCTGTCCTTATCCAATAAATAAAGATTTAGAAAAAAATTAAAGAATTTGTTAGGCATAACTAATTTTTTTGGACTAGCTGAGCTCATTCAAATTTCATGAAATCCTCATTTGTAGTAAGAAAGTGACTGGCTCAATGAGATTGCCACTAGAAGTACAACTCAATTTCAATTCAAAAAGGTCCCAAAGATGGAATAAGATCTGGCCATACCCTCAAGAATTTCAAGGGATAACAAATAGGACCAAAACTTTAATGTTCAGATTAAGCAAAGATATGACAATTAACAAAAGTTCTCTAAATTCTGTTTTTGACCATCAAAGGTTAAGTTAATCTAGGAAATAAAACAGTATATATTCCTTTGTCCAATAAATCATATATTGTCCTGAATATACTGAATGATACCAATATGTTATACATCACATTGGGAACTTGATGATCAATCATTAAGCCATGTGAGATACTGTAAGAAAAAAGAAAGGATAAAATTTTATTCTATAATTAAGAAACATATTGAGAAGGGATATTTGTGACAGAATGCAGTAAATACTAATTTATTTATTTTTGTGTTTTTGTATTTGTAGGCGTGTTTTGGTGCAATTAGTTCCTTTTTTTTTCCTTTTGGTTCTACTATAAAATTCCACTTATGTCCTAATGTATTTGCATATATAATGTGTAATGATAGACATGAGATAACAATTACTACCTTTTCCTCGTACACTATAATCAACAAGAATATACATAAACAGACACTTTATCATAAACATTCATTTAGTTAACTTCTTAAACCAGAGGGTAGGATAACATCACTTAAAAGAGCCATGCATCTTCCATTCCACACTTATTTTAGTAGTTAACAGTAAGGATGCTAGATGATTCTACAGAACGAAAAAAAAAATCTTGTGCACCTAAGCAGCTACATTTGTTTTTGAAGGAGAAAAATCATATATCTACATAATGTTAAACCAAAATTCCCATCTTGATTATTGCTGTGGAGCAACTGGCAAGGTTTGTTTAGCAAATTTCATGCCAAGCTTCTGAAGTATGCACCCTACCCTTTCCACACATAATTCAATATAAACACTTTTCTACTGACAGACATTTTGAAAGATCAAAGTGCAGAACAAAGGCAAAGAGTGACATGAAGCACAAGTTCTGGACCATAGAGATGAATGGATGGATTAAGCAGAAAATTCACGATGACACCTCAGACCTGCAGAAGCGGCTCTGTTTATGTGATTACAGTTTCAATGCTTAGGAGACTCCAAGCTCTAAACAGCAATTTTCCTCTATGCCTCTATAGGAAGCCCTGTAATATTTCAACAAGCTCATCCATCAGTGCCAATCAGTGCAATTCACCTGACATCTCATTATAGGTTTTAAGCAACTGGATGTCATCTAGAAGAGGACAAATAGTTCATTACACAAACCGTTATAGACCAAATAGAACCCTTATGCAAAATGCATCAAGCCAAATTCAATGTATTGCCAGCAAGGACTAGATAAAAGTCAAATAAAATAAACTGACTATTGTGGAATATGTTTCCTATAGAGCACAATGATCCAACTGCCTCATACTTAGGATTTACAGACATATAATAACTAGCTGTGTTGAGCTTTCTAACAAAAAAAAAGGTTTTATGCACATATACTTGAAATAGAGAATTATATTAGGAATGAAGTTTTAACTACATGAGTTTCTCTGATTTAGGAGTAAAAAAAGAAGAAGAAGAAGAAGAAATTTTGGGTTCACTAGCTGGAGTTCAATATTTTCAGCAATTTTCAGCCACCCTCTAAATTAATGTTTTCAGCAGTGTTGTACACGATCATGTTGACTTCAGAATATGGCAAAACATCAAATCCTGGCCAGTGGTACTCCTTTCACTGCTAGCTTGAAAGGCTATGCAATTAATTATATTGAAGATTTATGAGACTATAACTAGAACCACACTGACTGGCTTGCTAGTGAATACAGGAAGGTAGTCCATCCAGGGGATAAAGAATCTATAGGCCCACAAACACAGTGGCTTACAGGAATGAATTACTTTCTTACTAGTTTGTGCTCTAGTCTATTAAAAGCCATGTTTTTCCTTCTCTCAGTATCACTATAGACAAGTTAAAATGTTTTTATAAAACATACACACACACACACACACACACACACACACACACACACACACACCTGTAAAAGCAAGACTTAGCAATCTTAAAAAGTAAATCAGAAATCATGTTCCTAGATATTTTTTGAGGCTACAGAAAAAAAAAAACTACATTAGCACATGGTAGAAAAGATTACCTTTTAATTAATTCCTATCTTAGAATGATTAAAGCGAGGAGGGCACTTTCTCATTTATCCCTGAGTCTATACTTGACTAACCATGAATCACTTTCCATGACTTTCTTTGTGCCTAAGAATATTTTTTGAATAACAATACTAGTTACACCAAGTTAATCAGCTTCATGAACATACTCATTAAGTGTAAAGACTACAGATTTTAGAGGAAATTTATTCAATAAATGAGAAATCCTGCTAATAGACTCATTAAGTTGATAAAGGCTAGGCTCAAGAGAAAGTAAAATTCCATTATAAGGACATTAGATCACTTTTGTTTTAAGAAAGAAAATAAAGAAGGAAAGAGAAAAGTGGAAGTAAAAAAAAAAAGAATAGATTTGAAATCTAATAATATTGGTGCATCTTCAAGTGACTTGATAAACATCTTATTACAATAGCCTAAATACTGCTCTAGAAATCGTGACATAAGTTACTACTTTCTTCTCTTTGCGTTCAATGGAAAGAGGTTTTAAAGATTTTTTTAAAAAGTTTACATGTAAACTTAAAAGGTAAAAACAAATGTGGATGAAGAAACTTAAAACACTTCAGGGCCAGGTGGTGGCACACCTGGTTAAATAAACATATTAAAGTGTGTAAGGACCCAGTTTCAAGAACCCAGTCCCCACCTACAGGGGGAAAGCTTGACAAGTGGCAAAGTAGTACTGCAGGTGTGTGTCTGTCTGTCTTCCTATCACCCGCTTCCCTCTCAATTTCTGGCTGCGTCTATCCAGTAAGTACATAAAGATAATTAAAAAAGAAAAGAAACGTAAAACACTTCATTATTAACAAACCAGATTATAATTTCATTTCTAATTGAAAAAATTGAAGATTACAATTTGAATTCAACTTCTTTTTGAGTAGTCAGCAATATGGAAAGTGTGGGGTACTTTTCACTGTACACATATAAAATATACTAAAGGATAATAAAGGGGAACATTTTTAAGAATACCCTAGTGACATATATATATATATATATATACATACATATATATATATATATATGTATGTATATATATATATATATATATATATATATATATATATATATATATATATATATTGAAAGTATGTAGTCAGGTAGTAGATTTTCACAGGCTAAAAAAAATGGAGATAGTAGATTCCTAAACTACCAGCAGACATAAAAAGGGATAATGTATGTATAGCTTCTCTGTCTAGATATTTACAGGGGGGTGGTCAGCAATATATTCAAAGTAAGGCCTGTGGACTGCAGAGTAAATCTACCAATTGTAAACTCTGTTTCTGCTCAGGAACACCATAAAGAGGCAAATTAGTTTTTAGTTTAGTCCCTGGTGATGAGAAAGTTTTCCATTTTAGTCCCCTCACCCTCTCCCTGGCTCCAGTGCCCCAGTATGTATCTAAAACCTGGACAGGTTCTTTCTTCTTCAAAAACACTCAAGTGTATCATTATGAAGCTCAGAGAGTGGAAAGAGCAAATTATGTAGCCAGCACAAAGAGGATAAAAGAGAAAAGACACGATGCAATTAAACTGTTGATCTTTCTCCAGAGATTAATTTGATTTTTTTTCTTAAGAAAATAAGGTACATGCTAATGAAACGATGCTTTGTTTTATAAACAAATGTATGTGAGAGAAAAATTCTCATTAGTAAAATTAAAGTGTTCAAAAACCCAGTCTTATGTTTGGTATGTGACTCTGCAGTGATGGTACTACAGAGAACTAGTTGCCTTGGGACATTTGATTAACCATAAGAAAAATAAAATCAGATACTAAAAAGTACAAACATAATTGCGATTTATTATGCTAAGTTATGTATATGAAAGAAAAATATCTGCATACCTGTTTTTACATGGCCTTTTTTGATGTTATTAATTTGAAGCTATTAAAATTTTTGATGCTATTAAAATTTCAAAATGAGATATATTACAACAGAAAATTTGATATTCACCTCTTTGGAAACATAGGAAGAACCCAAAATCCTCATTCTGGCACAGTTTAAAAATCAGTGGAGGTAAAGAAAATTGTAGTCTCTGCTCCCATGGCACCTATCCAGCTTGATCCATCCATTTATTATCACTTTCACTTGTCTACAGTGCACTGAAATTAAAAATGACGCTCTGGCTGATGGTTAAGACATGATCTTTCTTCCTTTCTTTCTTTTTAATTTTTTAAAAATTTTGTTTATTTTCCCTTTTGTTGCCCTTGTTTTTTTATTGTTGTAGTAGTTATTATTGTTGTTGTTATTGATGTCATCATTGTTAGACAGGACAGAGAGAAATGGAGAGAGAAGGGAAAGACTGGGAGAGAAAGACACCTGTAGACCTGTTTCACCGTCTGTGAAGCGACTCCCTTGCAGGTAGGGAGCCGGGGGCTCCAACAGGGAATTTTACGCTGAGTCCTTGCGCTTCGCACCGCGTGTACTTAACTTGCTGCGCTACCGCCCGACTCCCATGATATTATTTCTTATCTTTATTTATATGTGCTTCTTATCCTTCTCTAGTGAACACTTACTACTTACAAGCACTATTTTAATGGATATTCTGAGTGAAAAGTAAAGATATCTCATTACAATTAAAAGAGAATGAACAACAATTTAGAAAGTTAGTAATGCCACATATTCAGGTAATTGCATGCTAATAAAATTGATCAAATTTATGAAAAATTTTTCAACATGGACTATACAAAATGTTTTCCATGGTTTATTTTCTAATTGAACTGAAGGAAAGAAATAGTTTAGAGATGTGACTGTTTACTTAATAGTATCACTTTCGTTTTTTTTAACACTTTATTTTTTTTAAACAGGGGCACAGTTCCACATCTCCCCAAGACAGATCTATGAATATCTCCACTAAACCACTATTCTCTTCCAAGATAGAGCAAAAGCATTGCTTTCACGTAAAAATCAGAAAATTAATTTAATGGAGTGTAAGCTGAGAGTGGAATCTGGGCTAGGTGAATAGCCATGACCATTACTTTTAGAAACATAGCTATAGCTTTGTAACTGCAAAGATGGAAAGCCCATAAAGTTCTGGCAAAAAAAAAAAAAAAATGTCATCATCAAACATTCCAGAAAGTTCTTGATGAATAGAAAGGAAAAGTAGTTATGAAATTTTACATCCCATACTTTGGCTTTTAACTCTGTTCCTTTGGAATACATTCATGTGAAAGTTCACTAGACAAGAAATTTATCGCCAATTGTAATTGAGAGGCTATAGTGCATGGAAGAATACCTGAAGGCTTGATTGACATTGCAGCAAACTATTTTAGGGTAGAAATCTTCCTGACATATTCCTTGGTGTAAGTTTTAGGTCTTACATACAAACTACTGCCTTATAAATGTTTATTCCCAATGCTCTAGGCTACCTCAATAATTATTTTCTTTCTCAGCACATATAGAATACCTAGTAACTGGTTGCTTTGGGATGGAACCTCCACTTCCATGTATCACTTGACAAAAGACATGTTAGTTTCTGAAGAAACCTGGGTCATAATCGTTTAATGAAGCAACATCACCCATGATCATTTTCCCTCCTGTCTCTTGCCAGGTAGAACACAAAGCAATGGAAGCTAAAAAGATGAATAATTAAGTTAAAGTAATGAGAAATGATAGTAGTTCAGAGTAGGTTAAAACAGAAAAAAAAATCATGGCAGTTGATGTAAATTAAGCACTAATTATATAGGCTTTATATTTTAGTTAATACTCAGGATAATCTTAAAGATGGTAGGGGCTGGGCAGTGGTGCACCAGAGTGAGCACAAGGGTTACTATGAGCAAGGATCTGGGGTCAAGTACCCAATCCCACCTTCAAGGGATATGTTTTACAAATGGTGAAGCAGTGCTGTAGGACGTACATACACACACACACATACACACTCTCACTCACTCACTCACTCACTCGACTCACTCTCCATATATATGTATATCCCTATCTTCCCCTTCACTCTCTAATCCTCTCTGTCATATCAAGTAAAAATGAAAAAAATAAAAGGAAAAATGACCACCAGATTGGTGAATTCAGGGTGCAGATACCAAATCACCAAGCCCCCGTGACAATCCTGGTGACAAATAAATAAGGGCGTCATTGATGGCGTACCAGGTTAAATGCACATAGTACAATTAAATAAATACATAAATAAATATAAATTGAGTACTATAACCAATTCTTCTTAGGCACTTTGGAAAAAGGATTCAGCTTCAAGGAATTAAGACTTTGGATTTTCTTCCTTTCTACAATCCTCCTGCCTCACACCAGCATATTTGTTTATTTCTGCTTTTTAGTTATTCTGGCACATTTGGTATCAAGGATCAAGTATGGGCCCTCTAATTGCAAGTTAAGTGTTCTATCTGCTACGTAATACCTCCAACTGCATGCCAGTGTTGTTCAAGAAGCCATGAGCAAATTAGAGATGCCATATTTGTATCCTGAAAACAGGTGACTGAAAAGTACCATAAAGAATAAGCTACAAAATGAGAGATTGATTTTAAACTATTGCAGTAAACGTGATATAAAAGCAAGAGAAGCTGAATAAGTTGCAAAGTAATCTGATGTATTAGGAGTTAAATTTCTAGAGAATCTTTAGAAAACATTAAATTTTGAAAAATATTTACAGCAAGGCTTTTCACCAGGAAAGTTAAACTCTGGGGCAATGCATATTCTTACAAAGCAAGTTATTGAACCAACTAACACAATATGATAGTCTTGACTAAAAAAATCAAAAACAAAACACACAGAATAGAGATCAACCCCATTCAAAAAGGGGAGACACCTGGCATGTTGCCTTTTGTCTATATTTATGCCTTCCTCAATTCTCAGTCTATTAGCCCTCTCTAATTAATCCTTGTAATATTGTACTTCAGAGAGGTAAATTAGAAGCAGAAAGGATCCCATTTTGTAAATAGGAAGCAGATGCAGTGACTTAGAAGTACTTAGTGAATCAATAGCAGAACTTCAAAATCAACCCTAGATCCCACTGATTTATCTACACAGTATAGTAACAAATACAGACTGGAAAATGAAAGGAAAAAAGAGAGAAAAAAAACCACAATCCTTACTTTCTAAAGAAACTGAACAAACAGAAATTTCTAAAAATTCCTTTTTTTTTCCCTTTTGCTAATCCAGACCATATCCCACAAAATGGGCAAAGATGGCAAACTCTTTCTCTAGAATTAATATGTTTCTCCTGAAACACAAAATTACTGTACAGAAGTCTAGCCCATTAATCCTCACAATTAGCTTTTGAAGTATCTGTGATCAGACATCAGGAAGTTAACAAAAATATATATCTCATTTGACATTAAGAAAAAGTAAAGGAGGAAATTGAATGAAAATCTACTGTGGCTAAAATAAGTCATGGATTAAGGCTTTATGAAAAACCACCTTATTAAATACTATCCTTCCTAAAAGAGATAAATAGGATTAGTATAATTAATGGCTTAATTACTTTCATAAGTGCTTTACTTGACATAAACATCCTTCCCCCCCACCCAGATTCAAGATTGGGCTTATTTATTTTTATTATTTATCATTAGTGAATGAATAATGGGCTACATAATCATAAGATTTCAGGGGTGTAGTTTCACACTAATACATGTATGTTAGTCACCATACCCTCCCAAAGTTCTATGTTCTCTTCTACTACCCCATGTAGAACAGTTTCATATGAAGTCTAAAAGGCAGTTTTGTGCCTTCTTTCTTTCTTTCTTTCTGTCTTTCTTTCTTTCTTTCTTTCTCTCTCTCTCTCTTTTTTTGCAAGTCATTTGATTTGGTTTTCTGTGATCCACACATAAACAAAACTATTCAGTATTTTTTTTTACCTCTTCACTTAGCATATTCACCTCCAGTACCATCCACTTACCCTGAGCAATACAATATCATTGTTTTAAATAGCAGATATATATCCCTGCATTATTATATATTATGTATGATAATTATTACATAATATATAATATATATGTTAATTTCATTATCCAATCAATTTCCAAAGAAACATAAAAAGTATTTAATCAGTTAAAAATGTTTATTAGTGAGTTTACTATTTTACTGTATTTTATCAGCATTTTCCCAAAACTCATAACTTTATGTTCCTGAATAAAATTAAGATACTTGTCCTGTAAATACTCAACAATTTTGGTAATTGGCCAAATAGATTTTTACTAAAATAAATATAAAAAATAAACATAACAATGTATATTTTCTGACCTTAATAAAACAGAAGCTAGAACTTTCACTATTTAGGACTGCTTTACTTTCAAGTAAGACTGACAAATAGTTTATTGCTAAAAAATTAATGAATATAAATTTAAAAGTCCCCAGCATAAATTGATATATGAGAGGGATGTGGTTGTAAAAACAAAGGTTTTACCATTCTTTGATGACTTTTTGCTCATTTCTTTTACAAATCACTGTTTTTACACTTAAAAATTCTTTCATAAAATTCCAAGATAGTTGTCTCTGAATACAACATACAAATTTTCTGCATTTTCATGCCGATATAAATCATTAATATCCAAAATTTTCAACGGTTTTGATGAATGTTGTGCTTTCAAGTTAAGGCTCATGTTTTATTTCAAATAGAGTTCTTCTACATATGTAATATAAAAGCATGCAACTTTCCTGTAACACAGATATCTAGGGAAACTAAGATTTCAACACATGAATAACAGAGATTTCTATTCTGTGACCATACCTTTGTTTTCTGTAGACTACAGTAAAATTTGGAAATGAGGACTAGAACATCATAAATGCTTCAAGTCCACATGGCCAAGTTTGAAAGTCTAGATCATTTGCAGACTAATACTCTTTCTTTTCTTCTAGAAATAACGCATAATCAGTATGCGGAGCTACAACTCTTAAGAGAATTTGCAGAATTTGCTAGTGCTGTTTGCTTCTGCAAGCAATTCCTCTGGAGTGGCAAAAGCACTAAGTTAGCTCAAGATGGTGGTCCATGCTGAGTCAGCTTTTGTCTTTGAACCAAGAAATTCCAGAATGGTGAGGGATGGCAAGGAGAGAAAGGAAGAAATCATGTGGACTTGGAGGAAAAGAGCATATCATGCACAGACAATGGGTCTCCGGAGTGTATCAGTAATAAATTGGCTTTCTGCCAAAATGTTTTTCCCTCTCTGTAATAGAGGAAATAGTACATTAAAGCATTCTGTGGACTACGGACAATTTGGAAAATTGCACATTTGCAACAGTATCACTCTATGAATTGAAGCTAAGGACTTTTCCTTAAACAGGAGTATTAACTACATATTCAACAGAAATCCAACGCTCACTAAAATTTTATGCCTATATAGTCTAAGTGTTTCCAAAATAAGAGAAATGAACATTTCTTTTGGGTCCCCTGGGGTAGTATAAATGAATGCAGTTATTTACCAAACATAAAAAATGAGAATGTTTAAACTGAAATTTAATTTAAAAGTTTAAATTCTTCCTGGCAAGGGAGGGAATGCAACCCAGACAAGAAATCAGCTATATATAACAGGAGACTATGTTTTTGTTTTTGTTTATTTGAGATTATGTTTTAAAGGGATAGGTAGGAGAGGGATAGATAAATTCAAGAAAGAAGCACAGATAGAGCAAAGAAGGTCAGATCAGTCACCATTTATTTTCATTTGCCTGTGTATTGTCTGAGATTTTTGATATTCACCTAAATATTTATGAGTTAATATTTTAGGAATGTAAAACAACTTTTCCTCATTTCATTGTCAGAGAATAGGCCTCCTCCAAATTGTAGGCCCTTCCACATAGCCTATAAAATATACCACTATTAGTAGTGTAAAAAGTCTGCTCAAAAAAACTTACTAAATAAATATTTTCCCATAACTCTTAAAGGAAAGGTGCTATTCTATTCTACTCAAGGAACCAAGTGGTTTTAGGAGATTAATGAACTGAAAAATGGCTGATAACTGTGGCATGTTAAGAAAGTGATACTGAATGTGGATAATTCTTCTGTCATGTTTCAGGTATAAATCAATCAATCAATCAATCAATCAAGAGTTATGGATGTGGCAAAATATCTCACTACGATAGTACATTGCTTTGTCATGTGATTGACCTAGGTTCAAACACAGCCCCCACCATGTAGAAGACTTTAGTACCATGGCATCATTCCCTTTATCTTTCTGCCTATCTGTCCCTATGTAAAAGGAAAAAAAAAAAAAGCAGTAAGCCTTAGAGACAGCTCACATCAGGAGGCAACAATGACAGCAATAACAACTACAACAATTAAAAAAGGGCAACAAAAGGGAATAAATAAATATTTTTAAAGTGTTTAAAATAATTGAAAATGCAGTTACATTTAGGGTACAATATCAAGATGAAGATTATAGTTATCTGGGACTAGGTGGTGGTATACCTGGTTGAGTGCACATGTTACAATGCACAATGACCCCGGTTTGAGCCCAGGATTCCCACCTTCAGGGGGAAAGCTTCATGAATGGTGAAGCAGTGCTGCAAGTGTCTGTCTCTCTCCGTCTCTATCTTCCCCTTCCTTCTCTATTTCTGTCTCTATCCAATAAATAAATGAAGATAATAAGGGTAAAATAAAAAAATATAGGGGCCAGGTGGTAGCAGACCTGGTTGAATGCACCTGTTACAATGTTCAAGGACCCAGGTTCCAGCTTCTGGTTTCCACCTGCAGGGGGAAAACTTTGCAAGTGGGGAAGCAATGCTGCAGATATCTCTCTCTCTCTCTCAATCTCTCTCTCTCCCTTCCCTCTCAATCTCTGGCTGTCTCTATCTAATAAATAAATAATGATGATAATAATAATAAAAGAAATGTTTGTTTTAAAAAAATATAGTTGTCCCCATCAAATTTGCAGTTACATAAGAGTCAAAGAGGGTAGAAAAAATTATTAAAATAACCCATAAAAAGAGTATGAGAGGATGAAGATGTAATGAGTTAACACAAGAGGGTCTGGAACACTGGAGAACATAGCTGTGTAGCATACTGATGCTGGGGCAGGAGGAGAAAGGTTCAGTCAGAAATGGTACTTAAAACAGTAGATCCTATGATCCCTAAGAAATATCTTGTAGAAATTGATGACATATTTTGTGTTGTGTTTGAATTAATGAACTTTCTCCCTGAGTGACTGTCTAATGCTACTGGAAATACAGCCAGCACTGGCATAGTATTCTATGTATCCCTAACATTATTATTCTAAGAGCTTTTCATATAACAAGTCTTTTAATTACACAAAGAACTATATATAACAGGTGATTTTACTGTTTCCATTAGACAGAGAGGAGAAATGCAGAAAAGTTAAGTAACTTGCTCAAGGCAACAAAGTTAATAGGATTCAGAGACAGAATTTGAACTCAGATTCCATCATCAATATCTGATTTTTATCATTTTTGACACTATCTTTCTAAATTTACAAAGGGAAGGAGAAGTCTAATGATCTGGCTATTTTATCTGATCCCTTAAATGTGCTGCAGTCATCTATGATATTTCTACTTTTCACACACATGAACTATCTCATCAGGAAGGAAACTTAAATAGTAAATGTAGAATACCCTAAGTGCATTTCATATCCTTTTTCTTATATCAAAGCACACATTATAAATTTTTATCACAACTAAGTTTTCAAAATTTAAGTCCATATTATTTTAACATGCTACTGATATGTTCAGGGATTCTTGAAAAATATACATATATAAATTCATTTGCATATGTATAAGTGGGCCTTTGCAAGTACAGTTGTAGATACAAATGCAGAAAGTCTTCCTGGAGGAGTATTACTGATGAAGCATGCTTTTGTTGGGAATACATGCTGTATTATGCCTGTAAACAAAAAGAAATGCTAGGCCACGTGGGTGTGATTAGCAGACATTAGCATAAGACATAGTAATGCTAGAGCTTGTGGAAACTGAAGAGACTTAAGCAGATGTTTGGCAGAAAAGCTCTTTTGCTTGCCCTTGCCCCCTTGCTCTCTTGATTATGGAGCTTGTCCCCTATTTTCCTTTTTCCATATTCTTCCTTCTTGGAAGCTGATGGCAGAAGAACAGACTCATGACTCACATCGCATGGCTAGTTAAGTCTTTCTCTCCTTTACCTATTCCATTTCTGCGGTTTCTAAGAACCTAATAAATCTGCTTATTTTAAATACCCAAAACACCCCAAATGCGGCCCTTTATACTTTACTATATGTTTTTACATTTCAAGTTTCAGCAAGCTCTTAATATTGCTAGATACTAAATAGTAAATTATTAATAAAGTTCTTTCATACATCTATTTGATTAAGAGAAGTTCCTAACAAATCATGAATATGTAAATACACTTTTCAGGTTTTCAATGTTTTCACCAACTCCCAAATTTAATCAGTCTGAAGAGCAACATTCACTAGATTGCTTCAGCTTCTTACAATCAATATTAATCAGCATACAATTAGAAACACATGTTAAATTCCAATAGCAGTGTTTAATAGCCCAGTAATCATTCACTAGCCTTTCAATGTAGTCACATTTAACAAACAACTGGAAACTACACCTTTAATAAAAATAAATAAATAAAAACAGACTTGGGGTTGGGCAGTGGCACAACTGGTTAGGCACACATAGTATTACGCACAAAGACCAGTGCCAAGAGCCCCCGCTCCCCACCTGCAGCAGGGATGCATCAGGAGCAGGGAAGCAGGTCTGCAGGTGTCTATCTGTATATCTCCTTCTCTATCTTCCTCTCCCCTTTCAATTTCTCTGAGCTAACTCCGGAGACCAAAATAAACAAAAACTTTTTTCTCCCCCTACTTCCAACATGTAGGTAAAAGTCACCCACAAAAACACTTTAGATTACCATGACTGAATCTTAACTTCTATCATTCACTTAAACCTGTCTCAAAAAACTTCTCCAGAAATCACTCAAAAGGATTCTTAGAAAAATGATAATGACTGTGAATAAAGTACTGTGAAGTGAGTGAAATGAGAGTGCTGCACATTGCTTTCAATGTGCCAAAGATAAAATCTGGGTCCTCAGGCTCAAAAGTCTTTGTGCTCTGGCACTAAGGTCCTTCCTTCTTCTCTTAAAGACCAGCATTGCCCCAGAACAAAACCAAACTCCCACACCCATTTCTGACTTGGTTTATTACCCCTTCACTAGTGTGTAAGCCAGCTTCTTTATTCACTCATAAACACCCATTCAATGTTTTGAACCCACACATTATTTTTTGTTTCATTTTTATTTTATTTTTCTTAACTTAGGATCTTACATTCTGTTCTCCTGCATAGAGGGCTTTCCCTACAATTCTTTTAAGTATAAGGGGCTGTATAGAAGCAACAACTCAAAAGTGTATTCCTTGATCACCTAGCCTAAACTGAGCCCGAGTCTCAAAAGTTATTCTTCCATTTGCTCTTCATTCTTACAGCACATTTCCTTTGGTAACGGTTTTGGTTTATGTTGTTCTTTCTTGTTTTGTTTTTTAAATCTATGTTGTTTTGTTAATATATTTCATCAATTATACTTTCACAAAGGGAGAAAATATTTGTTGTGTGCTTCTCATGGTAGAAGTGGAACATAACAGAAAATCTAGCATGCATTAGAATATAAAGTTTACTGAGAATAGCAGTGAGAAGAGAGAGGGCAAGAAAAAAAGTGGGATGGAAGACAAAATAATTTTACTGATACTTTCCATTCATATTTAACTTTGCTTAAGAAGAGATAGATTTCTATTTCTATTGCCATAACATGGAATTGTAACATTATATAGGTTTCAGGTGTGAATCACTGAAACTTGACGTGCACTAGAGAAATCAACAATACACAAAATTAGATTTTATCATTCAACTTTAGGATCTACTCAGACAATGCCACTAATACATTTCTCACATTATTTCTAATTTCACTGGTCTATCATTTTTCACATATATAAACTAGGTGTACATCTCAGAGCCAAAGTAAAAATAAGATTCCGTGAGTTGTTGGGAGGTGGGAGTGGAAGCTGGGGCTTAAATTGTTTCTGATCTTTAGATTACAATCAACTCATAAACCTTGTGTGCTAAATAAGATCCTAAAGTGGAATAAATTTGTAGATATTTATTTTTTAAGATGTATTTAGTATCAGAGAAAAAAGAGAGAGCCAGAGCACCGCTCAGCTCTGTCATAAGGTAGTATCAGGAATTAAATCTATGGATTCTGGGAGTCCTTTAACATGTAAGTTGGTACTTTAATCATCAGAACTATCTACCTTGGATATGGATATATCCACATATATATATATATATATATATATATATATATATATATACATATATAACATTTAATGCAAGCCATTAACCACCCCCATTAAAATGGAAAAAATAAATAAATAAATAATGACAGGGGAATTACATAGATTTTATGTTAAGAATCTTGTTATTTCTAAAAATGAACTGAAATCATATAATTTAATACTACATAATTTACCCTTCAATCATCTTTTTGTTGTTGATTTCTATTGTACAAGGTAATAGTAACAGTTAAATAAAAAGAATAAGGGAAATCCCAGAAATTTTACTTGTCACAATTCTAAATTTTTCTTACCAAGTTTTAAGGCTTATAACACTGATTACTTATTCAGTGTAGCGAATTTGGGCACTGCATTTGCCTTTTGTCATAGCCTGTTTCTTCCAATAAATCTTACAAATTTATGAGACTCAGAGACTCCTATCACAGTTTCTGAATTCTCCCCATGTGCAAATAAAGATTTTGTTTTTAATTGTTGGCTTTACTAAAAAACCAAGTCTTTTTAAAGGAAAACTGACCAAAATCTTTTTAAATTTTACTTGTATGTTCATTTCCAAGCATGTTTCTAAGATGAAAAGATGTTTATAGGATGTAATTTCCTACAGGTAGATGGGAGAGATGATAGGGAAGAAGAGAGAAGTCATTGTAAGGACTCAGTAATGGAAGACAACTTTTTGAGGCCTTCAGAATGAACCTTAAAACCAGAACGCTCATATAAATCATTTTGCATCAGTGCTTGCAATTGACTATAATTTGAGGAAGATTCTGAAAAGTTAGTATTTGAAATAACAACCTAAGTGCTGCCACCTTAAGGCTACAAGGAAAATGAGTCACATTTAAGCAACTGAAAAGGGAAAAAGTAAAGTGGAAAGAGGGCAGGTGGCACTTAAGTTTATCTTTATTGTTTAGGTTTTTTTAATATAATATATTTGTTGTCAGAATTTAAATTTGGAAAATAAATTAATTTCACATGGAAAATACTTTAAATCTGTTATAATAGTGCTCTCTAAAAACACACATCTAGATATTCTTTCCTATTTATTTTATTCATTTAAAAATTTTTATTAAAGTTATATGCTATAAATATAACTATTTTGGTGGTTGCTGGGGCTTCAGTGCTCTACATAAACTTTTTTTAGGCACACAAAGACAAAGACGGAGACAGAGGGAAAGAAGAAAAATAAGAAAACAGCAATGTTTCTTCCTTCAAATACTGTGGTTGAATGCGAACCTGAGTCCTGAGTATGAAAAAAATAGGTGCACTATCCACGAGCTATCCTTCTGACCCTAACTTTAGCTTTTTTAAGGGAACAGTTTGATTTTTAAAGTAAATTTATGTCAGGGTGCGCAGTATTTCCCACACTGTAGTTTCAGGATATCTCTATACTACCAATAAGAACTGAATTGTTGGGAGTCGGGCGGTAGCACAGCGGGTTAAGCACAGGTGGCGCAAATCGCAAGGACCGGCATAAGGATCCTGGTTCAAGCCCTCGGCAACCCACCTGCAGGGGTGTCACTTCACAGGTGGTGAAGCAGGTCTGTAAGTGTCTGTCTTCCCCTCCTCTCTCCATTTCTCTCTGTCCTATCCAACAACAATGACATCAATAACAATAACTACAATAAAACAAGGGTAACAAAAGGGAATAAATATTAAAAAAAAAAAAAACTGAATTGTCAACTAGTCCTAATACCTACTACCATCCTGGTTCCAGTCCCTGGTAACTACTAATCTACTATGTCTCTCTACAGATTTACCTCTTACTGTATATTTGAGAAAAATGAATGTCTAGAACTAAATATTCTATTGTAACTATTAAGAACACCTTATGTAATGCTCTTCCTTTAAAACATCATTTAATCAGTGCCATACAGTAGGACTTACAACCCTAACCAAGGACCAAAGAAAGAGCACAAGGATAATAACACGTCAGACTTTTCTTTTTTTTTTTCAGACTTTTCTAAAACTTGAAGCTCACTGTGAGGTTCCAGGTTTAATCTTCAGCACCAACATAAGCCAGAGCTGAGCAGTGCTCAAGTCTTCTGTAGTCTCTCTCTCTCTCTCTCTCTTCCTCTCATTAAAATAAATAGATACATAATTATTTAAAAATAAACAAATCCTTTACCATGTCAAATATGGTCACACATCTCAAGTTTTTATAGAAAAATCAAATGGTTTCATAATTATCTTAATTAGATATGAATAACTTTTAATTCACTGATTTAAAAATATTAAAAATTATTCCCTTCTTGACAGTAAATTAAAAGAAAAAAGGCAGGACTGGGTGGTGGCGCACCTGGATGAGTACACATGTTATAATGCACAAAGACCCTGTTTCGAGCCCATGATCCCTACCTGCAGGAGGGAAAGCTTTGCAAGTGGTGAAGCAGTGTTGCAGGTGTCTCTCTGTATCTCTCTCCCCTTCTCTCTTGTCTTTTTGGGGAAAAAAAACACCTACATTATAAAGCAAACACAAACAAATGAAACCCTCTGTTTGGGATCAGTCCAGAACATCTTTAGCCCTAATGGTATGACACAGGTCCATGCTAAAAATGATCATTCTTTCTAAAGCCCAGATTCTTCATAAATTATGATACGGAGTGCCAGATGTCCTGTGGAGTAGGAATTCTACCCAGAAATCCATCACATTATTAAAGCAAGAAATAAATTATCTGTACCTTGGTTTTTTTTCACCTATGAAAAGGAGGCTAAAAAGAGTTTGTTTCATATGTGAAAGTGCTAAGATCTGTGCCTGGAACATAGTCCACCATAACTGCAAACAATGCAAATTGAAAGTTACTTTACCAGGAAGAGTTGTCATTTCTACTTAGTAGTAAAGTAGTATTCTCCTATTGAGTAGTAAGTAGTAGAAAGTGACTAACAACAGGCAAGCTAAAGATTTTTAATTCATCTTACATATTTTGCCAGCTTTATAGATTTTTCAGGCCAACCTGTGTTTTTTATTCATATACAAGACTATGATCCAAATTGGGAAAAATTCAAAGGCTGGTCTCAAAAAAGATAACAATTTATATCAGGGCATATATGCTAAGTTGAAGTGCAATACATTCGGGTCTGCATAAAGAAAATCAAATGTAACAAGATAGCAAAGATAGATATTAACAGTTTGGTGATTAGAATCCTTCCTTGCCATGCAATTTAAGTCACAAAGTATTACAAAGTTAGGAACAGTATGTCTCTTTGTGAATCAAAACTAGCAGAGAATCTAACAACTATAATTAATGAAACAAGCCCTGTTGACTCACCTCCACTAAAGACAGTTTCCAAAAGCCCAAATCTGCACTTTACTTGTGATTAATGCTTTACTCCTCTTCCAAGCGCCGTGGAGCAGTTTCATAAACAGCAAAGTATGTTAATTTAAACAAAATATAAAACCACTTCCTTCTAGGTGGTAAAGCTTGCCCTGCATATTTTCATCATTGCATAATCGTTACCTTTAGTTCATAAACTATAAGGTCATACTAAGGTTGCAATGAAGTAACAAATGTAACAAGTTAAGAAAAGAAATAACTAGATGCCTTTTTCCCTGGCAAGGGAGATAAATATTCTTTTTAGTATATAGCTGATTTTTGTGACCCCCCCTTTAAAATATAAGTCTCTGAATACAAAATGTCACAAATAATAAGGTTTAATATAAAGAATGAAGCTATCCCTGACTTATGAAATATATATATATTAACATAAAAATAAGATAATACACAATGGGTCACAACTGCAACTGCAAAAATACAGTAAGATAAACAGAGAGTACCAAAATAAAACAGAAGTCCAGGTTTTTAGTGTTCCCAAAAAGATTACACTTTAGTTAATGTGATGGTAAATTAATATCAGAGTATTAAAAAAAAAACTGTCACCTGCTATTTCATCACAAAAGTTCAAAGTATGTTTAAAAAAAAAAGTAGTCTGAGATAGTTCTATCTAATGTTAGTGTGATAACTGTGTTTTTCATTTATATGCTGTTGATACTCAAGATACTGGAAATAATGTCATCAGTTTCCTTCAATTACCTCATAAAGGATTCATTTGCACTTGGGGAATAGTGACAGTAGCTTCAGATCACTCAGCAGCAAGAACTGACATTAATAACTATCCTCAGAGGCACAGAGGGAGGGAAAAAAGTCATTTACTTAACATTCTTTAATTCTTTGTGGTATAACAAGACTATGCCATGATTTAGAGTTGAAAAACACAGTTGTTTTGCTCATGAGAAAACCCTTTCATAATCTACACATTTTTGTGACATTTGGAGTTATGAGACCTCAGGCAACCTTTAAATGTGGTATTCCCCTGCTGACAGATTCAAACAACCTTCAGTGGAGAAAGAAAATCCCAATATTACTTTACCTCTGAGACTACAAATATCTCAGACCTTATTGTACAAAGAAGTTTCTTTATACTAAAGTTAGATAGAGCAGAAGAAAATAACTTTTGTATGCCTATGTTGTAATGTAGGGTCATGTACAGCTAATTAAGCATTCTTCCTTTGGTTTGATTACATAAAGAGTTGGTTTTGTAATATAATAGCACGTGAAGGTCAGTATGGTTATAAGAGAAACCTTAGATGCTGTGACAAATCCAATAACTATCAGGATATTTTGTTCATAAAAGTAAAGTATTTCTCAAAATATTTTGCTGATTTGTTAAGGTAGTGGAGGACATTTTGCTGGCTGCAGGACTGACATTCTTGAAAATACTATAAACAGTATCAACCGATTTAAGAACTATACAGTATCAATTATCTAAACAGCAATTTTTCTTAAGAGGCACAGATTTATATTTTGTAGTAAGGTAACATAAATTAACTTGAGGTACACAAATATTGGAACTAAAAAAGAGATAAAAGACAAATAACTATTTCCCTACTTATATAATGACAGTCTATGCAAAGCTGACACACTTTTCATATGTTATGTTTTTAATTTATTTTATTTATTTATTCCCTTTGTTGTCCTTGTTGTTTTATTGTTGTAGTTATTATTGTTGTTGTCATTGTTGGATAGGACAGAGAGAAATGGAGAGAGGAGGGGAAGACAGAGAGGAGGAGAGAAAGATAGACACCTGCAGACCTGCTTCACCACCAGTGAAGCAACTCCCCTGCAGGTGGGGAGCCGGGGCTCAAACCGGGATCCTTATGCCGGTCCTTGTGCTTTGCGCCACCTGCGCTTAACCCGCTGTGCTACAGCCCGACTCCCTTCATATGTTATTTTAAAGTCACTTTTCGCCTCTATGCTCTCACACATACAGAAAAGACTTTAAATTTATGTCTCACTTGATTATTTAAAACAGAAGACCAGGAATCTTTGAAATGAACTTCAGGAAAAGTTTGAAGCTACCTGGATTTCTGCAACAAACTTAAGACTGCACTGCCCTCCAGAGGTAACTCCTTGGCAAACACATTTAATGGATTAATGAGAGAACTAAAAACTGCAGCAGGAACCCACATTACAATTTTACTCCAATCATTTCAAAACTGTTTTAAATATACCTAAAGATCAGTAGCCACCTGCTGTACTGTTTTCTCCTAAACATAAAATTACATTTCCCTGACTCTTCTATCTTGAGCTATTCCTTCTGTCCTGTTCAAAACTAATAATATAGCTTTTGCTGAGTGTTAAATTTTGTTGATATTGTTTGATACAACCTCTCTCTTCTAACCTGTTAGATCCCAGACCTTTGGTGTGTGTTCTGCTTGTTTCTGCTATTATTCCCCACCCCCTTTTTCCCTCTAGAGTCAACCCAATTACAGCTGTTTTTTACAACTGGAAAATAACTGTTATTTTTGTTGCTGGTATTGTTTTAAAAGGCCTATTTTTTTCAAGCATTTTTTTTCAGAGAAATGAATGGATCAAGGGGAACTTTACAAAACTAAGGAGTCTCAGAGGGTTTGAGGCCACACAAAGGAGCATTTAAGAAACTTAATATCTCACAGTCTTATTATATTATCATTAATTAGTTAACTGAAACTTGACAGGTACCTACAGCTATTGTGAAAAAAATATGCATTACCTTTTTTTTTCTTCTTGAGTTTTATTTTACATGGGTAAGTAATATTTGGTTCTGTCTCACACACCTCTGCAAATAAGAGACAACTGAGTGGATGGTCACTTTATTGTCTATCACTTCAAAATTTGGGGGATTTAATGTAAAGTTAATAATTTTTTATTTGAAATAGTATAATAACAAGTGTGAATGACTCAAATACATTAATAAGATGCATCAAATCCTCAATAATTTAATTGGAAATGTTTAATTTTATCTTTCTATAACAAATATTTCTATAGGACTTTGTTAATAGAACTTTGTTAATATTAACTACTCAGTTACTAAACACCTGTGAAATGGGTATTATTATCACCTGTCTTTAACAGATAAGATTCAGATTCATAGCTCAAGATCACTGAGTTCAAGACAGAGCTAAAATTCAAACTCAGTGATAGCTTCTTGAATTTAACTTAAATGCAACTTTTTCTAAGAACTTCTATTTTCCCTCCATATCATAAAAGTTATAAGATTTAAAATAAAATTTTCTGTTAGATTTTGTTAAATCTACAGTATAAAACTTTGAAAACATTACAACTCTGACAGATGAACACACTGAAAGGATTACAACTCTGACAGATGAACACACTGAAAGGGCCAACTGGTGGCATGTCCAATAGAAAACACATTACTTTTATGTGCAAGGACTTGGGTTCAAACCCTCAATACTCACCTATTGTGATGGGGGGATTTATCAGCAGTGCTGCAGGTGTCTTTCCTTCTATCTCTCTCTTTTTATCTACCTCTCCCCTCTCAATTTCTGACTCATCCAATAAAATAAAAATCAAATAAATTTTTTTAAATAAAAAAGACACTGAAACACAAAATTAAAGTGTGGAAGACATTTTTATTTTGCCTTGCTAATAATGAGTCATTAATTTTTTAGGGGTAAGAAACAAAGAAAATGTTAAAATAATATGGGAGTAAATTAATACTATCTTGTAAGAAAAATAAACAATGTAAGTAAAACAATCACTGGCTTATTAATGTCAATATCAAGACATATACCATATCTTATAAATACCAAGTTGCAACAACTTACTATTTTGAGCTAAATAATTGTTAGTAGTTTTCTGTTAGTAAAAGCTGATTATCAGATTTGTTAAAAGAGAGGCTTAATATAAGACTTTAGAAATGATAATAACCCCATAACCAACTTAACCATCATTTATCTCAGACAGGGTTTATAAAATGTACTTCAGGTTGCACTTTAAAAATGTGTTTGCATCAAGTACAGACAGGCGAGCTACCCAGAGGCTGGGTTCACAAACTTAAAGGCCCCTGGGAAAGGAGTTCGGTAACAACAAAGCAAATGTGTTCAATGCCCAGTGTCGTTATGGGGATTAGGCAGAGGTCACAGCTTCAGTGCAGCACCTGCAAAGCTATGACATAAGCTTATATCCTACATAAATCATATTCCTTCTGTTTTGAAAGCAAATAATAAAAAAGCCATTCCATGTCTCTTGACCTCTATTTCTAAGAAACTTGATGTTTTCCCCTTATAGCTATGGAATATACTAACCATTCCCAGTGGGACAGACTTAGAAAGTCCTGTCACAAAGCACATGTATAAGTATCTACCCTCTCACTTACAAAGTGATTTGCATTTTAAACATCACTGAAGCACTGTTTTTAATAGCTACAAGTGAGGATGGAAGGAAGGAATGTAAAAGAAAAATAAAAAAATAATTAGGAAATTAAAGTACTAGTATTAATTAAGATATGTAATAAAAGGAGATTAGTTGGAATGTATCATAGTTCTCAGCACTGTTTTGCACAAATGCCAATGAACAAGAAGCACTACTTTGGAATTTTTTTCTTCATGGAACTCAGATACTTAAAATGTCTACCTCCCTAAAATAAATTGCTTTTCAAAAGTTTTATCAGAGTTACCTGACATATCAAAATAATGTTGCTAAAACATTGGGAAAAGATATAGTTGCTAGTTACCTTTAAATCACTAACACACATGGACAATAATTCTAAACACACTTCTTCATAAAGAAAATGTTCAGAGTTAACAATAAAATAATAAATTCTTTTTAAAAAAACTTTATTTACTTTATGTGATAGAGAGAAATAGGGGGTGGTGTAAAGAGAAGGAGACAGAAAGGGACCTGCAGCCCTGCATCACTACTCATGAATCTTCCCTGGGGACCAGGAGCTTGAACTTGATTGCTTGTGCATGGTAACAGCCTATACTTAGCCAGGTGCGCCAACAGCTGGCCACTAAAATAATAAACTTTTTAAACTTAGAAACCTGATGGAATAGCATTACCATGCTCATATGAATATACTATTAATAAAAATGACTAGAGGAAAATAGGAAACATTTTATCAACAGGCAGAGTACTTCATAACAATAAGGCAATGCCTAGTTTTTGCATACATTATAATGCAGTAATTTTTTTTTCTTTTTTGCCTTCTGGGTCATTGCTGGGGCTCAATGTTTGCACCATGAATCCACTGCTCCTAGAGGCCATTTTTCCCCCTTTTGTTGTCCTTGTTGTTGTAGCCTTGTGGTTATTGTTGTTGTTGATGTCATTCGTTGTTGGATAGGACAGAGAGAAATCGAGAGAGGAGGGGAAGATAAAGAAGGGGAGAGAAAGATAGACACCTGCAGACTTGCTTCACAGCCTGTGAAGTGACGCCCCTGCAGGCGGGGAGCCGGAGGTTTGAAGCCATCCGCATGCTGGTCCTTGCGCTTTGCGCCACGTGAGCTTCAACCCGCTGCGCTACCACCCGACCGACCCCCAATGCTATAATTTCTAATGGAAAGAACAAGGGGGACTTAGTATTGAGTGGAAAATATTCTAAAGAATTTTTCATTCTAGATATCCTATCTTTAAAAAAAAAAAGCATACCTTATTTTCTAAATAATGCTATACCTGTGGTAATAAAAAGTGAAATTCAACAACATATTTTTTGGTCAGAAATTTTCTTAGAAAATACACTTGGGAGTTGGGCGGTAGCACAGAGGGTTAAGCGCACGTGGCGCAAAGCGCAAGGACCAGCGGAAGGATCCTGGTTCAAGCCCCCAACTCCCCAATTGCAAGGGAGTGGCTTCACAAACAGTGAAGCAGGTCTGCAGGTGTCTTTCTCTCCCCCTCTCTGTCTTCCCTTCCTTTCTCCATTGACAACAATAATAACTACAACAATAAAACAAGGACAACAAAAGGAAATAAATATTTTTAAAAGAAAATACGCTTAACATGAGAAGCAAGGACATATTCTCCTTTGCTCCAACATGGATGGTTCTAGAGAGAATCATATTGAGTGAGATAAGTCAGAAGGGGGGATGCATTGGATCGACCTTCTCGTGGTGCATCCCGTGAGTACCCATTCATTGGGGAAACTGACGATCCTTCCTAGTGGACTGAATCCACATGGATCCCAGTCACTTTCAAAGCCAGCAACAAGCAGCTCCTGACAGCTTTCAACCTGACCTGTTGACTGGCTACAGAAGAAGGGCAAACGCTAGAAGAAGTCAGAAGGGAAAGTATGAATAGCAAATATCTCATTTACAGATAAGCTCTAAAAAACAAAGTAAAAGGAAATTCAGGTTAAATATATTCAATGGACTATAGTAGATTCCAGATTTGGGGACTCAGAGGGGCCAGGGTGAGTTAGTAAGGACAGGTTGAGCAACTAAGTCCCTATATGTTGGAATAACATGGTGGTTTGATTGTAGGTGAAAAGAACTGATACCTTTGTGGGTAAACATAGATATATACCCTTGTGACAATAAAAATCCTGTAAATTAACAATAAGGTGATATTGGAAATGAATATTTTAAAAAAGAAAAATACAGCTGGTACAGAAGACAGACAGTTACCAAAATACCTTCTATTATGTGAAAAGTTTATCACTAGATTGAATAATATGAAACATGCCTTCCAAATCAATGTTTACTATTCAGATATTCATCATGCCCCTACTATGTACTACTAAGCAGATCAGATATGGTAAATAAAACATCTCAAATCACACACCTAATAGGTATGCCCACACCCAGTCCATGCAAGTGCCCAACAAATGCTTCCTGAATGGGTACATACATGCTTACTAAGACTTCCCAACTAAATCGCTGATAGTAGTCCATCAAAACAAATAAAAGTTTTCCAGTGTTTTCTAATAATAACTACTGAAGTGCTTGTGAATTTTTTTGTCCCCACTGCAGGACCCAGAATCTTCTGTGTTGCAGTCTAAAAACTGTTCTTTTCAATAAGAAATCTAAAACATAGTGGGATTTGGAAAAATACTGGACAGCTAGCAACTACACAGCACTCTTTTCAGTTATATAAATGATACCTAGGTTTTCCTCTCTTTTAAGAGAAAGAAATAAGGGGCTGTTGAAATTGTTCCCTTGTACAGTGTGCTGCTTCAGCCTGTGTACAACCTTGGTCCAAGCCTGACCCTCTACTACATTAAAGGATGCTTTGGTGACATAGGGTTTCTCTCTCTTTATCTCTCTCTCTCCTTTTACCTCTCTATCTCTCCTCCTTTTCTATCTCTAGCTAGACAAAACTAAGAAGAAGGAGAAAAAAGAAGAGGAGGAAGAGAAAAAAAAAGTAAGAATATGTAGCCACAAGACTGAACAGGCAAACCAGTGATCGAGTGTACATGATAAGGTCTTGAGTTCCATCACAGCATCACATGAGAATGACAAAGAAGTAACAGGTGCAAATTCATGGATGGGGGGCCGAGCGGTAGCGCAGCAGGTTGAGCACACATGGTTTAAAGTGCAAGAACCGGCGTAGGGTTCCCAGTTCGAGCCCCCGATTCCCCACCTGCAGGGGGGTCACTTCACAAGCGGTGAAGCAGGTCTGCAGGTGTATGTCTTTCTCTCCCCCTCTCTGTCTTCCCCTCCTTTCTCCATTTCTCTCTGTCCTATCCAACAATGACAACAATAGCAACAGCAATAATAACCACAACGATGGACAACAAGAGCAACAAAAAGGAGAAAAATGACCTCCAGGAGCAGTGGATTCGTAGTGCAGGCACTGAGCTCCAGCAATAACCCTGGAGGCACAAAAAAAAAAAAAAAAGAAAGAAAGAAAGAAAGAAAGAAAGAAAGAAAGAAAGAAAATTCACGGATGTTGGAGTAATGCTTTTGTATCTCTCCCTCAATAACTCACCCTATCTCTCTGATGCTTCCCCTCTTCCAGTCTCTCTCCCTAAGTATATGGAGAAAAAAAGGGAAACTAGGTCAAAGAGGCTGCTCAGTGGTATAGCTCATGCATGAGATGCCCCAATTTATTCCCCAGAGCTACAAGAAAAGAGAGAGAGGATGGACATGTCAATCCCCTAATTGTTGCAAAAGCCAAAACATATACAGCTTTAAAAAAAAAAAGTTGCAGCACACAAAATTTGTCTAAGACCCCTTTGTTGATTTTAATTGAATGAAAATAAACAAAAATATACAGGGGAGTTGTGTTTAGATTTGTTCTTGTTACAGGCTACAAATTGAAGAAAATGTCTAGAGAAGGATTTTTTAATATTGGAAGATTTTATATAAGACTTCATTATGTAACTACTCCTTCCCTGTGGTCTTCAGGTGGTGGTGATCAAGGTCTCATAACTGTAGACTATTTCTTCATGTTTTATTTTTTGGTAACATAATTAAAAGTGTTGCTGATGAAGTGTTCATTTTACTTTACTTTACAAGTGGGAGAATCAGCTTTATTTGGAAAGTTCCTAATATGTTTTAAAAATAAGTATCACTGTACATTCTGACAACTGCTTAGTGGTACATACTTTGCAGTACCGGTAACTAGGGTTGGATAATATTGTATTAAAATGGTGAATTATATTTTCACATAGTTTTAGTATCTAAAAATATTCATTCATTTCAATGCAGAAAACAAGCAATAGCATTTTTAAACTCCCACCCAATGATATGACACAAAGAAAAATCATCTTTGTACCACCTCCTATGAATGTCATGCCCTTGACTTAAGGAAAAGCCAGGGAGTAAATATACTTTGTTTTTTAAATTTATTTAATTATATTTACTTATTTTTTGGCTAGAGACTGCCAGAATCAAAAGGGAAGGGGGTGATAGAGAGGGAGAGAGACAGACAGGCATCTGCAGCACTGCTTCACCACTCACAAAGCTTTCCCTCTGCAGGTAGGGAATGGGCATTCAAACCTGGGTCCTTGTGCACTGTAATGTGTGCGCTCAACTAGGTGCACCACAACCCGGCCCTGTAAATGTACTTTGACTCACCTAATCCATTTATTTGTAATACAAGTTATAAGCTCAGTGGTTTTATGAATTTTCACAATGCAAACTGTTGCTTAGTTTTGTGTAGCAAATTACTGCTATGTTAAGAGAGAGAAAGAAACTTTCTTAATTATGAATAAGAACATTCATTTTTTAGAAATTCATTTTTATTTAAATCAATTATCTCTGACATTCAGAAATTCAGAATTTCTTTATATATATATATTCTAAATTAGCAAGAATGTACTCTAGTCTCTCTAGGAATATTTTAGAAAAATATGTGCCTGAAACTTAAAAATATCTACCTTTAAACTTATGTGGTTTCTGCTGTTTTGGGAACATAAATTTTACTTCCTATATATAATACTTGAAGAGAAACAGACAGGAACTATTTAACTAGCGTCCTTGGAAAAGATTCAAATCTAATGCATGCCAAGGGCCAGCAGAGGGAGTAAAGTCCCTAAAATACAGGTGAAATAAAATTTAAATATTGAGTAGAATAAGAGCAGAGACCAAAATAGAAAGAGTAAGTCATATAAACCATTATTTCCCCTGATAGAATGATTTTGGGGAAAAATACAATAATACAATTACACCCATCTTGTGAAAAAATAAATTCACCATTCCCACATAAATTCTGGCAAACAAATTAAACTAACCAGGAATTTCTTCATATGTCTACTGATATGTCAAAAAATTCTTTATTTTCTTTAAGCCACCTCTTCAAAGGTAATCTTGTTCTTTTTAAATTAAGACTGATTTCAAAGCAGTTAGTTTAGCCAGTCATGTGCTTTTTATTAAGTTTATATTTTCTTGAATTCTACTTTGTAGTTAACTAGGAAAATCATTATCTTTCATATCAATAACCTACCTCTAAACAAATCTGATATTTGCTTTAGCATGTAAGACAATGGTGCTGAACACAATTTGCATGTTTTAAGAGCTCTGGAAGCACAAAGGAGGAAGAAATTATTATTTTTTTTTTAAAAAAGTGATGAAGTACACCAGGGAAGAACTGAGCACGTTGAGTATATAGAACACAGGGTTACTTAGAACAAAGGAAATTCTAGACTTTGGAGACACAATGGTTATTAAGGACAATGAATTTCTAATGCATCTGATTAAAACATTGCCTATCAAACCTCTCAGGAGCACCTACTACCTCCTGACAAGTGTTTGCTATCTTGTTATTTCATTCTCTATGGCAATAAAGGATTATGGCCCCCACCCCCTTTTATCCATCCAGGTGTGAAACCATGAGGTTTTAGCAGATATGCTAGATCATTAGGCAAACTATTGTATGGTCCCACTGATAGGTCTTTAACAGAATACTCTGTTCATCAAAGACCACATATCCCTATGGATTTTTGCTTATCAGAATTCAATAAGAGCATTTTTTAAAACTTAAAACAAGAAAGTTTTGCTAGAAAATCTTCAACTGTGCAGTTAACACTGAATTTGATAAACAGAACATTCCCAGTAACAGTCACCAAAATTCCAAGTTAAATCTGTGCCCTTGGAAAAGTGCCAAAATGCCACAGCGTAACTGCACTTTGAACAAATTGTGCATTTTTAACTCCTATTTTTTTTTCTGCCAAAACAAAGGCTCAAGATATGCAGATTAGATCTTCTCTGAAAACATTACAGTGGTAATTTTGGATACAAGAAAAACATTTTTAAAACTAATAAATGATACATTAATATTTTTTGAAATTCAATCCTAATACTAAAGAAGCTATTTTAGAGGGTCACTTGTAAACACAGGCACATATCCCTAACATCTGGACTTCAATTCCTTAATATGTCAGATGGTGATAATAAGTCATAATGGGTTTAACTGAGCCAAGAAGATAATAAATGTGAAGTACCTAGTGTCTATCACAAAGTAGTTCATCAATAAATGATACCATGTTATAACTTCTATTAGACATTTTTACCAACCAGGCTCAAGATACTAATCATGACATTGTTTTTTATTTGTTTGCTTGTATTTTTTTTCTGCCTCTGGAATTATTTCTGGGCCTCAGAAATGTGAGTGGCATACACCACTCCTGGCAGCCACTTCCCACCTTACTCTATTTTTCTATCTTTTTTCTTTTTGACAAGAAAGAAAATAAGGGGTAGCAGGGGAGCTACTCTGATTTTAGACATATACTAATGACAGAAATCTCTAAGAATGTGGCTATTTTCTATCAAAAATACTATTCTTTCCTCATCTTCCCCAAATAATCATTTATTAAATTCCCACTAAAAGATCTTCCATTTAAATTACCCACTACAGAAGAAGCTCCAACAAAAATGATATATTGTTTGAGTAGACTCTAAGAGAATGATTCAGTAAAAAATGGTTCTTTATTTCTTGACTATGTCAGACTACTTTCACATATTAATGAGAACCCTATAATAAATATTACTCCCCTATGATTTATAAAAGAACATTATAATGATTTTGATGGGAATATATACATATATTATTTTCTTTGGAAAGTGTGTTTTAGGTTAGATAACATATAAGCTAAGACACCTGTATGCATTTTTTAAAAAAAATAATATATTTGACCATATTATATTTAAGAATAAAAATATGTAAGCATGATTTGTAATTTTAGTTTTATATTTGTGTAAGGGATCAAAGATTCTCATTGTCAAATGTATGCATAACAGACACAATTGAGCTGCAAAAACTCAGCTGTGTAGACAAGTACTTTCTGTAGACAATCGGAATATCATCATGGCTTAATACTCTTTCCACTATATTGTGCTTAACATTCTATAACTTTGCATTAAGAATTGATATACCTTCCCTGAGCCAGCTTTCTAGTCCTATTCCCAACTCTGATACCATCTCCCCAGACAATACCTTTGGTCTACCTGCATGTTTAGTTGTCGGGCTCAGGCAAAAATTAGTCAAGTCCATGGGCCCCTTTGACCTACTAGCTTTTTCCAAAATGGGGACCCCAAATCTCATCTGCTATATTCTTGCCTTTAGGCTCCTGATTATTAAACTATCTGTTCTGCTTTATATCTTAATGCTTTTCAGCCACCAAGTTGCAGGTGCTATCATGCTGCCAACATGACTTCCCTGGGCAGACAACCTCACCAATGTACCCCTGGAACCCTAGGCTCTCCAGAGCCCTGCCCCACTAGGGAAAGAGAGAGAGAGAGATAGGCTGAGAATATGGGTTGACCTGCCAACACCTATGTTCAGCAGAGAAGCAATTACAGAGGCCATATCTAACACCTTCTGCACCCCATACCATAATGATCCTGGGTCCATACTCCCAGAGGGATAAAGAATAGGAAAGCTTTCAAGGGAGGGGAGAGGATACAGAGCTCTAGTGGTGAGAACTATATGGAATTGTACCCCTCTTATCTTACGGTCTTATCAATATTTCCATTTTATAAATAAATTTAAAAAGTTTTTAAAGAACTGCTATACCATAAACCCCCTTGTAGATTTTATATAGCAAGTTACTAATTACCTCCCTTGCTAAAAGTTCACATGACATAAAATATTTACTATTGAATAGCTTCTATATTTTACCTTAGAGAATACTGCAATGTTTCCCAGTGGGTAATGTTAGTGACCTAAACATTATAAACTGATGAATGAGATACTACAGAGATTTGTTAAAATTTCATGCAAACTGCTTGGCTTTTATTGATAAAGGTATGATATGAGGTGCATCTTCATTTATGGGATATTTTTATGAAAACAGAGTACAGATATAATTGAAATAAAAAAAGCAACTTGGTGAATTGTTGTGGAGATGTTTTGATTGTATAGAGACTTTGATCCTGAAAAGGGATTTAAGAAATAGGTGAAGTGTTCTTGACAAAATTTCCCTAAAGTACTTTTACTCAGATATACTAACAGCTGACACCTTTCATTTAAAATGTATGCTTCTTCATATGCATCCATAGATTCACTTCACTTTTTTGCATATAATTTAAATATGAAGTTTGTTTAACACAATTAATTCCTCTTAGGAAAGTATTATTCAGTCATAAAAGTGGGACCTTGACATTTGTGACAAAATGGATAATAGGGGCATATACTAAACACAATGAATAAAACAGAAAAATGCAAATACTGAATGACATCATTTATATGTGGAACCTAAAAAAAAAAAAAAAAAGAAAGAAAGAAAGAAAAGAAAATTCAAAAGTCAAGTGTCTGGGGAGTGGCTCAGTTGGTAAAGAGATTGCAGGTCTTGCACTACTGAGGCCATGTTTGATTCCCAGGACCATAAATATTGCCAGAGGACTGCTTTGATCTGTACCTCTCTCTTTCTCTTTTTCATAAAGAAAATAAATCTGTAAAATAAATAAATAAAATACACAGAAACAGAACAGAAAAATTATTGCTAAGTGTTGGGAATATGGGGAGTTTGGAAAGGATTGCTAGAAAGATACAAGCTCCCACTTACAAGATGAATAAAGTCTGAGATATAATTGATTAAAAAGTGATGATAGGTGTATTGCACCAAAGTAAAGGACTCTGGGACTCTAATAATTGTTTCATAAATGGAAATTTTATATTACTATAGATTTTGCAGATATTTAAAGGCTATAAAAGAGTATTACCAACAAACAACAGTTATACACTGGGCAATTTCAAGAAAATAAATAAAATAAATAAATTCCTTGAAAAATAACAACTACCAAACTAAAAAAAAAAAAAGAACATTATGGATAGCACTTAATCTATTATAAATTTTAGATTTATGATTAAAAAACTCTCTCCACAAAGAAAGATTCAGACCCAGGTGGAGTTCATTGTTCAATACTACCAAATATCTAAGGAAAATATGTCAACTCTGTGCAAGCTCTTCAAGAAAACTGGAAACAAGTGACTATGCTAATACATTATTTATTGTTTAATGTGGCACTCAGGAAGGAAACCATGGCTTTCTGTATGTGTAACACTACAACTGCAAGGACTCATCCATTTGATTTATTTTTCATTATTTACTTCTTTAAGAGAGAAATAGAGAGAGAGGAGAGAGGGAGAGAGACAAATTGTCTGGAGAAACACTATAGTACCATAACTTTACCATCCATAGAACTCCCTTGCTACCACCCATGCTACTTCCACTGCAACATAAGCATTGTCCCTTTTATCCTATTCAAATATTTTTTAAACAATGATGTCACCCTAGCGCCCACTTAGACTTACTAACATAATAAGTTACAACATAAAAAGATATATATAGAAAGTCAGGCGGTAGTGCAGCCGGTTAAGCGCATGTGGCACAAAGCGCAAGGACCAGCGGAGGATCCCGGTTTGAGCTCCCTCCCCGACCTGGAGAGGAGCCGCTTCACAGGTGGTGAAGTAGGTATGCAGGTGTCTGTTTTTCTCTCCCCTTCTCTGTCTTCCCCTCCTCTCTCCATTTCTCTCTGTCCTATCCAACAACAACAACATCAGTAACAACAATAACTACAACAATAAAACAACAAGGGTAACAAAAGGGAATAAACACACAAAAAGAAGATATATATATATATATATATATAATTTCATCTCATTCAAGGCCTAATTTTCTTATAATTGAAATTCTTATATTGAAATACAATAATTTTCCAAATTCCTTCATATTTGATTATAGCATGACATCAATTTAAAAACTTTTTGTATCAATGTGTTTGTGTGTACGTGTGTGTGTGTGTGTGTGTGTGTGTGTGTGTGTTTTAAATTTCCATGGCACTTTTCAGCTATGATTTATGTGGTGTGGAGGACTGAACCTGGGAACTTGGAGCCTCAGGCATGACATTCTCTTTGAATAATCATTATGCTATTTCCCCTGCCTGACAAGGTATCAATCAATATATTTTATAGATGTAAACTAAGATTAGCAGACTTTAAGTTGTTTATCCATTAAATATTATTCACTAATTAATTTCTATACAAACTTAGATGGTACTTTCCTGTCTTTATAAATATACACCACCTATATTGAATGCACATACCCAATTAGATAACTTGAATAGAATTTTTCAAATATACCCAATAAGAAAACATTTCAGGAGCTGGGCAGTAGCGCAGCAGGTTGAGCGCAGGTGGCGCAAAGTGCAAGAGCCAGCATAAGGATTCCAGTTTGAGCCCCCAGCTCCCTACCTGCAAGGGGGGTCACTTCACAGTCGGTGAAGCAGGTCTGCAGGTGTCTTATCTTTCTATCCTCATCTCTGTCTTCCCCTCCTCTCTCTATTTCTCTCTGTCCTCTCCAACAACAGCTATGACAACAATAACAATAACAACAAGGGCAACAAAAATTGGAAAAATGCCCTCCACGAGTTAGGGGATTCATAGTGCAGGAACTGAGCCCCAGTGACAACCCTTGAGACAAAAAAACAAACAAAAAATTTTTTCTAATATGATGCTTTCAGCAAAATAATAATAAAACACATCAAAGACTTTTATCACACGATGACCACAGAATGTTTAAAGAGTGAACAAATGCTTTTGAGATGACAATTTTAGGAAATGGAACCAAAAATTTGCACTGCACTATTAAAATAAAATTAAAAAACCAATTAATATTGTTTATACTTGCACAATTAATCGGTAAAAATAAACTTCCTTTACTGAATTATCTTACCTCCATATTACCTATGATAGAAAAATAATCATTTTATAATCAATTCATTTAACAAATACTAAAAAGTGTTCAAAAGTATTTTGGATATTCTTTTACCCAATTTCACTAGAACTGTCTCTGCACAGCTGACAGGAAGACATGAAGAAAGGTTTTCCTCTGCTATAAATAAAATACAGAAGTATGAGATGGAGAGGGGCATTTAAAGTTGGTTGATTTGCTGTTCCTCTTTTAAAAGTCACTAAATTGATGTGAAAATGCTTCAACATAGTAAATTGTTCACGAATTACTTCAAATTAATAGAAATTTCTGGAAAACAACCTTCTTGTGCCACTATTTCTGAAATTAATTTTACATATTTTACAAAATAATGTCATTAGAGGTTAAACTAACCAAAGCATGAAGAGATTATATTTCTAAGCACATGCACAGCTCATTTTACTTTAATTATACAGTTTTTTAATTTGGTAATTATAAAATATTCTATGACAAAATTAGTTTTAGTTACAAACTTAGGCATGTAAATTTCATACAGCTACTACTTTTTTTTTTTTGACACACTGTCAGAATGTCACAGTTTTTAAATAATGACAGTACGTGGCATGGCACCACTGTTTTTTTTTAAAGAAATGCATCCATAAGAAATTAATGTTCAGTTGGCTTCCTCAAAAGAAAATAGACGAGGAATAATAAACTGTGGCAATTGTTTGCCAGTTTATGAAACATGAAATGAACATGATAAAGTTACAGATTTCACTCATCACTAGCCTTTTATTAACACCATTCCCACTTCAACTTGAAGAGTGAACCTTTAGCAATAAAGATAAAACTAGCAAAAATAAAATCTCCCCCAAATGAGTAGGATTTCAATCAAATTTACACTATTTTTCCTTTAAAAAATAATTACATACATGCATAGTGAAAAGCATCCATGTTAAAATGAAGATAATGCTAATCTAAAATATTGAAAAATAGTTCTCCTTTTACAGATTTAACTGCACAGTGCCTTGTTTGCTGATCTAGACTGTATTTGTATTAGTTATTATAAAAATATGAGAAGTAGAATTTCAACCCCTGGCATCACCAAAGCTGAGCTTGTTCATCAACTTTCTCTCTGTGTATACCACTTCCATTAAATAAAAAAGAAAGGAAGAAAGGAAGGAAGGAAGGAAGGAAGGAAGGAAGGAAGGAAGGAAGGAAGGAAGGAAGGAAGGAAGGAAGGAAGGCAGGCAGGCAGGCAGGCAGGCAGGCAGGCAGGGAGGGAGGAAAGTAAGTTTGAAATAAACAAGAAATAAGGAATCCTGGCGGTAGCACAGTGGTTAGACACAGGTGGCGCAAAACACAAGGACTGGCATAAAGATCCTGGTTCCAGCCCTGGCTCCCCACCTTCAGGGAAATCTCTTCACAAGCGGTGAAGCAGGTCTGCATTGTCTATATTTCTCTCCTCCTCTCTGTCTTCCCCTCCTCTCTCCATTCCTTTCTTTCCTCTCCAGCAACAACAATAATGACTACAACAATAAAACAATAAGGGAAACAAAATGTAATAAATAAATATATATATATACAAGAAATAAAAAGAGAGGATACAACATAGTAAGTTAACTCCAACACTGCATATGATGAAATAGAGTACACCCTGTGTCTCACTCCCTTTCTTTCTCTTCCTCAATTACATTCACCCCCCCAAAAATCATCTTTAAAACATAAAATAAAGGGTGGGGGTAGATAACATAATGGTTACGCAAAGAGATTGTCATGCCTGAGGCTCCAAAGTCCCAGGTTCTAGCCCCAACACCACCATATGCTATAGCAGTGTTCTGGTTTAAAAAAAAAAAAGTATATTTTTAGTGGAATACCAGAGATAGATAAAACCTAAAATTAAAATGAGAAATTAAAATGACACTAGACTAAAAATGCTTATGGTAATAATAATAGTAATATTTCATCCTAACTGTGCTATTAGTATCTCTATCTTACAGATATGAAAACTAAAGCACAGTATGTTAAATACTTGTCTGAGGTTCTATAGCTAGCAAGCAAAAGAGTGGGAATTTAATCCCAAACATTCTAAATAAAGTAAGTGAATTCTTGATTTTCTTAAATAAAGACCCTAGATTTGTCTGAACTATATATTTTGTGATTATATAAACTATATCACAAACAAGAAAATAAACAACTAAAAATTGTAAATTACAAAATGTTGGTGTGGCTGAAAGATTTGTGAATTGTACTAGCCTGTGAATTATTTATATTTGCTATACACATACAGATAAAACTTCCTAAGTATAAAATTCTTTCCATGCCATAATCCTTTTCCCATTTATCACTTTGGATAGACAGGGAAAGTGATGGTTTGAAGTAATATTAAATGAAGCACTACTCAACAGATCTGTCCTTTCTGTCTGTGAGAACAGTTTAAGTATTTTAGAAAGAGCAACACTAGTTCATCATTTATTCCCATTCAACCTGAGGAGTTATCTAATTTCTCTATAAAAATATTCAAGATTATTTTTCCTATATTTTTATTAGGGATGGCTCATTCTATCCTCTACCTTTCCAAGTTCCAGTAGAATACAGGAGATTAAGTTGTGTAGTGTTTTCATGAACCTAGTTTAATCTTGGAAAGTGTTCACAATTAATCTAAGAGTAGTCAGAAAATGAATCTCTCAGTCTCAGTACTACTAAGTAAAGAAGTAACAAGAGTAGCACCTAAAATTCTGGCATAAAGACTGTGCAGAATTAGAGTGAAGAATTAAATAAACAAAGAATGAAAGAAGGCAGATTAAGTGTAAGGCAGAGAAAAGAATTTAGAGTAGAAAAAAAAAAAACCTTGTCCTTTTCTTGTTTAATTTATGTAGTATATTTTTACCTGTGAATATTGTTAAATTATTTTTCATTTTCTTCTCTTTTCATTAAATGAATTTCCTATCAGTTTTCATCTCAGTTGGTATTTATCAGCTTTCCATATCCCTGTCATGCCCAAGTCTCAAAAGTATGGGGATTAGTTTCTTTAAATAATCTACTTCTCAAATACACTGCACACAAAGAATGCACACAGTGTATTTTCAAATACACTGCACAAAGTCTTCTAACTGTATAGAGTGGTAGAGCAAGGAAGAGAATGGTGTGAACTAATAACTAACAATTACTATTTAAATAAACTGTTTTTGACGTTACAGTCTCACACACATGTTTTCACTGGTTTGAACAACGTTTACATTCAGATAGAGATATGAAAATAAGAGAGATTAGACCACCTAAGCTTATCCAGTGCTTTGAGACCTCCCCTATGATACCTGAATTGGTATATAGGTCACATGTACGACAAGACACTCAGTGAGCTATCTTTCAAAAGCCCTATATAAATAAAATTTGAAACATCTATTATATTAATTCCTCAACCCCACCTCCACCTTTAGTCTTCAGACCGTTCAGAATTTGATGGGAAAACAAAGTACCTTGCTTTTTAATGTCACTCAACTATAGACACTGAATTTGAATTTCTTTCATAATTACTCACCAATTCTAAACCCTCTCCCAAACTTCCAGAAGTTTGTGGGCATGCATTCTTCACAATGATACAGACTCACACTCCTATGGGTTTATACTTTTAAATTCATTAAATATTAATGGAATTTCTGTGAATAATGGAGATAAAAACATTTTCCACTAGTATACTGGAAACTCTGATATTTTGAAAAGTAGCCATGACCAATAATCTCCAATATGCCATCAAAAAGGACATTTGGCAAGAATGCTTCTGCCATTACACTTCATGGTAATGTTTGACTAAGATATATTTTCTTTTTTTAAAAAAAAATTATTTATTCCCTTTTGTTGCCATTGTTGTTGTACTGTTGTAGTTATTATTGTTGTTCTTGATGCCATCGTTGTTGAATAGGACAAAGAGAAATGGAGAGAGAAGGGGAAGACAGAGAGGAGGAGAGAAAGATAAACACCTGCAGACCTGCTTCACTGCTTGTGAGGTGACTCCCCAGCAGGTGGGGAGCTGGAGGCTTGAACTGGGAATCTTATGCCCACTGGTCCTTGTGCTTTGTGCCAAGGATATATTTTCTTAGGTCAGCAAGATAGCGCACCTGGGAGTGGACCCGCTTTGCCGTGAGTATGACCCAGTTTTAAGCCCAGTCTACACTACGTGAGGGGACCTTCAATTCAATGCTGGTCCTATCTATCTAAAAAAAAAAAAAAAAAAAAACTGGCTCAGAGCAGTGAAGCCTTGGTGACAACAAAATACAGAGATATAACCTATAACCTCTTATGTTTTCATGTATATATCATCTGGGCATCTCGAACATGACAATGAAATGAATAAATCAGACTATTATTATTTGGTATTTTATAAACAAATGGAGAAGGGTGTTCAGGTAGACACATTCATTAATAAGACTGGCCAATTTAAAGATAATCAACATTCAAAAAGTGCAGAAAGTTGCAGAGAGAGAGGCATCGAAATTTCACCATAACTGTTTCCAGTAATAAAAGTACAGCAAGCATAATTATATACCCCTGTCATTTTCATCCATCCCAAATCCGCTGAAGTAATGACGGCATTGAAAGCTGACATGTGATCAGGTAATTAAAAACTATGACAAAGCCATGAAACTAGAACAGGTGTTTGGAAACTATTTCACAGTTGATTTGTGGGGATGTTGCCAGTGCATTCATCATGCGACAGCCCATTTTTCCATGAATTTTTCCCAAGTGCTTGTGCAGGTACAAATCTGTGGGAAAGTATTTTCATAAAAGAGAAAAAAAAAGCAGAAGTGAAGAGGGCTGGTGGAAATACAGACTCTAGAAAGTTGTAAAACTTAAGAAAAGACCTTAATACACAACATCTGAAGTTGGAGATTTGGCCTTCAAGTAGTTACTGCCCATAAAGTGCAGTCAGTCCTAAAGTACAGACAAAAAGAGAGGAGAAAACAGAAGCAAGGAAGAACAAACAATACTCAATATTAAAATGACTGTATTTATAACACTTGATATCTCCCTAAGCAATTTCTTGTTAATGTTTGCATGATATTAGACCAAGACCATATTATGCTACTGTGTCAGCTTATTCAATATTCCAACATTTTACTTTTACTATTTAATTGAATGTGTAGAATTCATTTCAGCAGTGTTCTAACCCTATTACCAGAAACTAGGCCTTGTTTGTGACAGAGTTGGTGACTTCAGTTTGATAATCGCTAGCAGAAATAGTATAAGGGCCAATGAGGACTGAGAACAGGAGCTAACACTATCACAGTGTGAGTCTTTACTAACCTGCCAGGCATCTGCTGGACTTAGCTTCCCTGTGCAAGAGAGTCACTTACTAACTATGTGTTTTCCCAGAGTTAGATCCCAGTGATTGTGGTCAAGGTTATTTTTATCCCACTGTAATTACAGGGCATAGGCTCCACCTCACTCATATTCTGAAACTTTCATATTGAAATCACCATGTCTCCCTCACCTCAGTGCTGGAGAAGTGACACAGAAGAGGAGAGCAGAGACAGGCTAGGCCTAACAGCTGAGTCCTGTGTTTTCTAACCCTCTGTGTTATAACCAGTGCATTGATACTGTGCTGAAGTGGGTTTGAGCACTACCAACCAAATTCATGAAAATAGTCCTCTTTCCAATATATTCATTTAACTGTATAGCATGGAGCCCAAATTGATGACAAAGAAAAGGCAGCAGCTATACCTTTTTTTTTGTTGTTGTTGCTAGTTCATGTGTCTAAATTATCTATATTCCACATATGTGTAGCAAAATGAAAATTAAATAGGTCATACTTCTTTTATAGTATACTCAAAGGTGACACAAACAGAAAAGGTAAAAAAGAAAAGAAAAAAGCATTTCTGTAACTTTTTCCAAGTGATATAATACAGGTCCAAATGTTAAATTTTACCACACACATAACAGAAGCTGGCATTATTCAATTATCAATTCTTTTTATGTCTGTAATTACTAGAACTACATTGAGCTTTCATTAAAAAGTATATTTCCTAAAGATAAATTGACTGACCATATCACCTTTACTTTTTATAACTAAACAAATAGGGAAACAGAAAAAAATGGTTTTATGGAACAGAAATAATAGCTTAACTGCCTGGTGTTCCTTCTTTGTCAATCACAGACCCAGATTCAAGCCAGAACTCCTCCTTAGTAGCTATGGTGCTATGGCATCTTTTTCTCTCTCCATCTATCTCTTGTCACTCCCAAGCAATAACAAAAAAAAAAAATCTTTGCATTATGCCAGTATCAGATATTAATGACAAAAGTAAATGTTAATGAATCAAGGACATTTAAAAAATGGAATAAATGGAATTTAAAATGTAGAACAGGCTTGATTGTTTGACTGAAATTAAGCAGCTAATCTGAATGTGACTGACATTCAGGAATAATGCTGAAGGAACAATTAGAACAAAGCAACTTAGATAACTTCAATCAGGTTAGGTTTCTTTTACTTTGCATTTTCCTTTTGCTATTTCTAATAGAAATATAAACCATCTGGTTGACTTCTCTTGTGCTTACTGTGTAGCAACAAGGAAATCAACTATTAATTGGTCAACTCAAACTGATCACATAATCACATAATTTATTTATGTTTGTGTCTCCCTCCTTGATCTTAAATTTCTTTATGATTCTCATCAGGGTAATTTGTTTTATATTAATAAAAGTAGGATGCAATAGCACAAAAGTTACTGCTTTGACATTTGTTTCAGATTATTCTTCCTAAATGCTACAATTTGCATAACTTTATTGTATTGTGGATTCTAAACTTGTAAATTTATTACTAAGGCACCTGCCAGTGTTTCTGTATTTAAAGAACTGTCAGCAGTTTCTATTTAAGGATTCTATGCTGGTTACAAAAATTCACTCTGGGTTGAATTTTGTCATATGTTATAAGGTAATAAACCAAAAGTGAATTATTTTTAGGAATTGGGAGAGTGTGGTGGGGAAATAGCTTTTTGGTTGGGATATTTTTTAGGTATAGAAATACAAAATAGAAACCAGAAGTTGGTGGTTTCAGAAGTATCTGAAAGATGCTTTTGGGTTTTTTTGAAGTTAGTATCTTTTTCAAGACAGTGGTGTATATATAAAGAAAGCACTGACAAAACCATAGCATAAGAGGGGTACAACTCCACACTGTTCCCACCACTAGAACTCCTTATCCTATCCCCTCCCCTGATAGCTTTCCTATTATTTATTCCTCTGAAAGTATGGACCCAAGGTCATTGTGAGGTGCAGAAGGTGGAAGGTCTGGCTTCTGTAATTGCTTCCCTGCTGAACATGGGTGTTGACAGATCGATCTATACTCCCAGCCTGCCTCTCTCTTTCCCTAGTGGGGTGGGATTCAGGGTAACTGGAGCTCCAGTTCACATTGGTGGGGTTGTCTGTCCAGGGAAGTCTGGTTGGCATCATGCTAGCATCTGGAACCTGGTAGCTGAAAAGAGAGTTAACATATAAAGACAAATTGTTGACTAATCATGAACCTAAAGGCTGGAATAGTACAGATGAAGGGTTGGGGGGGGTCTCCATTTTGTAGATAGCTAGTAGGCATATTTTAGTTATATTCCAAAGGGCTTGTGGGTATACTAGTTTTTTTTTTTCTTTTTACCCCTGAGTCTTATGCAGAATCATGCCATGAGAGATTATAGAAAGATATTTAAATTATCTGTTCTATTTACAAGCCAAATATCTCATATATATGAATTTAATAATAGGACATTTTAAAAGAAAAAGCATCCAGTTAATGAAGACTGGGCTATAACCAAAAGGTTTCAGATTCATGACAAATGAGTAAGTATTTGAATTATGAATTTCACATGTTTCAAAGGTCAGTTTTCTCAGGCCAGAGAGAGTTTACCAGCTAGGGAGTGAGTGTGCCTTCTAAGTGTGGCCCAGGTTCAAATCCAAGTCAGCACAAGTGAGTAGCCATGTTATCCAGTTGAGAAGAATTGCTAAGTGTGCTCTCACTCTTCATCTGCCTATGATTCTATCTTTGGTTCTCTGCCTCACTGCTCTGTCTCTGTCTAAATGAAAAAGCTGGCCAAGAATCACAAAAGTGCAAATGTGGAGGCAGGCAGTGGCATACCTGTGTTACTGTGCACAAGGACCCAGGTTCAAGCATCTGATGCCTACCTGCCGGGGAAAAGCTTCACAAGGGCCATAGGTGTCTCTCTGTCTCTTTCCTCTCTACCTCTTCTTCCATTCTCAACTTCTCTGTCTCTTTCCAAAAATAAGCAAATAAAAATATAAGTTGAAAAAAAATAGTAAGCAATAAAATTAACTAAAATTTGTAGTATCTAAAGGAGAAATATTATCACCACTGTTCATTAAATAAACTTAAAAAATTATTTTTAAAAAAAGTTCAGATTGGGGCCAGGTGGAGGCGCACCTGGTTAAGTGATCACATGACAGTGTGCAAAGACCCACATTCAAGCCCCTGGTCCCCACTTGCAGAGGGAAGCTTCATGAGTGGTGAAGCATGAATGCAGGTGTCTCTGTCTCTTTCCCTCTCTATCTACCCCATGCCCTCTCAGTTTCTCTCTGTATCTCTCTAATAAAACACACATACATACATACACATATAGAAATAAAGCTTTTAAAAAAAGTACAAATTACAATGTTCTAGTACCAAAGGGGGGAAAAGTATATAATTAATAAAATTTAATGAAATGAAGTATGGCTTAAAAACCTCTTTTCTTAGCTTATTATTTTGTTGTTAATTAAAATAAATAATAAAACTAAACCTTGACTGTGAATTTTAGTTTCTACTGAAATTGGAAAGACAGGGGCCGGGCAGTACAATGTGCACATAGTACTAAGCACAGGAACCAGTGCTAAGATCCTGGTTCAAGTCTCTGGTTCCCCATCTGCAGGGGGGTTGGCTTCATGATGCGGAGGGGTGGAGACAAGATGGTGAACTGGAAGCAGGTGCTGGTGTGAGCTCCAACAACAGCTACTGGAAAGGGTAGGATATCACGCTGTTAGCAGGACAGTGAATAAGGGATCCTAGGTATGACACCAAAGAGGTGACTATAGCTCAATTTGGGTTAGAAAACAGAGAAAAAAGAAAGGAAATTTTTTTATTATTTCTGAAGCGCACTTCTCTCCCCCACCCTATAACCAGATCCCAGGGGCTGGAGAGCTGCTACTAGCAGGCTCCCCGCTGAGCTTTTTTCTTTAACAAGATTCCTGGCTGACAAGCTGTGTGATTCCAATCCTTTTGCTTTCTGATTCCCTTTGCTCTCTATTTTTCTTTCTAAGTGGCTCAAGCTCAATTGGAGTCACAATATATCTGACCAATCAGAGCCTCACCAGCCTGGGAAAGACTACCTGGAGGGTTATTATTATTATTTTTTTTTACAGTTGGCTGTCTTTACTCAGGCTGCCTGAGCCAATCGGAAGCCGCCCAGCTTCAGACTGACTGTTAGGGTTTTTAACTCGTTTCTATTTTATTATTGCTAATATATATATATATATATATATATATATATATATATATATATATATTTGCATGTCCCTACCCACCCTCTCCTTCAGGTTGACCAAAATTAACTTTTAGTGGCTTTCCTATCCATTGTGAGAGGAAGTTGTTTCACTCTACCTACCTCCTCTACCCACTCTCTCCCTTCTCCCTCTCCTAGCTAATTAAAAAAAAAAAAAACTTTCCTTTCACTACTTTTTTCTTTTCTGTTCTTTGCTTTTTCTCATTCTTATCTTCTTTTCTTCCTTCCTCCTTCTGCTTTCTGAATTCACTGATATTTATTTGTGAATTATTTTGAAATAAGAAATCAGACTCAGAGTGGACTCTCTTTGTGTGTGTCTTTTCTCACCTTCCCATTCCCCTCTTGCTACGCCTAGAATTTACAGTGGACAATGGATTTGCATAATTGTCTATTCTTGCTACCCCTATTTTCCTAGCTCTTTCTTTTTCATTTGGATTTGGTTGCTATTTTTTCTTGGACTGAAGGCATTGTTTGGCTAACTGGTATTGGTTAAGCTGCTTAAATCCTTGTTACTATTGTAATTTCTGAGGTTGGTGACTGCATTTATCATAAATGCATTTAGTATAACATGGATTGTACTCAAAACACAACAACTGAAGAACAACAGAACATAAAAATAAAAAACACATCAATAAAAACTGGTTAAATCAAGAGCAAATAAAACTGCTACAACAATTAATGAAGACAGGAGCCCAGAAGAAACTATAAATCAGTCAGAAGTAACCATAGATAAGAAAACTATGGAAGCAATAATAAACTGAATAATCACAGAAATGAAGACAACTATGGAGGAAAGGGCTAGCAGAATTGGGGAAACAATAGATGAGACCCTAAAGAAAAATACTAACTACCTCAAGGTAATTAGAGAACTGAAAGCTGAAGTAGGTAAACTGAAGAAAGAAGCTAAGGGAAGGGAAAGAAGATTAACAGAAGCAGAAAACAGAATTAACCCGAGAGAGGATGAGCTAGAGAAAACTAATAAAGAGGGAAAATAGCTCAAAAAGAGATTGAGAGACACTGAAAACAATAACAGAGACATATGGGATGATCTCAAAAGGAGTAACATTCATATAATTGGCATGCCAGAGGAAAAAAGAGAGGAAGGGGAAGTAAACATTCTAGAAAATTATAGAAGAAAACTTTCCAAACCTGAACAACAGAAAGGACATTAAGATTCAGAAGGCCCACAGAGTCCCAAACAGAATCAACCCAGACCTGAAAACACAAAGACACATCATAGTCCGAATGAAAAGAAGTAAGGGTAAAGAAAGGATCCTAAAGGCTGCAAGAGAGAAACAAAAAGTCACATACAGGGGAAAACCCATAAGACTATCAGCGGACTTCTACAAAAATACATCAAATAGTAATACAATAATAGTGGGAGACTTTAACACCCCACTCTCACACTCAGACAGATCAAAAAGCAGATAATCAACAAAGAAATAAGAGAATTAAATGAAGAGATGGACAGACAAGACCTCCTGGACATTTTCAGAGTTCTTCACCCCCCAAAAATGGAATACACATTCTTTTCAAATCCATACAACACATACTCAAGGATAGATCACATGTTAAGTCACAAAGATTGCATCAACAAATTCAAGGGCAATGAAATTATCCCAAGTATCTTCACAGACCACAGTGGAGTAAAGCTAACATTCAACAACAAACAGAAAATTACTAAAAGACACAGAATTTGGAAACTAAACAATATACTGCTTAAGAACCACTGGGTCAGAGAGTCACTCAAGCAAGAAATTCAAATGTTCCTGGAAACAAATGAAAATGAAGACATAAGCTATCAAAATATTTGGGACACAGCTAAAGGAGTATTGAGAGGGAATCTCACAGGCATACACTCACATATTAAAGAACAAGAAAAAGATCAAATAAAGGACCTTACTGCACACCTTAAGGACTTAGAGGAACAAAGGAACCAGAAGGACAGAAATCACTAAATTTAGAGCAAAATAAACAGCATCGAAAAAAAAAGAACAATGAAGCCAAATGTTGGTTCTTTGAAAAATTAAACAAGATTGACAAACCCCTAGCCAGACTTACTGGCTAAAAAAAAGTGTGGGGGGGAAACACTCAAATTAATAGAACTGTAAACGATAGAGGAGATATCATAACTGAAACCATAGAAATACAGAAAATCATGCGAAACTACTATGCCAACAAGCTAGAAAATCTGAAAGAAATGGAAGAATTCCTAAAACATATGCCCTTCCAAAACTGAACCAAGAATAACTACAAAACCTAAACACACCAATCACAGACAAAGAAATCAAATCAGTTATTAAGAATCTCCCCAACAACAAAAGTCCTGGACCAGATTGTGCCAGAGTTTTAGAGAGTTCCCGAGTTACAGAAAAGGAAAGAGTGCTTGCGCCGCCGCAAAGAGACAGCAGAGTTCTGTTTGGTGATTAGTTTGTCTTAGTTTATGAATCGTTGTTCCTGAATAAAGAAATACAGCTTCCCTGCCCAGCCGTTGTCTCCGCGTCTCTGTTACCCGCCGTGAAGCAAGCCAGGCCTGGCAAGAGCCTACAAATTTTAACAACACCAGATGGCTTCACAAATAAATTCTACAAAACCTTCAGGAAACAGTTAATACCCATATTTATAAAGCTTTTTCACAAGATCTAAAAAAACAGGAACACTCCCTTCCAGCTTCTAGGAAGCCAACCTCACCCTGATACCAAAAGCAGATAGGGACACAGCAAAAAAAAAAAACCCAAAAAACTACAGACCAATATCTCTGATGAACATAGATGCCAAAATATTAAACAAGTTCGTGGCCAACCGGATACAGCTGTATATCAAGAAGATTGTTCATATCGACCAAGTGGGATTTATCCCAGGAATGCAAGGCTGGTTCAACATACATAAGTCAATCAATGTCATTCACCACATCAATAAAACAAAGCCAAAAACCACTAGATTATCTCAATAGAGGCAGAGAAAGCCTTTGACAAAATCCAACACCCATTCATGCTCAAATCCCTACAAAAATGGAAATAGATGGGAAATTCCTCAAGATAGCAAACCAACAGCCAACATTATACTCAAAGGACAGATGGAGAAAGCATTCCCCCCTCAGATCGGGAACTAGACAAGTCTGTCCACTATCACCATTACTCTTCAACAGAATATTGGAAGTTTTTGCCATAGCAATCAGGCAAGAGAAAGGAATAAAAGGAATACAGATTGGAAGGGAAGAAGTCAAGCTCTCACTATTTGCAGATGATATGATAGTATACATAGAAAAACCTAAAGAATCCAGCAGAAAACTACTGGAAGTTATTAGGCAATATAGCAAGGTGTCAGGCTATAAAATCAATGTACAAAAATCAGTGGCATTTCTCTATGCAAACACTAAATCTGAAGAAGACATCCAGAAATCACACCCACTCACTGCAGCAGCAAAATCAATAAAATACCTAGGAATAAAGCTGACCAAAGAAGTGAAAGATGTGTATACTGAAAACTATGAGTCACTATTCAAGGAAATAGAAACTGATAACAAGAAATGAAAAGAAATCCCATGCTCATGAATTGGAAGAATAAATATCATCAAAATGAATATTGTCCCCAGAGCCATATACAAATTTAATGCAATACCCATCAAAGTTCCACCAAGCTTCTTTAAGAGAATAGAACAAAAACTACAATCATTTATCTGGAACCAGAAAACACCTAGAATTGCCAAAACCATCTTGAGGAAAAGAAACAGAAATGGAGGCACCACACTCCCAGATCTCAAAATATATTATAAGGCCATCATTATCAAAACTCCTGGTACTGGACAAAAATAGGCACACAGAATTGAAAGCCCAGAAGTAAATCCCAACACCTACAGACATCTAATATTTGATAAGGGGGCCCATAGTATTAAATGGAGGAAGGAGGCTCTCTTCAAGAAATGGTGCTGGGAAAACTGGGTTGAAACATGAAGAATGAAACTGAACCACCTTATATCACCAGAAACAAAAATCAACTCCAAATGGATCAAGGACCAAACAAACCAATGGGACTACATCAAATTGAAAAGCTTCTGCACAGCCAAAGAAACCATCGCAAAAACAAAGAGAGCCCTCACAGAATGGGAGAAGATCATCACATGCCATACATCAGACAAGAGACTAATACCAAAATATACAAAGAGCTCAGCAAACTTAGCAACAAAAAGCAAATGACCCCATCCAAAAAATGGGCAGAGGATATGAACAAAACATTCACTTTAGAGGAGATCCAAAAGGCTAACAAACATATGAAAAATTGCTCCAGGTCACTGATAGTCAGAGAAATGCAAATAAAGACAACATTGAGATACCACCTCACCCCTGTGAGAACAGCATACATCAAAAAGGACAGCAGCAACAAATGTTGGAGAGGCTGTCGTGACAGAGGAACCCTTCTGCACTGCTGGGAATGTAAACTGGTCCACCCTTTGTGGAGAACAGTCTGGAGAACTCTCATAAGGCTAGACATGGACCTTCCATATGACCCAGTAATTCCTCTCTTGGGGATATATCCCAAGGATTCCATAATGCCCAAGAAAAAATATATGTGTAAACCTATGCTCATAGCTTCACAATTCATAATAGCTAAAACCTGGAGGCAACTCAGGTACCCAACAACAGATGAGTGGCTGAGAAAGCTGTGGTATATATATATACAATGGAATACTATGCAACTCTTAATAACAATGATCCCACCTTCTCTGACCCATCTTGGATGGAGCTAGAAGGAATTATGTTAAGTGAGCTAAGTCAGAAAGATAAAGATGAGTATGAGATGATCCCACTCATCAACAGCAGTTGAGAAAGAAGAACAGAAATGGAAACTAAAAGCAGGATTTGACTAAATCTAGAGTAGGTCACCAAAATAAAAACCCTGTGGTGAGGGGAAGGGTGGACATTTGGCTTCCTGGGGTGGCGGGGGGGGGGGCGGGCAGCGGTTGGTGGGTGGGAGGGCACACAGTCTCCTTTGGTGGTACAAATGGTGTTTATTTACACTCTGATTAAATTGTAGTCATATAAATCACTATTTGTAGTCATATAAATCACTATTTAGTTAATATGAGAGGGCAAATTGACTGTATGTCTTAAACTTTTTAAAACACAGACTGAGTCTTTTTAATACATAGGCTGAGTCTTCGATATGTTGACTCTCTCAAAATCCTAGATCAGGGAGAACAGAACCAACCGGTAGCACAGCTATATACAAGATGTTGGGTATTATACAGCAAATCCTAACAAAGGGACTTTTCAAAGTTAACCCAATTACCAAATAATGTGATGATAACAATAACTATCCATTGTCTTCTTGAACCCTAAGACAGCAAGAACCTCACATTTCCACTACAGAGCCTATATTTCCCCCAGTCCTGGAAACTTAGGGTGGGGCCCACTTTCCTGCATTCTTCCTCTCAATTCATATCAAATAATATTGCATCCGCCAATCACCACCTAATCAAGGCAAGGAGTGTCACCTCAGCATGCTTCACTTCAGACAGTGTCCAGAGACTTCAGATGTGGAATGACAATCCTTCAGCTTCAGTACTCGGATGAGACCTTTCCTTTCATAGTATTCTCTAATTCCATTCCAGGTGCTTCACTTCCTAACAAAGTCCCCAAACCTAGATATAGACCAGGTTCCCTGAGATAGAGCATATGTTCCCACGTACCCATAAACTAGGACAAAATATATACCTGAAAGCAAAAGTACACAATAGTCTGCAGTGACTACCCCTCAACACTTCACCTGCACTATTCCAGCCTTTAGGTCCATAATTGTTCAACAATTTGATTGCCTTTGTATATAAACTCTTTTCAGCCACCAGGTTCCAGATGCCATCAGGATGCCAACCAGACTTCCTTGGACAGAGAACCAATGTGTCCTGAAGCTCTACTTCCCCAGAGACCCACCCTACTAGGGAAAGAGAGAGGCAGACTGGGAGTATGGACCGACCAATCAATGCCCATGTTCAGTGGAGAATCAATTACAGAAGCCAGACCTTCCACTTTCTGCAACCCACAGTGTCCTTGGGTCCATATTCTCAAAGGGATAAGGAATGGAAAAGCTATCAGGGGAGGGGATGGGATATAGAGATCTGGTGGTGGGAATTGTATGGAATTTTACCCCTCCTATCCTATGGTTCTGTTAATGTCTCCTTTTTAAAATTAATTAATTAATTAATTTTTTAAATTTTTTATTTAAGAAAGGATTAATGAACAAAAACATAAGGTAGGAGGGGTACAACTCCACACAATTCCCACCACCCAATCTCCATAACCCACCCCCTCCCATGATAGCTTTCCCATTCTCTAGCCCTCTGGGAGCATGGACCCAGGGTCGTTGAGGGTTGCAGAAGGTAGAAGGTCTGGCTTCTGTAATTGCTGAACATGGGCGTTGACTGGTCGGTCCATACTCCCAGTCTGCCTCTATCTTTCCCTAGTAAGGTGTGTCTCTGGGGAAGCTGAGCTCCAGGACACATTGGTGGGGTCTTCAATCCAGGGAAGCTTGGCCAGCATCCTGGTGGCATCTGGAACCTGGTGATTGAAAAGAGAGTTAACATATGAAGCCAAACAATTTGTTGAGCAATCATGGATCCCAAGCTTGGAATAGTGGAGAGGAAGTGTTAGGGAGGTACTCACTGCAAACTCTAGTGTACTTATGCTTTCAGGTATATATTTTGCAGTAGTTTATGGGTATGTGTGAACATAAGCTCTCTCTCACAGAAACTGGTGTATATCTAGGTTATGGGACTTTGTTAGAAAGTGAACTACCTGAGATGAAATTAGAGTGTACTATAAAAGGAAAGGTCTCACCCGAGTAATGAAGCTGAAGGGTTGTCATTCCACACGTGAAGTCTCTGGACACAGTCTGAGGTGAAGCATGTTGAGCTGGCAATCGTTGCATTGGTTAAGTTGTGATCGGCGGATGCAATATTATTTGGTTTGGATTGGGAGATGCATACGGGAAAGTGGGCCCTATCCAAGGGTTCCAGGACTGGGGGAAGTAGGGGCTCTATAGTGGAGATGTGAAGTTCCTGCTGTCTTAGGGTTCAAGAAGACAATCGATAGTTAATGTTATCATCACATTATTTGTTAATTGGGTTAACTTTGAAAAGTCCTTTTGTTATGGTTTGCTGTATAGTATCCAGTATCTTGTATATAGCTGTGCTATTAGATGCTTCTAATCTACTTTTGAAAATGAAGTAAGCTGAGTAAATCAGATAGTGATGCTGATTTTCAAATCCCATACTAGTACTATTATAAAAAAATAAATAAATGATACCCTTTTTTCTTTTTTAAATTTCTTTATTGGGAGATTAGTGATTTATAGTCAACAGTAAAATATAATAGTTTGTACATGCATAGCATTTCCCAGTTTTCTACATAACAATTCAGCCCCCACTAGGTCCTCCTCTGCCATCATGTTCCAGGACCTGAACACTTCCCCCGTCCAGAGTCTTTTACTTTGGTGCAATACACCTACACCAGTCCAAGTTCTGCTTAGTGTTTTCCCTTCTGATCTTATTTTTCAACTTCTACCTATGAGTGAGATCATCCTATATTCATCCTCTTGTTTCTGACTTATCTCACATAACATGATTTCTTCAAGCACCATCCAAGATGGGGTGAATTCACCATAAAAATGATTTTCTGACTATGCCAAAATATTACAGATGAGCAGAGTTTAATGCTGCTTAAACCTCAAAGACGTGATGATGTTTGTTAGCTTGACACAAAAAAATAAAACTTTTTTTCACTTGTAATTGTCAAAATATATTTCAAATGAGGACAAGCAAAACAGCTCATTTGAAGAGTATGCTGCTTTGCCTTGTGCATGACCCAGGTTTGAACCCGGCCTGCACTGCATTGAAGGAAGCTTTGGTACAGTGGTCTCTTTCTCACTCCCTCCTCCTTTCACTCCCTCCTCTCCTCCCTTCTGTCTCCTGTCTATCTAAAACAAACAAACAAAAATTTCAAATTAAAGAGATAAGATCTTTGTTAGTCTCATAATTTGGAAGCTAACATGTCTTCCCTTAGAAACCTCAAAAGAACTATCACCTAAAACAAGAGTAAAATATATTTAATGTTTATGTTAAGTGCCTTTCTGAAACTGAACTTAACAGTCAATGCAAAACAAATACTTCAGTGTATGCTCCATTTCTACTACTGTAAACTCTACAATTAGGTTACAACTATTGAATTTTTTAATGAAAAGATGGTTCTATTTTGGATAGGGGTACAAATCATATTGGGGATAGCTATACAATTTTTTTGGAATTTAGTATGGAAAGGAAAAATTAATAAGACAATCATTATTGCCATATCTAAATTTAAGAGGAATATAGTATATAGCATATAAAGTTATGTATAAAAGGATTAATCTTTATTCATCAAGAAATAACTTATTAAGAATACTCTCTGAACCAAATCAACCAGCAGCTATTTATCACAAATACATTAATTTTTCTTTCCAAAACTTAAGTAATGTTCTGTGGTTAAAGCAGAATTAACTTTAGCAGCATTAACGTAATACTTGTTTTATCTTGTTGTTGAATTTACCATCTACTATAAGTTATCTTGTATTTTACATAGTAAGTAGACTTTGATTGTTGAACATATATGTGAGACAGGAAAGCAATGAACACAGTAAATAGACTAATGATGAATAGATAGAGTGAGAAAATCATGAATATTCTGAAGATCTGAATTTAGCAAGGGAAGAAAGATACAATAGAAGTAAAGAAATAGGAAAAAATGTAATCATTATGAATAATTTCCATCTACTCTATTATTTAGACTCAAGTCTGATCTGTGACAGTAGAAAAAACCCTAAGAAAATCTGTAAAGAGAAAAATAGATGACATTTCTACATTTTAACTAATTAATTTAATTGGTAGCACAGTTATCACTGGTACTTACTTCCTAAACAACAAATCCATGCTTCCCAGGGACCTTCCGTTTTTTTCCTTTTTTCCTTTTTTTTTCCTCCTTTCTTTTATTTGATGTGACACAGAAAAACTGAGAGCAGAGGGGGAGATAAGAAGAAAGAGAGATATCTGCAGCACTGTTTCACTAGTAACGAAGCTTCCCCTCTCAAGTAGGGGCTGGGGACTTGAACCAAGATCCTTGTGTATGGTAACATGTATACTCAACTAGGTGGTGCAACACTGCCTGGCTACATTTTAACATGGATAGTAGAATCTATTAGTTTGAGCTATATAAAATTCTCTAACCTAAAACAACAAACAAACAAATAAAAACAACCATTGCAATCTCAGATAAATGATTTGTAGTTAGTACTTAGTACTTTTCTATCTTCTTTCTAGACAGGACTTAGGTGAAATATTCTAAAAAATGAGTAATTTGAAGTTCCTCTAAAAACTATGCCATTTATTGAAATCACATTTCCAACCATAGGCAAAACAGGGACTAGCAATCGAAATTTATCTAATAACTCAATACTCCTTTCACAACACCACAAGAGTATGACAGTTCAAATAGACAAACAAAACGAAAGGAAGGACAAATGTCAGAAAAATCTGCACATTCAAAGTTCCACTAAAGTAACACTCCTAGTGCTCTCTTTACTTCTTTTATGCCAGAAAACAATGAAAAAAAAAAAAAAAAGACAGAAAAGAAAAAAGAAGTCAGCAGAAAGAATGACAGTCTTCTCAAATTCCATGAGTTAGTGGCAATTTTTTAGAGTAAATTCTAAGTTTGCCAAATTCAAAAGCCCTTGGCTCAATATTAGTCAACATGACTGACAATAAGGAGCACTTTAAAGAACCTCCCTGTTCTGCCATGACACATCTTTCAGGACTGGAGAGGAGAGTAAGTGCAGAGGATTTTATATTCACAGTTCTGAAACATAAAAGCTAACACCCTTCGTAATACAGGTCCTCCATTAGTTGAAAGTTAAAAATAGATTCTTAAATCCCACAGAAGTGTCATTTATGGATTTAATGAGAGATAACTCACGGACACATGGGGTAGAAATAATGGCAGTGGGAGTCGAGAGGTAGTGCAGCGAGTTAAGCACACATGTTGCAAAGCCAAGGACCTGTCTAAGAATCTCAGTTCTAGCCTCTGGCTCCCCACCTGCATGGGAGTCGCTTAACAAGAGGTGAAGCAGGTCTGCAAGTGTCTTTCTCTCCCCCTCTCTGTCTTCCCTTCCTCTCTCCATTTCTCAATAACAACAACAATAGTAACTACAACAATAAAAAGGACAATAAATAGGAATAAATAAAGAAAAATAAAGAAAAGAAAAGAAAAGAAAAGAAAAAGAAATAATGGCAGTATATTCAAGTATCTGACCAACACAAGTTTTTCAAATAATCAAATAATGTATTTAGGGTGAGAAGACAAGGGGAAGGGTGGAGAAGGCTCAAAGATGATTTGAAATATCTAAGGGATCTCCTAGTAGGCTCAAACATACTAATGTGATTTAATAGGTTATTACTATAAGCATCTTTGATGGTCACTAAACACTTCGATGGGACTGGAAGTCCTTAGGACTTTTCTCCCACAAATTGTTGACAAGTCCCATAAAAGCTATACTGCCTATGGTGAGTAGCAAGTGCTCAAGTAATTTGGTCAGTAGAGTGAGAGAATATCTTTTGTTCTCACCATCATGAGTTGGTATGGTTATAAAACTTACAACTAGAAATTGGTCAACAATAACAAAATCCTGCTGCATTAATTAAAATATATTCTATTTCTGAAAATGAAAATTAGTTTTCTCACCTAGTTTATGCTCCAAGAAAAAAATATCAAAATATTGGGTGAATGTTGTGATTGTTTGCTGTTAATGACAATGCTGTTATTTTAAATGATCATAAAAAAGTTTCAAAAGCTGTCAGCGATGGTTTAAATAATATTTAAGTTACACTATAGCTGATGAATACATCTTCACCTTCTTTTCCAAGCTGGATATCAAAAATTTTTTGAGTAGCACAATATAAGCACCTCTAAAGTTTAATCATATATATATACATATATATATATATATTTCCCCAGAAAAATTACAAACAATATTTTGATGAGTTATAAGCAAAAAATTTAAACTTGGCACAGTGTTTACAATGATGGTTTTTCATTCCAACGATGATGGAAACTCAAAAAATTTAGAGTCGCATGAAAAAGAGATTTTTTAGGCTTGTTTTAAATTTTATAAGCATCAACAAGTAGTATCTATGCCAATATTTTATATCATTTTTTAAAATCTGACTAACAATTTGTTAAAATGTCCATGAGTTACTGTTTTACTGGTTTTTATATATAATATTTTATTTGTAAATACACTTTGCCTACTTTTAAAATGATTTTTTGGGTATAGAGTTTATACAAGTGAATACACATAAAAATAAATAGATTACTAAAGCTATTTTACAGTTAAAAGGCTATTCTGGGAGTTTTACTGGACCGCAAACTAATCTTCATTGACAACAGAAACTACCATTCTTAATAATGAATGCTAAAGAGAAAGCAGAGTTATATACAGGAATATTTTAGTATGAGTAACTTTTTGAAATGGATTCTTAATTCTATAAAAAAAATTCCATATCGGGCTTTTTGTGGGGTAGGGAGAGGTATAATGCAGAATAAAATCATTATATGATGTGTCAGTTGCCATGAGAAGATTCTAAATGACATATATTTCAATTCAAAATGTATTGACACTTAAGCAAAGGACGTTAGAGTTCAAAATTATTAGGAAAATAGTGTGGCATTTAAGTACTTAGTAACAGACAAATCCCTTTCATAGATTTTTTTTTGCAGCAAGCAACTATTTAAAATGTAGTCCCTGGACCGCCACCAGCAGCAATGATCACCTGAGTACTTGTGAGAAATGCAAAGTTCCAGGTATCACTACAGGCCTACTTAATCAAAATCTACATTTTACCAAGATCCCCAAGTGACTAACTCAAGACACTTCGAAATTTTAGAAACATCAGTTCTCTAGTTACCAAGCTATGTAACAAATTTAACTTTGATGTTTAAAATGTAATACTATAGTGATTCAATAAGGGTCTGAAGCAAGTAGAAAGACCAAGAAAGATAGCATAAAGTACTTAATCAAACAGTTTCTAAAAGCTGGATAAGGGAAAGAGACCAATATGGCCATTTTGGTCACTACCAGGCCACCCCATTGTCTGGGGTCTAGTCAGGGAGTCTTGGGATTCCCACATAGATATGATGGGCTTACACTTGGAACAGATCCCTCTCTCCACTATCACTGGTCATCTACATCAGGAACATCATAAACCCTATTGTGGGCCTCTATAGAATATTACCTTCCATATAAAACAGTGATAGAAATTGCACCACTCTCTGGAGGAAGGCTGGGTCAACAAACTCTGCCTGAAAGGAGACTGTTCCTGAAAGGAGTGCATCCTCAAATGTTCCTAGATATGACCATGGAATTCAACCTCAGACTGACAGGGATGCAGAGATTGCACAGGCTAAGTGTGGATGACATGGCCCCTACGTCAGACCCATGTGGTTTATATTTAACTATATTTTTATGCTTTTCCCATATTTGGAAGCTACTCTCTGCCCTGATTTAGCTTAGAAAGCTGGCATCATCTTCCCGGATAATATTTTCAGCCCACTTGTATGTTAGCTATTGGGCTCAGGCAAAAATTATTAAAGTCATGGGGCCCTTGGAATATACGTAAAGTAGACTTCCTAGCATATTCCAACATGAAGACTCCAAATTTCACCTGCTATAGTCTTACTTTTAGGTTCTGGATTACTAAATAATTTGTTCTGCTTTATATTTTAATGCTTTTCAGCCAACAAGTTAAAGTTGGTACCATCACGCCAACCTGACTTTTTTGGCAGATGACCTCACCAATATGTCCTGGAACCCTATTTTCCAAGAGTCCTACCCCACAATGGAAAGATGGGGGTATGGATCAACCTGTCAACACCCATGTTCAGTGCAGAAGCAATTACAGAAGCCAGACTTTCAACCTTCTGCACTCCATAAGATCTTTGGTACATACCTCCAGAGGGATAAATAGGGCATGAGGGTAAAAAGAATAAAGGTCATGCAAAGAGACTTTCATGCCTGAGTATCCAAATTCCTAAATTCAATCCCCCATATCATCATAAACCAGAGCAGACCAGCGCTCTGGTTAAAAAAAAAAAAAAAAATAGGGAAGCTTCCAATGAAGAGGATGGGATGTGAAATTTTGGTGGTGGAAATTGTGTGGAACTGTACCACTCTTATCCTACAGTCTTGCCTATCATTATTAAATCACTAATAAAATAAATTTAAAAAATAATACTAAAGGCCCTATAAGGTAACTAACTTCTTGTCATCATTATATTTAGTGAAGGGGGTAAGAAAATTCAGTATGAATTTCTCAAAGTAAAATATAAGTGCTCTATTAGTTGAAAATGAAAGACTTTCAAAAGGGAAGGAAAGCAAAGGGCCATCAGATACAAAATAAATAAATAATTAAATAACCTCAATTTTTTATTTCTTCTCTGTTCTTCTGAATTTAAGGAAGATCACCTTCATTTAGAATCTATCAACTGATTGCATTTATAGGAAGTTTAGAGCCCCTTTCTCATGAGAAAGATTTTAGTTTTCAGACAGCTTTCAAAGGAGTCTATCAATTTCTCCTTGAACTTCTTTTAATAAATAGGTATACTAGCAAACAATAGAAAAGTATTTCACAAAAATTTATACTCTTAACATTAATGCTTTAATCCTTGAAATTTGGAGATCACTACAAATGTATAAGTTATATTCAGCAACAATTTGCATTTACATATTTCTTTAGTTCTTCTCATCTACTGATTTTTGGATACTTAAACACAAAGGGGAAATGGAAGATAGTTGGCAAAGAAACTTTAAGTCCAATTGACTTTAGATTACTAAAAAGACAGTGGTGGAGCTTAACTAGTAGAATTGATCCATTGTCTGGTTTTGGATTTTAGCTCTAGTACATGTTATCACCGCAATCTTAAGAAAGCAACTTTCTGGGGGCCAGTTGGTAGCATAGCGGATTAAGAGCACTAGGTACAAAGTGCAATGTCAAATAAGGATCCTGGCTTGAGCCCCTGCCTCCCCACCTACAGAGAGGGTCACTTTCACAAGCTATGGAACAGGTTTGCAGGTGTCTTTCTCTCCCCCGCTCTGCCTTCCCCTCCACTCTATTTCTCTGTCCTATCTGACAACAATGACAGCAATAACAACAATAACAATAAAAAAATAACAAAGACAATAAAATGGAATAAAGATGGCCTCCATGAGGTCCCAGCAATGATCCTGGAGGCAAAAAGAAGAAGGAGGAGGAGGAGGAGGAGGAGGAGGAGGAGGAGGGAGAGAAGAAGAAGAAGAAGAAGAAGAAGAAGAAGAAGAAGAAGAAGAAGAAGAAGAAGAAGAAGAAGAAGAAGAAGAAGGAGAAGGAGAAGGAGAAGGAGAAGGAGAAGGAGAAGGAGAAGAAATGGAGGGAGGGAGAGAGGGAGAGAGAGAGAGAGAGAGAGGAGCAGGCACAGGGATGAAGAGTGTTGACTGTGAAATTTTACTACCTGTTTCTGGAAATTAGCTCCCTCAATTACAAACCCTATGATCTTGAGCACGGAATGAATCATTCATTGCCCAGTTGATTTATTTTCTCAAGGGAGATAATAGTAATGCTCATATCATAAAATGTCAGAAATTAAAGAATTTTATACTTGTATATAAAACAGTGCCCAACCTGTAGAAAGTGCCACAAAAATGTGGCTTGTTTTTAGAAAGATAGATAAAACAGAACAAACTGTTGGTTTTTTTCCTCTTTGTTAATCTTATAAACAGAAATAGTTTTCTCTTAACATAGAGATTAGACAAATACCTATGCTGTAAACTCTGCATGTCACCTACAAAAAATCACACAAACTATATGATTGTCAACTATATCGTGTACTTTTAAAATATTTTTTCAGCCAAAGTACTGAAAGCCACTGAAGACAAATATTTTTCCTTTGTTATATTTCCTTTTATTACCTACATTGCCTTACTCATCGAAGCTGTTTAACACATATATATCTGTGATGATATAACATGAAGAATAATTTGTACTTTGTAATTCAGAATTTATTAATTTTGAAGTAGTAGCCTCAAAATTAGAAATACATTTGTGTAGCTTAAGTACTAGTAAAATCAAACCCCAAAAAGACTTGGTTTAAACTTCTGGATTGAGTATGAGGAAAAGAATAACCCAGAGGGGCCAGGTGGTGGTGCACCTGGTTAAGTGCTCACATTTCAGTGCACAAGGACCCAGTTTCAAGCCCCTGGTCTCCACCTGTAGAGAGAAAGCTTTACAAGTGGTCAAACAGGCCTGCAGGTATCTCTCTATCTCCCCTTCTCCTTTCAACTTCTTTGTCTCTATCCAATAGTAAATAAATAAATAAAATATTTTAAAAATTTTATAAAAGAAAAGAATCACCAGAAATGGGAGGATTGGATTAAATTAACATTTAAACCAGCAATTGATATGTATGTGAGCCTGAGAAGAAAAGAGCTTCAAGAACTGGGCTCTTCATACACCTCAGGCTGGCTCTCCTATAGAGGAGTAGTTAGGATCTTGGGGCAATTGGCATGCAGGCAGGGAAATCGGGTTTCAGGCCTAGCCCTCCTGTAATAGCAGGCACAGTTTTTGACACTCTTTCATATCTAGACAAAATATAAAATCAGCTATAACTAAGGGGCAGGAGTTTTATTTGAGTAACAAAGATAATTCTAGTCTTAATTAGCACAAATAAAACTTTTTTCCTTCATTCAAGCTGAAGTGCAGAATTTTGCACGTGCAGAAGCTGACCTTTTTTGTCTTGTCATTACTAAGTATATTTCTATAAACTGCACCTATCCTTTGAGTAATTTTTGTAGTAACCATCTTAACAACTAGACTCAGTTGTTTTGTGGAGTTAAAGTCAAACAAGTTTCTTAAAACATTGTAAATAACCTACATTGAACTTAAAGACTGATGAATATTACACTCTCTAGACTTTTTAAAATTCCTTTAAGGTTGCCTTACCAATTTCCAATAGAGATTAAAATAGAGAATTATTACCTGAAGTAAAACCTCAACTTCAATTTATTACCACACTTGCAGGCATCTCATATTGGACATAACTAAAATTATAAATAGCAGAATTCTCAAATTACAAGTCCAGTCAAATTTATTTCCCCAATATCCCTGTCTTTCTGTCCTGGAATGCTTTGGTTTAAAAAATGCCATTTTGTTTTATAAATTGGGTTTCAAAACAGTCACTTCAAACATACTACAAATGGCATTGTCTCCTTGGCTGGGCTGTGATGTAGTGTTAAGGCAGGCATAATACTAACTCCAAAATACAATGGCCTTCTTGCTTATATTAACCTCCCTTCTGCATCACATGTTACAGGACAATCAAGATTTTCTTCTTTTAAAAAATATTATTAGTTATTTATTATTGGATAGAAACAGAGAGAAATTGAGAGAGGGAGAGGAAACAGAGAGATGCCTGCATCCCTATCTCACTGCCTATAAAGCTTCCCTCATGCAGGCAGGGACCAGGGGCTTGAACCTGGGTCCCTGTGTACTGTAATGTGAGTGCTTAACCAGGTGCAAACCATGGCCCTTGCAACTAAGATTTTTCTAGAGAGCACCAGAGAAATGGCCAATATACTCTGGCAATGGAATCTCACTCTATAAGAAAGAGGATAGGAGGACTGTAAAAAGGATAATCTCTTCTTGGATGCCAGCCACCTAATTAAATTCAGAAGGATATTGATTCTGTCCACTTAGATTAACTTGGAATTTTATAACTAGCCAAATCATGGATTCAGATCAACCAATTTAGCTCCCTGAAATTCCTCCAAAAATGCATCAAATATCTTTAAATGAAAATTTCCAAATGAATGTGATTGCAATTCAACTTGTATTGCTTTTGTTTGCTTGTTTGTTTTATTTTATTTATTTATTTGCCTCCAGGATTATCACTGGGGCTTGGTACCTGTACCACAAATCCACTACTCTTGGAAGCTATTTTTTTCCCTTTTGTTGCCCTTGTAGTTTTATAGTTGTTATGGTTATTATTGTTGTTGTTGTTGATACCATTGTTGTTGGATAGGACAGACAGAAATGGAGAGAGGAGAGGAAGACAGGAGAAAAGGACAGACACCTGCAGACCTGCTTCACCACTTGTGAAGCACCCCCACCCCCGCAGGTGGGGAGCAAGGGGCTTGAACCAGGATCCTTATGCAGGTCCTTGTGCTTCTCCTGCCATGTGCACTTAATCCAACCCCCCAATTCAACTTGTATTGTTATTTTCTATTTTAACATGAGATTCCTAGAGCAAAAAGATAAATTAAGGCAATATGTTAACCATACTAGAGAACACATGATTTAATAATCAGGAAATTTTCTAATACTCATTGAGGATATTCAATTACTTCATGTATCACTAAAGTATTCAATAGTAGCATTTTACATTAAATTGAGGGCATGCACAATGAGTTTTCTCCTAATACATGACACATTAGAAAGCATATGCATATATTTAAATGTAAATATCCTAACATTCACATATAGGAACAAGAGTATTAAATCTTGAAACTCAAGCTTGGCTAACCAATATCTATTCAGTGTACTCTATGTCTTTACTAAATGCTGAGTAAGAGGAAATGAACTAAGCATTTGAATCTGAGCATTAATAATTTTCATGACAGGTCATAAATCTCCTGACAGAAAAATATTAAGTTCCAAAATCACTTCTCAAAGAATCTGCAGCAGTCACTTCTTCCAAATATTTTCTGTATACTATCAACTTTATTATCTGTAAATTTGTGGGGGTATAAATGAGTCAGAAGGCGACAGCATGAACCAAATAACTTATTCACACATTTCTACCAACTTTCTACTTGATTTCCTTGCTGGTTATTCCTCTCACAATTATCACACACAAATACTGAACAGTTTTCCTGAAATTGTCTAAAACACTTTTAAAATTCAGGGATAAAAGAAAATGCTTATGATGAAATTCTTTCTTTACAAAGGTGAACAACTCTCAGAACTATCTTCAGTGAACAGGAGAAAACTAGTAACTAGGCACTTAAGAAAATATGTGGCATCCATATGCTTTTTAAATTTTTCAGTCACTACAGGAAAATAAACTTGGTTAGTTTTAATAAATGTACAGAATAAAGCAGATAGGATTTTCAGGTCATATTTTGTCCTTCTAGAAATAAACACTCACTGTCCCTAATCAAGGCTCTAAACTGTTAGAAAATTGGGTTTCTTGAACCCTTTCAAAGGTTCCTCTTTAATCTTCCAAGAGAAGATTGTCTAGGGCAAGATACAAAGATTTCTTACCATGATTACTGTTCAGCAGCTAAAAATAAACATCCAAGAAAATTGAGATCAAGCAACTTCCTGACATAAACCTGACCTAATTTCAACACTCTGATCTTTATCAGTCCCTGCTGAAGACTCAGGAGGCTATGAAGCATCTGCTTAGAATAACAGATTACATAGAGCATCCTGAACCCTAAGGAAATTTACATGGAAAATAATACAGTTTGACAAGATTAAATATTATCTAATGTACTTAGATATTATTTAATTAATGTAAATCTTATTAAATCAATTTTAGAAAGTTTATACAACAAAATACTATGTGGCTATGAAAAGGAAGGTACCAGGAGGCTCTTCTGTATTATGGAACAAACTAAGAAATACAACAAGAGGTAACAAAAACAAGATACAGAATATTCTTATTATGTAACTATTTAATGTATACACACATATTGTACAGTGTTCTGGAGGACTGTCCATCACAGGTAGCAATGATTGACTAAGGAGAGAAAAGGAGAAGGAAGACTAAGGGAAAGGCAAAAGTGAAGTGATTTTTTTTTCACTCTGTGCTTTTCCTATCTTTGAATTTTTTTACCTGAAGATCTAATAAAGATTTTTAAATCATACTTAATAACACTAGGGACAGAACAATGCCCTTAAGCTAAGTTATTCAGACAAATTAGCAATCCTTTAGAACAATTAAATGCTCTTCAAGGAGTCACAGCAAAAGTCCTATCATATTCAAATAAAATTCAGTGATTTCTTCTAACTCACCAGGAAACTACACATAACAAAGACTATTTAAACTCTGGGTAAACAAACCTACTGTTCTTTGAATTGTTCAAAGATTTCCCACTGGTAGCACAAAGAAGGTGTTTAGGTGACAAAAGCCATTTCCCTTCCATACATCTCCACTAACCTTTTTAGAAATGCTTACCCAATCAGTAAGTTCTGACTTAAAAAGTTGCCTGCAGTGCAATAGCAGTTCCAGTTTATTTCAGGGCGATGTCCATTCTTCATCTCTAAGCCTTTCTATTTGTATATGGGATGTCCTATACTATTCTCATGATAGAGAGAGAAGGAACAAAATGGAACAGTTGATAACAGTCCTTTTTAATAGTACAGTAATATGAATTTACTGAGTCAGAAAGACAGAAATAATGTTATAGGTGAGAGTTTCAAAAAAGATTGCAAGTTTGCCCAACACCCTGGATTTACCAATGGTTAAAAAGCATGCACAATTTACAGAATTTGAATGTGCCTATTTTCTTATATGTAAAATGTGGGCAATGATAAGTTAATCACACAACTTGTCATTGTGTAGGTTGCAACCCACTACTGTGCGTTATAAAAGAAAATTTCCAAGTCACAACTGGCATTCTTTATTTGAATGAAAAAGAATATAAAGGAATAAGGGATATGTAATACGTAATGGTACAAATATTACCAGAGACAAGGACCTAGGTTCAAATCCCTGGTCTCCAACTGCAGACGCAAGCTGCACAAGAGGTGGAGCAGTGCTGCAGATGTCTTTTTCTCACTTCTCTTCCCCATTCTTTCCCTTTCTATTTAGTCTGCAATAGAGTAAGGGGGTTGGGGGAAGACCACTTGATACAGTGGAGTCATCCTGCAGACACAGAATCCTAGTAGTAACCCTTGAAATTAAACAAACAAACAAACAAATAAATAAATTGTTTTAAACACAAAGAAGACTCAGTAAGGCTTTTTCTATTAATATGTAATAGAGTGTATATATGTATACCAAGACTCAATTTCTCATTGGAAATCATGTGCAAAAGTTTTAACAACATTCTCAATAATTGAGTAGAAGGACGAATGTATTAGTGACTATCAAAAGTTCATAAGAACTTTTAAAAGTTAACTTTGGTGATTTTTGTCATATAATAACCTGTTTTTGTAATCATCATCATTACCTGCAGAAGTCAACAGGTAAAAAAAGTCAATATATAATTAATGGGATCAAATATTTTTAAATACAGCTATGATTCAAATGTAATTATATTGAAATCCATAGAAATAATGTCAATGACTACTTGATTTTTTAAAACTTAAATGAAATTAGAAATAATAATAATGTTGTTTATGTAGCAAGAGAGAGATGCACTAAATTTAGGAATTCACAGCTATTTGGTAAGTAAACTAAATGGGTGGTAAGAAGGGGATTTACGCAGGACCTGGAGAAGTATCAACTTCTTCCTTCTAATTCTATATTACAAAAAAGCAATCCATCATTAATCCTACAGCTCATCTGCAGTAACATGCAGACTGTACAGTGAGTCAGATACTAGATACAGCTACCCTCAATTGTAAATATTAACTTGCCATAAAGAAATAGGTGTTAAACATAAGTACTATTGAAACATTTTGTATGCTCCTTCCAACAATATGCAAAATGAAACTGGCATTCTCATTTCTGTGTATATTCCTTAAGACTGGTGAAGATGAAGTCCTTGCTGAGCTACAAACTATTTTTGTTGCAATCCAGTTTCAAAATCTCATTAGTAGAATTATATGGACATAAAAGAGATGCTGTCACCACTTTTATGAGTTGCCAAACATTATCCTTCAAAGAAAGATGTCTCCTAGTGGTTTTCAAAATTTTGTTTAGTGGCATAACCAATCTAAAGCGTGATATATAAAACAAAATCCAAGGTCCCCTTAATTAATACAGATAATTCCTCACCAATCCTTTCACTATCCATGTAGCAGACTTTGACATAGCTCTGAAGGACAGTTTGAAAGTTTCTGGCCTATATCTACAGTTATCAAACTATAGTGAGCATCCCAGTGATCAATAAGACTTGGTGACATCCAGTTAAATGGACTCTACCAGTTTCTAGTTTCGAAGGTAAAGGGTAAAGCCTTGTAAGTCCTTTTAGTTCTTCCAGGTAATTGTAATAATCCTGGCCCAGGGACTGAACTCTTCAACACATTGGCTTAATATAATGAGAACATGGATCTCCACTATTTTATTTCTTTATACTATTTTTAAATATTTAAATATTTCATTAAATAGCTTTTTAAAAATTCAAGATACAAAAATAATTGGACTTAAGTATTTTTTTTAAATAATTTTACTTAATTTTAATATAAGAGAGGACAGAGAGAAAGAAAGAGAGAGTGAGAGAGAGAAATACAGAGTAAAAGACAGGAGAAAAACACCAGAGCACTGCTCAGCTCTGGTTTATGGTGGTGCTGAGAATTGAACCTTAGAACCTCAGTCAGGGAAGTCTGTTGTATAACCTTTATCCCCAAGCCTTGCAGTAGTTTTTATAATAGTACACTTTCTTGGAGGAAATGTTGACTTACAAAACTGTCTTTGTCAAAGAAGTAGAGTTTCACATCTTCAAGGACCTGAGAATTTTTTTCAAGTAATTTTCAAATCCCAGTGACTTAGCAGCATCATGAATTGAAAATACACTCAGCAGCACACAGGGAGGTTCTGTTAAGTACTATGACAGCAAATGTTCCTAAAATTTCTTTAGGTTCTGTTTGCTTGCAGAACAATAAATGTTCCCTTTGTTGTTATTATAAATGTTTGGAAATAACCCCCAAATGCTCCCTCTTGTTTAAATTACATGAATTTTTCTCAAACATAGTAAACATATTATAATCTATAACTGAATGAAGGTCTTTCTTTTCTCAGGAAGAATGGAAGGATGTTATTTTCAGGAACAGTGAGGCTACCTTTACCATTTTTTTTTCTAACTGGCATAATACTGCAATAACGTATTGCTCAACTCAGACTGAAACAATTTTCCCATCTGTCAAAATATTTTAAATAGTATCAAGCTGGTATTACTTTGTCAAAACACTTTCTTCAGAAACGGTATCTAAATTTAAACAAGCAGTTCCTCGAACTATATAAGTAAGGTGAATAAACTGTCACTGGCAATATATATCTTTGAAAATCTGTAAAGTCTCATTAGGAAGACCTCGGAGGAAATGAGCATTTAAAGCAAGGATAAATGTGCACTGGGTAGGGAAAAAGTAAAGACTGTGTAAGGGACTCAGCACTTCATTGTCTGGAAGTGACAAAATTAAATTCTTAGAAAAATATAAAACATGACTACACAATTTTTTTTTTCCTGAGCCTGAAATCTGATATGCAGGTGGATCCAAGTTATTGTCTGGGGAGATGATGTCATAGCTGGAAAAAAAAAGCTAGAAAGCTGGATCAAGGCAGGGAAGAGAGTAGCTCCCAAATATGGGAAAGGTATATAAATGTTGTTGACTGTAAACCCCATCAATTTGATCTGATCTGGGGTCCATATTCAGCTTAGGAGCCTATGTAGCCTCTGTATCCTTATAGATCTGAGCTCACATTCTGTAGTCTTAAGTAGGAATATTCAAATATGGATGAGGTAGGTAGTATAGTAATGTGCATCAGACTGAAGATATTATGCACTAATCATATCACTATTAATAAACTATAATATAAAACTGATGTAAGGGCTTCAGTAAGCATACACAGAAAATTAAGCGTTGGAGTTAATATTAAATCTCTCCACAGAGTGATATGATTTTGTCTAGCTTCCCTGTTATTTCTGGACCTCCAATTCCACATATACACATTCAGCTAACTCTGTCTCAGTAAAGTAGATTTAAGGTAACGGCACTAAGAACACGATGAATTCTATTTTCCTGCTCTCTAGTTCATCCATAAAAATGCACACTAAGCACCACAATCTGAGTTTAAACTGGGATACAGTATCAAGTAGGGGGTGATGATGGCTAACAATATTTCACGTTAGCAAATAGACACAACTCATATCATGAATATATCTAGAATAAAAGAATTATTCAGTTTTCTCCAGGTCAGATCTACTTATAATACCCCACCACCCTCACCCCTCCACACACACAAACACACACACAACATGCACACTTACAAAGCAGCATATTTCCATTCATTTACAAAGGTTATGAAAATAGTTAAATATTTAAACATCAGTACCGTTTCCAGTGCAGGTCTAGTATCATTTTAGTATGGAATTGGGAATATTTGGTAGAAAATGATAGGATTGTGAACTGTCCAAAGGTTATCACAGATCAGAGTTCAAGTTTTACTTTTTCCTCCAGATTGCTAGAACTAAGTTTATCAAATTAATTAAGAAGGCTTAACAATTAAAATTAGTTTGCAACATCATAAGAATATTTAAATGGTCAGGGGCTGGGCGGTAGCGCAGCAGGTTAAGCACAGGTGGCGCCAAGAGCAAGGACCAGCATAAGGATCCCGGTTTGAGCCCCCGGCTCCCCATCTGCAGGGGAGTCGCTTCACAGGCGGTCAAGCAGATCTGCAGGTGTCTGTCTTTCTCTCCCCCCTCTCTGTCTTCCCCTCCTCTCTCCAATTCTCTCTGTAGTATCCAACAACAATGACATCAATAACAACAATAATAACTAAAACAATAAAACAAGGGCAACAAAAGGGAATAAATAAATAAATAGAATATTTAAATGGTCAAGAACATAAAGTATTTGAGCTGAAGATACTGTTTATGTAAATATAAAATGTTTTCATCACTTTTTCATAATCACAGGGCTACTTGGTAAAAAAAATTGTAGCTTGCTCATATATGTGACTATTTCCTAATCTCAAAAATACTTATGTGACATCAACTAGTTTCATTACTTAGAAAATGTATCTCTCCAAATGAAGACTTATAGATACAGAGCTATAATTCTTTTTTAAATTTATTTTGCCTTTTGTTGCCCCCCCTTTTTTATTGTTGTTGTAGTTGTTGTTATTGATGTCGTCGTTGTTGGATAGGACAGAGAGAAATGGAGAGAGGAGGGGAAGACAGAGAGAGGAAGTGAAAGACACCTGCAGGCCTGCTTCACTGCTTGTGAAGCGACTCCCCTGCAAGTGGGGAGCCAGGGTTCGAACCAGGGGCTTGAACCAGGATCTTTAAGCCTGTCCTTGAGCTTCGCGCCACGTGTGTGCTTAAACCGAGGCGCTACCCCCCAACTCCCACAGAGCTATAATTCTTTCTACAATGATCTTTGGTATTAGCCAATAATATATCTTATTTTTATTATTTTGTTGAAGGGGTGAATGGAGTATCCTATGATAAAAAACATAAATAAGGTCTCTCTCTCTGTATGTGTGTGTGTATGTGTGTAGCTAATCTTAAGTATGCACAAGTTCACTATTATCTATTAATAGAAAAACAAGAGAGAAAGACATTACTACAGCATCAGAGTTTGTCCTAATACTGTGATATTTCCATGTGACAATTGAGCTGGAACATATTGTATACATGGTAAGTAAGGAGGTGATTCTAGAGCTTCAGAATCTACTGGTCAATCTCAAACTATTCCTACATTACTGAAACTTAAACTTATATACTGCCATCATTTATTCTCTTACAAGTGTCACTAATTTTGAACCACACAGTCTTAAAATTTGTCAAAGCTACTTCAGTCAGATTTGCTTCTAAAAGAATGCTGTAACAGATGTCACTGTGGGTCCCCTACCACCATTTGCATTACATCTAGTTGCTTTTTACCAATGCAGTGTAAACTGGTCAGGATTTGATTTCCAATTGTCAATAAAATCTGCATTTCTTTGCCAAAGTTGGTATATAAATAACTCAGCTCCATGAACATACTGTACATTATTTCCCTTAATTCTACAATAGAACTAAATTTTAGCTATCTAACAAAGCAACTTACCAATCAGGTTATTTTCCTGGCTGTTACCTATTCCCTTTATCATTTCTCACATTAGAATTTGCTGTAGTCTACTCCCAAACAAATCACTTACACCTGATTTGTGGTCTCAGTCCCGTTTAGGATTGGGATGAGGCCAAATTAAAATGCTTAACAGAGTTTTAGCTCACTTATCTTCGTTCAATTCCCAGAAAGTACCTTCCCATCTGACCTTCTATACCAGCTCTGCTTCTTGAACAGTTAAGCAATTACTGCATGTATCTTTTATTTGCTGTATGTCAAATGGTGTGTTAGCAGTGGAAAGTATCCTCCAAATTATGAGGCATCTATCTAGAGATAAGAAACTCTGCTTCTAAAATAAGAGAAACTAATATCTCCTTTTTGAAGTGTAAAATTAAACATGAATGGGTCGCATTTTGTCAGACCATTTTATTTTACTAGTAAAAACCTGATAGTCAAATAGTATATAGTACAGAAGCCATATTGACTGGGTTCAAACCTTACAAATTAAGGGAACTTAAGTCTCTTAGATCCTCAGGTTTTTTGTTTGTTTGTTTGTTTGCTTGTGTGTTTTCATTTACAAAATGAGGATAGTAACAGTAGAGGCAACCTTGTGCTGGTGATGTGTCTCAGCAGTAAAGGGTTTATCTTACAGGCTTAAGACCCTGGGTTTGGCCACAGGCATATATAATACAACAGCACTCATTTCTTTCTTTTTTTTTCTTTTATAATAAATAAGAATAAAAATAATAATACTTCAAAAGAAAGAGAAAAAGAAACTCTGAAAATCTGCTTATTTGTATCCTTTATAAGGATTTAACAGAACCTTTTGTCATCCAGTTATTGATTACTATTTTACTGTTGACTTAGAGACCTGAAAAATCTATGGATAGTAGTGAAGTCATACTTTATTAAGTCTAGCATTTAGATAATGGTTCTTTAAACAAACATAGTTCAGCAGAGCAGTAGAAGGTGAAGGGCAGTGAAATTCAATCTCATCTGGCTTCTTAGTGGAAGTAAACTTATAAAGCATGTTTCTAGCTTAGTATTTGCTCCAGTGTAGTACTTTTCACCCATATTTTAATCTATTATTTTGCTGAGAACTTTTTATGTATATGGAACAAAATCTAAGAAATCTGGATTTTTTTTTTTCTCATTTTCTGACTGAAATGATGTGAAAACTGCATATGCCAAGTAAGTCCCCATTGCAACTGTGATTAGACCAGTGTGCACGTGGGCATGCGTCACAAGTGGCAATTAAGTGCATAAAATCAGCAGCACTGACCCAAGTGTGTAAACAAACAAGGACACTAGGGATTAATAATAATCACATGCACATTATCTACTTAATTGCAACTTTGGCTCTCAAAGTTAGAAATTTCCTTTTAAGGAAACTCAACTGACGATGAGACTTATGACCTTAATATGAGAAATTCAGATGTCCTACAACTACATATATGATTTCAAAATCAGCAAAATTACCAAAAAAAATTCCTTTATTAAATTCATATGCACAAAAGTAAAAATATTTATTTAAAATCCATTTAATATATATTAAGTTATATAGTGATTGAGATGGAAGAGGAAAAAAAAACATTGAGAACTTATCATATGAGAATATCTAAGTAATAAAAAGCCCCCAGTCTTCAATAAATGTGAGTGTTTGGGAAAGAAGTGGGGGAAAGGTGTTGGCACTTCCCATTTGATAGATTTATTTCACTTTATTTCATTTCATTTTTAGCAGTTCTAGGTCATTACATATGCAAGACTCTATGCCTCTGGGTCAACAATTTTTGTTGACGTGATTTTATTTCGTAGAGAGAAAGGGAAAGAGAAAGAAGCAAACAAAAAAGGAGAGACACTATAGTACTGCCCTGCTATCTGTGGAGCTCTCCCTGTTGCTGTCAAACCCAGGTTCCTCTAAATGGCACGACAGGAACACTACAACTGACAGTCTCCCAGACCTGAAGGCAGATTTATCTCGAGCTACTCTTGTTTTGTGTAGTATGAAATGCAGATAAAGATAATATGGTGATGTAATAGACACGTTTATTTTAATGCATTCATGTCTTATGTTCATATGTTCGAATGTAGTAGAAGCCAAAATTTTGGTATCTGATTATATATTTAAATGCTTAGATAATACTATGAGAGGGAAGGGCCAGCAAAATAGCTCACTTGAAAAGTGTGTCTTTGTTATGCATGCATGCAATTCACATGCAAGTCCAGGCCCCATCACACTGTAAAAAGCTTTAATGTTGTAGCATCTCTCTCCCTCTCTCCCTGTGTATGTGGTGTGTGTGTGTGTCTGTTTCACTCTATCTAAAAAAATGTTGTCCTAGAACAGGGAAGTTGTGGAGGAGGAGAGGAGGAGGAGGATGATATAAGAAAAAAAGAGAGAAAGGAAGAAAGGAAGGAAGGCAGGAAGGCAGGAAGGCAGGAAGGCAGGAAGGCAGGAAGGAAGGAAGGATGGAAGGAAGGAAGGACCAATCAAGTGATTTACCATCCCAGTGAAACATTAAATAAAATCTAAATAAATCTACAGAATAGACCAGACCAGAATTAAGTAACTTGAGAGAAAAAAATGTATAATTTGTATAGATAAGTTTTTGCTCTAAGTATTTTCAGTGTAAAGTTAAAATAAAGAAAACTTCATGTTATATCTTGAAATTCAGTTTCAACTACTACCACATCTAAATTAATATTCCATACATATAGGCATATCTTCACATTACATAGACTGTGACTCATGATATCATGACATTAAAATATACTGATGCTTATAAAAACTATAAAGTTCCAATTGAATATATAACATCAGAGAACATTTTTCAAACAATTTCACACCAAGTGAGAATGATGGTCATCAAAATTCTTATACAGCAAACTGTTTATATTTTAAATATTTCATTATGGGAAGAAGTACTTTCATCTAAAGGGCAAAAATGGTTGCACTTCTTAATTTCCATTTTAAAGAAACAAATTCTTTAATTTGAGTAAGTTTTTCGACAGTATTTTTCACAGTATGAGTCCTGAAAAATTGTGTAGCTCTCACTTATTATAATGAGTTTTCAGAGTTGCCAATTGTCCTTTCACAATTAGTTAAGTAGTAAGATGACTGTGCATTTCTTAAATATCTTTCCTAGTTATATACATGAAATCCTTGTTGTCTCCCAAAATATGCAGGGAATTTATTTTCTAGCTAACAAAGCCAAAATAAGACTAACTGGCTTTAATATAGCCTACATGTTTTGTTGGATTAGATTGTGCTGTATATATATAAAAAATTATATTTATTAAGTCTTCTACTTATAATTACCTTAGAAGTTACTTTAATATTGAACATATAAAGCTGAATCAATTATAACATGCTTTAATTTTACTTTGCAAAAATTACTTTACAGGGGGCTGGACAGTAGTGCATCCGGTTAAGCACACGCAGTACGAAGTGCAAGTATGCGTGCAAGTATCCAGGTTCAAGCACTGTTTCCCACCTGCGGGTGATACACTTCATAAGTGGTAAAGCAGGTCTTCAGGCGTCTATCTTTCACTCTCCCTCTCTAATTCCCCCTTCTCTCTCAATTTCATTCTTTCCTATCCAATAAAAAATAAAAATAAAAAGTAAAAAATGGCCACCAGGAGCAATGGATTCATAATGCCAGCACTGAGCCCCAGAAATAACTCTGGAGGCAATAAATAAATAAATACTTCATATAAACTAATGTATTGCTTTATTTTATTTTAGTCATCATTGGATCTTCACTGCTCCAGGATGACTTCTGCAAATAGAAATAGCAACAGAGAGATGGGGGTATGGGAAGAACCACAGTACCATCATTTCCCCATGTGTCTTGGGCTGAAACCTGGGTTACATGTAAAGCAAAACAGAGAAGATGTATCATCCAGGTGAGCTATTTTGTTGGCCTTACAAAAATCATTGTTTTTTTAGTTGTTTTATGAGGGACATACCTATTTACAAGGCAGCTGTTATCACATGGGTACAATTTCTCATCTGTCAATGATAGCTGTCTGCCCAACAATCTTACCACCAACATAAGTCCTCCTTCACCATAAGGCATTTGTGTGACAGCAGAAAATAAGCCCAGGGACCTGCATATGTACAATACTGTTCAGTAGCCTCCCTGGGTGGATTTTTAAATTCTATGCATTTTGAGAGTAAGAAGAGAGAGGGAAGAGGCTGAGAAACAGGATGAAGCACCAAAGTATTACTCTATCATCCATAAAGTTGCCTTCGGTGATTGCTATCCATGGATCCTGTGTAGTGTCTATGAATAGCAAGGTTGCACTCTACCTGATGAACTATCTCCTGATCTCAGTTGGGGGGAGGAACATTTTACAAGTTTTTAAACATATCTGATTGAGTGGCTACACAGTCTGGTTTAAAATTTATTATTATTATTATTAATTATTATTATTATTATTAATTTTTCCTCCAGGGCTTCACTAGGGCTCTGCAGCACCCAGAAGATTTTTTTCCCCCAGGTCAACATTCAGAGGCAGAGGAGAAATGCCACACCACTGTTACATCACTTGAAAAGCTTCATCATTGCATGGTGCTTGGGGCTCAAATCCACTTTGTATACACGTTCAAGTGCGTGGTCTACTTGGTAAACTATGACCTGATGCTCAACACACTATATTTTCAAAATATCTTTTAGTTTATTGTGTTTTTCCATTAAGGCATTGATAAGTCACACTAAATGTGATGTTTGTGATACCTTCTACCAGGTAAAGTGAGGCCTTATCCTTGATATTCCTTGGAAATTTTAGTGAGAGAGAGAGAGAGAGAGAGAGAGGAAACAAACTTAAAGAAAGAAGACTTGAATTTCTTGGGGAGGTTACTATTTGCTGGGACCTAAAGTAACTCACAGGTAAAAATCTATGTAATAAATAGAATCTTACTTGTCTTTTTTTTTTCTTTTTTTTTTTTTACCAAAGCACTGCTCAGCTCTGATACATGGTGGTACAGGAGACTGAACCTAGGACTTTGGAGCCTATGGCTGGAGAGTCTCTTTGCATAACCATTATGATATCTACCCCTGCCGGAATCTTACTTGTCAAGCTAGATCCCTGAGAAGCTACAACAGCAGCTGTGACTAGAATATGCAGCTTACTGGAATCAAGGAGGGGGGAAGTGTTTATTTAAGATGAAGGGGGGGGGAGTCGGGCTGTAGCGCAGCGGGTTAAGTGCAGCGGGTTAAGCGCAGGTGGCGCAAAGCACAAGGACCGGCATAAGGATCCCGGTTCGAACCCCGGCTCCCCACCTGCAGGGGAGTCGCTTCACAGGTGGTGAAGCAGGTCTGCAGGTGTCTATCTTTCTCTCCTCCTCTCTGTCTTCCCCTCCTCTCTCCATTTCTCTCTGTCCTATCCAACAACAACAACAATAATAACTACAACAATAAAACAACAAGGGCAACAAAAGGGAATAAATAAATAAAATATTTTTAAAAAAATGAAAAAAAAAAGATGAAGGGGGGGCTTTCCTAAACAGCTCTGCTCTTCATTGAGAAACCCAACACAAGCTGGCTATAGAGATTTCTTTACTACCAGGCCAATCACACATTTCAAACTATGACTTGATTCCTGCATTCTTGAGTTATCCTCAACCCCCTTTTCAAATTGTGTCAAGTCATGCATTTTATTCAGTGACAATCTTTAATTTCTCAAGATGAGCAAACACTATTGCTTCTTATTGTAAAAAAAAAAAAAAATCAAATTATTTCACCTCATCAAAGCAAAAATTTGCAATGGAAGCCAGACCAGAAATACCATTTGTATGCAAAGAAGAATTAAACTACTGGAAAAGTACCTTCATTAGTACTGTCTTATGGTATCATTAAACACTGAACTAAAGTTGAAGAAGCAGAAAAAAAATTATCTTGAAATGTGATAGGGTCCATTACATTTCTTGATGAGATTACTTGCCTCTCTAACACATTACCCAAAGGCGCTTATAAAATTGAGGGAATATATCACATTGGAATGATGAATACTGTTGTAAATAGGTTGAAATTTCAAGCAAAAAAGCTCCCAATTTTATGCAGTGTTACCAAAAAAAATAATAAAATAAAATAAAACTTAGGAGTTGTACAATGAAGGTGTTAATCACTTAAATTTTTAGAAAGTCTTACTCTTGCATAAACATTAAGTGTGCCACTTTAAAATGCAGAGTCATATACCTGAGGCTGTTCTTTTACTGTCATCTTTATTCAGTTTTTAATAACAAACTGAATTTTAATTATGTAAGTATCTTTATTCATTTGGAAACTTGAGAAAAGTCAGTCATATACCTACAAGTATCCATGCAAGTATAAGTTGATTTTAAAAAGTTAACTATTTTAGAAGCAAAAATTATTTTAAAAACCATCCAAAACAAACAAAAAAAAAGTAAAAAAAAGATGTCTTTCTTAAATGTTTAATGTTAGATTGTCAAAGGTTAGAAAAGCACGGACCAAAAAACAATTTGTGAAAATAAGTAATATTAATACAGTTTGTTTGGCTTACATTTGCCATGGTACCTGAATAGTCTTCATGAAGACATTAGGTGCAGGCAATGAAGCCCCCACTGAAGATGCCATCTGGGAGTGAATACATTAGGCCAATTATAGTGTATTGTGAACCACTATGAATAATACAAACTTGACACATTAGCATTAAAGACTACCAGGCCTCTGAAAAAAGAAAATGTAGAATTACAACATTAAAATTGGGTGTGAGGGAGGAAAACACAGAGAAATCCCTCTGGCATGGGATCTAACAGGCAGGAAACATATTAATACAGATTAACGTGCAAAAAATCTCTTTAACATCTATAAAGAACTAATGCAGTTCAACAAAAAGAAAAAGGAAAATCCAATAAAAAGTGAGCAGAAAATATGAAAAGACAGTTCTCTTAAGAGTTACACATGGCAGAAATGCTCCAATTCATTCATCACCAGAGAAATGCAAGTCAAAACCACACTGAGATTCCACCGCATGCCTGTGAGAATGGGCTCCATCAATAAAACAAGGTAAGTGTTGTAGAGGATGTGGAGAGAAAGGAACTCTATTACATGGCTGTTGGGAATGCAAACTGGTACAACTACTATGGGGAACAGTACAGAGAATTCTTAAACAAACACAAATGGAAATGCCATATGATCCAGCAATTCCACTACTAAGCATATACTCAGAAGACAATTATTGACCCTAACCCTAACATATTAACAGCTTTATTCCAATAGCAAAAACCTGGAAATAACCAAAATGCTCTTTCAACAAATGACTGTATAAAATGGTTATGGGATATATACTCAACAGAATATTGGTCAGCAAAAAAAAAAAAAAAAAGTTGATGTTGTGTCCTGTGGGATAAAGTGGATGAAATTGGAGAAGATGATGATTAGGGAAGCAAGTAAGGAGGTGAAGGACAATTACAGAATGATTTCACTCATATGTGGATATAGAGAATTGCCATTTGTCGACGTATTTCTAAGTCTGTGGGAGAACTAAAGTGGTTGTCTATGGAGGTGAGGATGGGGACACAGACCTTTGATGATGGGAGTGGTAAAAAATCAAAAAAAAGTTTGAGACATTCAATCCATAAAATTAAAAAATCTCTTAACTATTTTATATATTCTCTAGACCAAATTCTTTTTTTTTTATTTGTGGTTTCTGTAGTTTCACTGCTCTGGTCTACTTTGAGAGAGAAGAAAAGACACCACAGTGCCAAAAGTTTCTTCCAGTATAGTAGGGTGGGGTTCAAACCTAAAATTCACACATAGTAAAAAAGATGCACTATTCAGGTGAAATGCTTTGCTGATCTACAATTTCTTATACTGAGAAAAAGAAAATTTAGGACCCAGAAAGTCAACAGTAAAGGGTGATAACTGCCCTACAAGTGTTACCGAGTCATGACACCACATCTGATACTTCTGATAAGTATATCCCTTTGAATTAAAAGAAAAAGTTGTTCAAAGTCATCTAAAAATTCCAAATCACTTAGCTGGATGTAGATCAGTAGAAAAGAGCATTCATAGCATATAAAAATCCATGGGTTCAACTATCATTACACTAAAAAAAAAAAAAAAAAAAGAACTAATTGTATTTCTGTTACAAGAGTTCACAAGCAGTACTGCCCCTGACCTTGAATACTAACCTACTGAAATTATAAAAACAGAAAGAAAGGGAGTCGGATGGTAGTGCAGTGGGTTAAGCGCAGGTGGCACAAAGCGCAAGGACAGGCCCAAGGATCCCGGTTGGCGCCCTGGCTCCCCACCTGCAGGGGAGTCCCTTCACAAGTGGTGAAGCAGGTCTGCAGGTGTCTATCTCTCTCTCCCCCTCTCTGTCTTCCCCTCCTCTCTCCATTTCTCTCTGTCCTATCCAACGACAACGGCATCAATCATAACTACAACAATAAAACAAGGGCAACAAAAGGGAATAAGTAATAAATAAATATTAAAAAAACAGAAAGAGAAATCACAAGGAATATTTCAATCTCAAAAGATGGGAGTGCATACAGTATCCATCTTGCTCAGTTACTCGCTTCATTTAGTTGTGCTGTTAATAAAAATCTCCATTCTATCACATGTAAAACACTGTCACCTTAGTCTTAGTTCCTCCTTTATCTACAGATGTAATCACAGATTTTACTTCATCCCAGTGGTGTCACTGTCTCCAGTTTTGGAGTGAAATCTCAAAGCCAAATGCTTATATTTCTGAGACAGTGTACTTATGTTATTCACTCTGCTACTTTCCTTGTGAGTCCATCATGCAGGTTCAGACACTTCTCTTAACAATGGTAGAGAAACACACTTAACATGAGATGTACCCTCTTAACACCTTTTAAGAATAATATTTTTAACTATAAGCATATTGTTATGCATTAGACTCCTACAAATTTTTCATCTTGCCTAAAGTTTTATACTCATTGGCAACTTCCCATTTGTCCTCCTAGCTTTTAGAAATTACTACTCTGCTCTTTTCCCCTCCTATTTTAGAAGCCTTACTTAAGTAGAATCAGACAGTATTTATCCTTCTATGACTGGTTTGTTTCACTTACTAGAATTTATTGAGTTAACCTATACAGTGGCACATGTCATTGGTTTTCTTCCTTTTTCTTATCATTTATATCCTTTTATGTATATATACCACATAATTTACCCATCTAAATTACTTAGGTTATTTCTACCTTTGTACTAATATGAACAATGGTGCAGTGAACAAGATAGTGTTAATATCTCTTCCAGATCCTGATTGCATTTTTTTTTATAAATAGCCAGATGTACGACTACTAAATCATACAATTCTAATTGTATTTTTAATTTTTTAAATTAATTTATTTTCCCTTTTGTTTCCTTTGTTTTTTATTGTTGTTGTAGATATTATTGTTGTTGTTGATGTCTTTTGTTGTTGGATAGGACAGAGAGAAATGGAGAGAGGAGGGGAAGACAGAGGGGGAGAGAAAGATGGACACCTGCAGACCTGCTTCACCAACTGTGATGGGACTCCCCTGCAGGTGGGGAGCTGGGACTCGAACCGGGTTACTTATGCCGGTCCTTGTGCTTTGTGCCACCTGCGCTTAACCTGCCCAACTCCCCCCTTTTTAAAAATTTTTACCAGAGAACTGCTCAGCACTGGCTTATGGTGGTGTGGGGGAACTTAACCTGATTCTAGCTGTAATTTCAAGAAGCTCCCATACAGTGTTTCATATTAACTACACGTTTTACATTCCCACCACAAAGGGACACAAATTTTCATTGTCTTTTCCAAAACTTATTATTTTCTAGATTTTTTTTTATGAACATCTAACAGGTGTGAAGTGATACCTCATTGTGGTGCTTCAGTGTTTGTTTTTGTGTGATGTTCAGGCACTCCACGTACATGAATCAATGCACTACTTTAATCAGATGTATTTATTTAGAGATGGAGAAGAGAGTCACTGTAGCACCATTCCATCATTATTGGAGCTTCCCTGGTATCTTCTACCTACCAGGAGATGGCTGGGTTCAAATCCAAGGTCATATAGAGGGTTATGTCTACACTATACCGGGTGAGCTTTCTTCTGGTCATGCATTTTTTTAAAAATCTTTTTAGATTTGTATTTTTCTGATAATTATTAAAGGCACTGCACATCTTTACATATATTAGTCACTTGTCTGCCCTCTTTGCAAATACCTCCAGTTGTTAACACATTTTAATCAGGCTCATTGTGGTTTTTATTTTACCTTGTTTGATTTACAGAAATTTTCTATATTTTTTAATACAGACCCCCACTTAATAAAAGGCCTTTTCAATCACCTGAGAATTTCCTCTATAGTACAGACAGCTTCACTGGATGTACCCCATGTACCTGTTTTTGCTTTTATTTCCTGTGCTTTCAGTTTATATCAAAGAACTACTGCCAAGATCAATGTTATGAAGCTTTTCTATATGATTTTCCTAAATGTGTTTTAGTTTGTATGTTTAAGATTAATCAATTTTTTAGTTGCCTTTTTGTGTATGGTATAAAATAATAATCTAATTTCATAAACATATACATTTAAAAACTCTAGATTGCTTCCTGTTCTGGAACAGCCTAGACAAATTCCTTCAGAATGTATTTTTCTTTTTGTTTTTATTTTTTTATTATCTTTATTTATGTATTGTTAGAGAGAGCCAGAAACTGAGAGGGGAGGAGGAGGTAGACAGGGAAAGAGACAGAGAGATGCAGCACTGATTTACCACTCGCAAAGCTTTCCCCCTGCAGGTGGGTACTGAGGGCTTGAACTCGGGTCCTTGTACATTGTAACGTGTGCTCAACTAGGCGCACCATCACACAGCCTCAGAATGTATTTTTCTTCTAACTTACTGATAATACTTTCACTTTAACAAAATTTTCTTGCTCCATTATATATAGTAAAAACTCTAAGACTTTCTTTAGGTATACCCATAGATGTAGTAAAATCTTAATACAAAGAAACAATAAACAAAAAATTTCAGAATTGTATTTAGCCTGGAGTTACATTTTATTTTTTCCTCAATTTTGGGTAACCAAGAATCTTATTAAATTTTACACACCTGTTCAAAATGTAAGATATATGCCATTTGATATAACTTGAAGATAACTTATATTTAAATCAAGTTCTTATTTAAATTTACAAGTTTTTAAAATAAATTTAACAAGGTCTTAAATCACTTTAATAACTAAATCATCCTAATAATGTATACTGTATCACTTGACATTTGGAGCCAAATAATCCTATGTTGTGCACTGTAACCAGCTCACTGTAGTATACTTAGGAGCTATCAGGATCTCTGCTCACTAGAAGCCAGTAGTATATCATACCCCAAGTTGTAATATTCAAATTCTTTCCTCCTGAATAGATTTTTTAGTTTTCCTTTTATTATGGCCAGTACATATGCATATTCACCTAATTTATGAGCTACTCCTATTCTACCCATTTTATAAATTTGGGAGGTTTCCCATGGTTGAGTACAGATCCCTCATGAGGGATGACATCCCTCATGTCATCTCCTTAAAATGATATGTTTTTATCCTCAATTTTCTTCTATTTCCACCTAATTCACATATAACCTACAGGGTATCAATTTTGTACTTGGAACATTTCTACTTAAAAGCATTCTTCTACCCTGGAACATTTCAACATATTTCAGTTAAGATGCCGGGCTTCCTTGCCACATCTGTGTATATGACATCTCCTTAGACTCCTGCTATATATCCCATAGGATCATAATTAACACCTTCTCCATTCATGTATACATCTATTTGGGGGGCCAATTTCTACTGACTCTACTGTTTCTCTCAGTTATGTCCATTTCTCTCATTTCTGTGGTATATCTCACTACATGCTACCATTATTTCTGGATTAAACCACTATAATATTTTAAAATCTATTTCCATGTATCTATTTTTCCTCCTTGAGAATCTTTTCTCCACTCTGCAACTAATTACAATAGTATTCATGTAACTTTTCTATCATGACCTAATATGTCCTGAACATTATGGACTTTGAAGACAAGTCTTCAAATTTTATAAATTTCAATTATGGTCATGAAACACAGGGTTGAGTGCTCATTGCTATGCACAAGGACTCAGGTTTAAGCTCCTGCTCTGCACCTGCAAGGGGGAAGTTTCATGAGCCATTCTTCTTCTTCTAGTGTTTGCCTGGCTAGGAAGGATCGTCAGTTTCCCCAATGAATGGGTACTCACGAGATGCACCACGGGAAGGTCGATCCAATGCACCATTGGATGGCATCATGAGCCATCCAATGGCATCATGAGCCATAAAACATCCAATGGCACCATGAGCCATAAAACAGGTTATCAGGTGTCTATCTCTCTCTCTTTCTACCTGCCCACCCCTTCTCAATTTCTTTCTGTCATATCAAATTAAATTGAAATAAAGCGAGAATGAATGAAAGAAAGATAGAAAGGAAGGCCTTCGGGATCAGTGTATTCCCGGTGTTGGCACTTGGCCCCAGTGATAATTCTGGTGGTAATAAAAAATAATTCAATCATACTAATGATTGTTCATGGTGCTAATACATAGCACATCCAGTTGAGCAAATACCATACTATGAAGAAGGTTCTAGGTTTGAGCACTAGAATCACAAAGGAACTAAATTCACATGGTGTTGGGGGGAAGGGGGGGAAGCATTTGTCTCCAAAGAAGACAGAGGAGTATGGGGGGAGTCTCTCTTCTTTGAGTCCAGTCTCTCCCTCTCTCTATTTTTCTTTCTAATAAACAGAATAGCAGAAATGTGCCATAGAGGCTACTGGTGGGATTATATGTGTTTGAGGTGAATTCCTTACTAAGTACAGAATTACAGCATTAATATATATATATATATATATATATATATATATTTTTTTTTTTTTTTTCCTCCAGGGTTATTGCTGGGCTCAGTGCCTGCACCATGAATCCACCGCTCCTGGAGGCCATTTTTCCCCCTTTTTGTTGCCCTAGTTGTTGCAGCCTCGTTGCGGTTATTATTGCCATTGTTGACGTTGCTTTGTTGTTGGATAGGACAGAGAGAAATGGAGAGAGGAGGGGAAGACAGAGAGAGAGGGGAGAGAAAGATAGACACCTGCAGACCTGCTGTACCGCCTGTGAAGCGACGCCCCTGCAGGTGGGAGTCGGGGGCTCGAACTGGGATCCTTACGCCGGTCTCTGCGCTTGGCGCCACGTGCGCTTAACCCACTGCGCCACCGCCCAACCCCCCCAAAAATATATTTTTAAAAGACCTGCAAGTCCTTTTTCTCTCAGAGAAGTCAAACTCTTTACTACACATATAATTCCCTGTGATATGAGGATTTTTCTATGTCATCCAGTCTACTCTTAAAGTGAAATTCCTTTGTAAGAAACTTTTTCTGACATTACAAATGATATATGACATTCTATCTAAAGACAAAGCATATATTATATACTTTATATAATACCTTTACATATTTGGTATCATTTTAAAGGTGAAGAAATCAAGTCCTCACAAGGTGAATAAGGTACCTAAAATTAAATAAGAAGATTTGAGCCATGGCTTTCTAGTCACAGAGTTTGGGCTTTTGTTGTTTAATTTTATTGCCACCAGTGTTATTGCTGAGGCTCTGTCACAGCAATACAAAGATAACATACAAGAGGGAGAGACGGAGAGAGAGAGAGAGGGAGAGGGAGGGGGAGGAAGAGAGAGAGAGAGAGCACGAGAGAGAGAGACTGCTTCATCTTCTGTAGGTAGGGACTAGTGGCTTGAACTTGGGTCCTTAAGCATGGTAATATGTGTTCTATGTAGCACAATACCACCTAGCTTGAATTTGGGTTCTTATTTATACCTACTGCATATCTCCATACAGACAATGAAATGTACATAGAATATATTTTATGACATACAATTTCAATCATTTCATTCAACTTTGTTTTACCCATAAGTCTATACACTTCCTGAGGGTAGGAGATGTGATTACTGATCTCTGAATCACCAGACTGGGAGATAAAAAAAGGTCACGAATGAAATAACTGAAGGAACAAATACTAACTCAAGAAAAAGTCTTTATTTACTCAAGACTTGTAATAAAGCCTGTTACCCCCTAAATAACACAGATATGGAATCACTGATACACATTATAGAGATTAGGAAAAAGATTGAATAGGAGGCTGTGTTGTAATATTTATGAAAAAGACTTCCATGCCTAAGGCTCTGAGGTCCCAGGTTCACTCCCCAGCACCACAAGTCAGAGTTGTTCAGTGCTCAGATCTCTATCTTTCACTCTGTACCTCTTTCATTAAATAAATTAAATATTTTAAAAAATTTAAGAGGATAGGGAGTGGTGCATCTGGCTGAGTACATTACAGTGCACAAGGACCCAGGTTCAAGCTCCCAGACCTGACCTGCATGGGGGAAGCGTCACTGGTGGTAAAGCAGCACTGTAGATATCTCTCTTTCTCTCTGTCCCTATCTCCCTTTGCCCTCTCAATTCCTCTTTGTCCTAGCAAAGAAAAATTTAAAAATATTTTTTCAAAAATTTAAAAGCATGAAAGCATGGTGTTTAATTATCCAATAATGATCTTCATGAAGCCCATCAGAAATTACATTATGGGATGGGCAAGATAGTTCACTGACATAGTGCGTTTGCTTTGTCTTGGGGATGACCTAGGTTTGAATCTGGCCCTCACTACACTCAGAGAAGCTTCAGTGTTGTGACATCTTTTTCCCATACTATCACAGGTAGGCTTTCAATCTGAAAAAAAAAAAAAAAAAAGGTAGCCTGGAGTGGTGAAGCCCCAGTGATTAAAAAAAAAAAAAAAAAAAGGAAGGAAGGAAGGAAATAATTAAAGGAATAAAGGAGAAACAAAAGAATAAAAGAAAAAAGAAAAGGAAGGAAGGGAGGGAGGGAGGAAAACTGATTTATTATATTAGGAATAAAGAGGAAACCATGATTCCCTGGAACCTGTCTACATCTACAGACAATTATAGAAATATCTAATTTTGAATCCTACTTCATGTTATAACTAATATATTCTTATGAGATAAAGACATAAAAGGAAAATAGGGTTATGAAACAATTGTGGGAAGGAAGGATTTGAAGCTACCAATACCAGATAGCATTTTCAATCTGTCAAAGGACTAAGCATCCAAGGATGCTTTGTAACAATGATTCTTCCCATTCCATTCATTCCCTTCATCACAGCAGTCCCAATTCCATTTATACCCTCAAATCTCTGTAAAAATAAAATAAGATAAAATAATAGAATTTCAGGTCTTTTACTGTGTTTTTATAGGTAAAGCTTGTGGACTCTATCAAGATGACAAACAGTACATTACCAGTGGAGGATTATGTAAAGATAAAAGATGGCTGATTGTAAGCATTACCTGATAAGTCAATCATTTTTATAGCCGATGTTTCCATTTTTAGTTGGAAATTTCAAGCAATATCCTTTGGAGTGAAGGGGAAAAAAATTAAAGTATTAGTACTCCATTGGGGTGGGCAAAAGAAAAAGAAAATATATTTTAAAAGACCTGCAAGTCCTTTTTCTCTCAGAGAAGTCAAACTCTTTACTACACATATAATTCCCTGTGATATGAGGATTTTTCTATGTCATCCAGTCTACTCTTAAAGTGAAATTCCTTGTAAGAAACTTTTTCTGACATTACAAATGATATATGACATTCTATCTAAAGACAAAGCATATATTATATACTTTATATAATACCTTTACATATTTGGTATCATTTTAAAGGTGAAGAAATCAAGTCCTCACAAGGTGAATAAGGTACCTAAAATTAAATAAGAAGATTTGAGCCATGGCTAGTTTCCTACAAAAAGTATTACCTTAAAAAAAAGTCTCAGTTCAATATTTGCTTCATATACTGTTAACTATACACCCATCTCTACCAGTCTCTGTATTTATCAAAATCCATGACAAGTTTCTGGCTTAAAGTTAGGCATTATGAAAATTCACCAGGGGATAATTATTGCTTGACAAAAGCTTTTCCATTTAGCTTGCTTTAAAGGTATACCTATGATTTTCATCTCTAGAAATGCTAAGAGAAAAATCATGTATACATTTTGATTACACATAAATGAATTAATAAATTAATTTATTATGGACAAATGTTCACAGACAGGCCCCAAACAAAATACTATCTCTGGTTATTTAGAAAGTCTAAAGTAAGCTGTTTAATCTCTCTGCATCTTAGTCTGTCTATAAAGTAAGATAGTACCAGTAAGTCTCATACAGAGATAGTAGAAGAATTAAATAAGAAAACTTCCAGTACACTTCCAGGTACATAGCTATTGCTGAATATATAATAGATATTAGCTAACTTTGTCTCATTTTGTTTGTAGTGTTAGGCACCATACATGAGGAATTCCATTTCTCTTAGGATGACTTTCTCATTAAATTTTTATTTTAGAAAGACAGAGTGGTGGGGTTGGGTGGTGGCATACCTGGTCTTACCATACCCAAGGACCACAGTTCAAGGCCCCAGCCCCTACCTGCAGGGGGTTACTTCATAAGTGCTGTCTCTCCCTTTCAATCTCCCTCTCAATTTATCTCTGTTCTATCAAATAAAATAAAGTTTTTTTAAAAAAAAATAAGGTTTTTTTTCTTTAAAAGGAAAAATGTCCATTTAGATATATAGAAAGAAACAGAAAGGGAGAGACCACCCTACCAGGATGCCCCCCCTTCCATGGTATTCACATGTGGTCGTGTGGCTTGAATTAGATTTTGTGCATCACAAGACATGTTTGCTACTGGATGAGCTATCTCCTAGCCCCAGAATTATAATTAATAATATCCAACATGGCCGAGAGAGGTGGGCTAGCAGTTGTCAGACATGTATGAGACCTTGAGTTTAATTCCAGAGGCCACATAAAATGATGGAATAGTGTTCTGAACTCTTTCTCTATCACACTCATACTACAGATACAGATATATATGGAGAGAGAAAGAGAGAGAGCGGAGAGAAATGGAGAATTTGTAGAGAAGGTTTTCACCTCACCAGTTAGTACTACCTAGAAAGTTTTTTTTTTTTTCTATACCAAAAACAATAATAACAACAACAAATTGTCTGGGCAGCCTGCTGCCCTGGTCAAAGGGCAAGGGAAGCCTGAAAACCATAAAGTGAGGAATAAAAAAAGAGTTCAGATGGAAGCCAGCCTCCCAAGTACAGAGGGATTGCCTAAACCAGATACATTCCTTTTCAGACACTAGAGGTGGCCAGGAATCTTCCCTCAGATCCAACCTGCTCTGTTTAAAAAAAAAAAAAAAAAAAATTCTGCTTTTTTATCCTCAAAGGTGGAGAATTTCAAAGAAGTTAAACATTATTTTCATTGAAAATTAATCCAAAGCTAGTAAGGAAGTGCAAGAATAGGAAATATTCAGATCTCAATGAAAAATTTCCCTACTCTGACACCATCTTCACAGATGTACCTGCATGCTAGCTGTCGGGCTCAGGCAAAATTAGTGAAGTAATGGGCCCTTGGAATATGCCTAAATGGACTTCCTAACTTCTTCCAACATGAAGACCCCAAATTTCACCTGATTTTCTTTTTGTAGTACTATTTCTTTAAAACTCGTGGTATTGAGCTAGTATGAATCTTTAGAATATTCTAGGTCTCTTTTACTTAATGATTACTATGAGCCCATTGTGTCACGGAGGTGTGGATGAAGCAACATGTGCCCTGATTTTGTAATTTTTTTTTTTTTTACCAGAGCACTACTCAGCTCTCGTTTATGGTTGTTTGGGGGATTAAACCTGGGACTTTGGAGACTCAGGCAAGAAAGTCTCTTTGCATAATTATTTGCATATCTGCCCCTGCACACATTTGTACCTCTCAAAGTTGTCCAACTGCTACGTAGGAAATCTATATACTTCTCACTTTATTTTTTTATCTTTATTTATTTTTTGGATAGAGACAGCCAGAAATCAAGATGTAAGTGGGGGGTAGAAAGGGAGAGAGACAGAGAGACAGACACCTGCAGTACTGTTTAGCCAATTGCAAAGCTTTCCCCCTTGCAGGTGGGGACTGGGGGCTTGAACCCAGATCCTTGCGCATTTGTAGCATGTGCGCTCAACTAGTTATGCTATGACTGTATTTGAGAATTTATAACAAAAAGTTGGAAAAAAAATAAAATTTTAGCCACAAATAAGACAGCTGACAATCTTAAATAGTTTCAGTATCCAGGGTCAGACACTGAGGTTCAGTAAGCATCTGGATAATTCCAAAGTCTGGAATTCAGGAGAGTGCAGGAACATACTTATCAAAAATCTTGCTAATACAATAGCTATCCTCCTTAGAGTTCTTTAGTATTGTCTGGAACAATAAAAACATTCCTAAAGTTCAATCTTCTGCTCAATCTCTTAGCTGTTGAAACTGCTACTGTTGATAAAAACAAACAAAAAATCCTTTGCTTCCCACAGCTTCATCTTTCCACAGACCAAAAACTACTAGACTATTTGCATAATCATACTTATAAACATTCAGTCTAACATCATTTTCATAGTTCTCTTAAAAATTTAGAAGAAACCCGTTCTGTTGTGCATTCCCTCTTTTTAAAGTGTGCTTGTGAACTTGTCTATATCCGTTACAATATTAAAGAGCCACAAGGAAGGGAAGTGGTTAGTCAACTTGCTAATTTTATCAGTCCCTCCCACTGGTTGAATGGTACCTGGTGCTATAGACTAAAAATCAGTTTTCCAGCTAACTTGTTTGGTACAAAACAGTTTTATAAAGACAGCATAATTTACAAGCAGAGGAGAGTGAAAATATTAAGTCTGTAGGCATGAGATAGCTACTGAATGAACAATTTATTAGTACTATTAAGAAGCCAAGAGATTTCAGAATCCAGAGATTCATAAAACAAGGAGGAGGTGCAAGAAAGCATGTCTGCCAGCTCCACACTCAAAGCAAACTCAGTGAGTTGGATGGGAAAGAGTGACTTTATAATGCAGTCAAGAGGACTTGTGGGAAGTAGCTGGTGTTTAATTTGTTGATAAATTATTTTGACCTGGAACAGAGCCAGCTTACTGAATATAGAAACTTCCACAAATTGAGACCCTAGCTCAGACAATTCTCTTCCTTTGAAGTTTAGCATTTAAAACACAGAAGTAGCAGATGTGTGCCTATGAATTCAGAAAAATTAAACACCCTCTGAGAAAGATATTAACTGTCATGTAAATACCTGCAATATATAAGAAAATACACGGCTTGAGACAAATTTCAATGAAGCAAAAATTATGACTATAGCTACAAAGCATGGTCATACATCATATAATTTTCTGAGATACTTAAACAAATAGTGTTGTTTAAGAGCCCCCGGCTCCCTACCTGCAAGGGAGTCACTTCACAAGCAGTGAAGCAGGTCTGCAGGTGTCTATCTTTGTCTCCACTTCTGTGTCTTCCCCTCCTCTCTCCATTTCTCTCTGTTCTATCCAACAATGACGACATCAGTAACAACAACAATAAAACAAGGGCAACAAAAGGGAATAAATAAATATTTAAAAACTTAAAAAACTGTGTTTGATTTAAACCTGAAGAACTTATTTTGAAGTGTGTTGCCCCCTATATCTAAGGATTATGGTATCAGAGGAAAAAAATTGGAAAATCAGATCATGACTGAGGACTTGTTAGCACCTGCCTTTGATGGGCCAATTACAGAATCTAGCAATTTGCTACTGTCATTCATTACTTCTTAGTAGCCCTCCAATTCAACTTTATTCACCTAATAAAAGTAAGACAAGAATCTTACAACTGTTGAATTTAATTTCTATATCTCTATTCTTGTTTTCTAGTAAAAATTGAGCAAGTGTATTATGATAAAATGAAATAAATACAAGTGACACCCTGCTTTGAGTTCACATCCACGATTTTCTTTGAAGAGCAACTGACGAAACAGTTTGAAGCCCCTAACTTTATGTCTCCATATTTGTATGAGATTAAAGTGAAAAAAAAAATCTCTAATTAACACGACAAACATTTTTTTTTGTTTGTTTTTAGTTCCTCTTATGTATATTTGTAGCTTTTGTATATTCCAAGGAAGGAAGGAAGAAAAGACACTGTTTTAGAACAAAAGGAAAGGAAGGAAAATGAAAAAGACTACTTTAAAAAATCTCTTTTCAGTCTCTCAAAGCTTCTACATCCTGGGATATTTTCTCAAACTCTCCGAAACATTCAGTCATATCCACTCCCCCTAAGGTCTTAGAAAATATTTTCAAACTCTGTCAGCTTTGCCATGAATTATTTCTGTGTGATATCTTTCTACGACACTAAAATATTTTTTAAAGCATATGTATATGTTCTTGATGTCCACTGCTGTCATTCAGTTTGTCACAACAAGCACAAAAAATGGGAAGATTAACTGATGCTCATATAACATGTTAGGGGAACTTATTGACTTCAGAAATTTAAAAGAGGGGGGGCATGGATGTTAGAGCACCAACTTACATACATGAATGAGGCCCCAGAAGCTATCTGTGCAATATCCAGGTACCACCTTATTCCAGAGTAGTGTTCTGTCCTCCTTCATCCTCTGTCTCTCATAAGTAAATCTTTTAATAAAAGACCATGAAGAATGATTCATAGTCTTTCTGAAAAGCTGAGAATTATTTCTTACTCAGAAATTATTTTAATGGTGCCTTAACTACACTGAATAATGGATTTACACATGCACACTGATAGAGTTGACTATTCAAGGATCGTCAGTTAAGTGGTCATCAATGACATGGTTTTCAAATGGTGAGTCCAGGAGGTGAACAGTTAAGTGTTGGACCTTCATGCAGGAGTTTCCAAGTTCAATCCCTGACATCATATGTTCTAGAGTGATGCTCTGACTTTCTTTGTTACCAGATGGTAAGCAATAATTTTCAATACCACCACCAACAGTGACAATACATGAAATTATATAATTATAGTCCTAGAAAATTCAGTATAGGTCAAAAACAGATAAAACACATTTTATAGGTATAGCAGATTTTGTTTTCAGGCTCAAATAATACTAATTAGGTGTCTTACAAATGGAGGACACAGGAAAATTTCTTTCAAACAAGGAATTATTTCTCATGTTATACAACTCTCAGAACCCTGTGAGAGGGCTCTCTCACACCTCAGAACCCAAACACCCCTTTTCCCCCTAAACCTGCACACTCGGTACCAATATACACCCTTGTATCTAGAAAACATTTCCATAAATTTATAAAACTTCCCTGCAGGCCACTATATTACAAATGAAAACAACTACCTTTAGTGAACATTTGCTGTCAGATGACTACATGGATCTAGGACTATGAAGGAATGAAAGATTGTAGTAGTATTAAATGGACAATATATTCCCAACTTTTGCCAGTATCAGTACCAATATTGTGTATTAAATTGTTAAATATTACATGCCTCTAACTTTTGTAAATATTACATGCCTCTAACTTTTGCCAACATCAATACTCAGCTCTCACTAGCTATGCCCATTAGATTATAAGCATAGTAGAGCTTCCTATCACTCAAAAGAAAAATAGAGATTTGAATTTTTATGTTAAAAGCTTTTAAAAGATTAGTAAAAACTCTTCTGACTACACAAAACTTATAGAAACTCTTTGCTCTAAATAGTTGCTCAATTTAAAAAACTAACTTAGGGAGCCAAGATGGCGACTTGGAAGCAGCTGCTGGTGTGAGCTACGTCAACAACTGCTGGAAAGGGTAGGGATATGTGGCTTCAGCAGGGCGGTGAATAAGGGGTCCTAAGGGTGACATCAAGGAGGTGACTATAGCACAATGTGGATTAGAAAACAGAGAAAAAAGAAAGAAAATTTTCTGATTATTTCTGAAGCACATCCCTCTCCCCTCCCCCTATAACAAGATCCCAAGGCCTGGAGAGCTGCCACTAGCAGGCTCCCCACTGAGCTTTTTTCTTTACCAAGATTACTGGCTCACCAGGGGTGTGATTCCAACCCTTTTACTTTCAGAGAGCCAATCAGGAGCCGTCCAAACTGCAGACTGACTGTTAAGGTTTTCTTACTCTGTTCTATTTTAGTATTACTATTATATATACCAGTATCCCTTTCCACCCCTCCTTCAGGTTGACCAAAATTAACTCTTAGTGTATTTTCCATTGCTAGGTAACCGGGTGTCCTATCCATTGGGAGAGGAACTTGTTTCACTCTACCTACCTCCTCTATCCACTCTCCCCTTATCCCTCCTCCTAGCTAATTAAAAACAAACAAAAGCAAACAAAAAAATCTTTCACTGCTCTTTTTTTTCTTTTCTTTTTTCTTTCTTTCATTTTTTTCTCTCATTCTTCTCTTCCTTTCTTCCTTCATCATTCTATGGCTTTCTGAATTCACTGATAATCCTTTGGGAATTATTTTGGGGAAGAAATCTGACTCAGAGTGGACTCTCTTTGCATGTGTTTTTTCTCTACTTCCCTTTCTCCTCAAAAAAGGGCAGAAACAGCCATTCTCATCTCAGACACAATAGATTTTAAATTAAATAAAGTAATGAAAGATAGGCAAGGCCATTACATAATGATTAGAGAATCAATCAGCCAAGAAGACTTAACAATTACAAACATCTGTGACCCAATGAGGGACCATCTAAATACATCAAACACCAACTGAAAGAACTACAAAAATACATCAATAGTAATACAATAATAGTGGGAGACTTTAACATCCCACTCCCACACTTAGACAGATCAAAAAAGCAGATAATCAACAAAGAAATAAGAGAATTAAATGAAGAGATGGACAGACAAGACCTCCTGGACATTTTCAGAGTTCTTCATCCCCAAAAAATGGAATACACATTCTTTTAAAATCCACACATAACATACTCAAGGATAGACCACATGTTAGGCCACCAAGACTGTATCAACAAATTCAAGAGCACTAAAATCATCCCAAGTATCTTCTCAGACCACAGTGGAGTAAAACTAAGATTTAACAAGAAACAGAAAATTACAAAAGACACAGAATTTGGAAACTAAACAACATACTGCTTAAGAACCACTGGGTCAGAGAGTCACTCAAGCAAGAAATTCAAATGTTCCTGGAAACAAATGAAAATGAAGACATAAGCTATCATAACATTTGGGACACAGCTAAAGCAGTATTGAGAGGGAAACTCATAGCCATACAATCACATATTAAACAACAAGAAAAAGGTCAAATAAATGACCTTACTGCACACCTTAAGGTCTTAGAGGAAGAGGAAAAAAGGAAGCCTAAAGCAACCAGAAGGACATTAATCACAAAATTAGAGCAGAAATAAACAACATAGAAAGTAAGAGAACCATACAAAAGATCTATAAAGCCAAATGTTGATTCTTTCAAAAATTAAACAAGATTGATAAACCCCTAGCCAGACTCACTAAAAAAAAAAAAAAAAAAGAGAGAGAGAGAAAACACTCAAATTAATAGAATTGTAACGATAGAGGAGATATCACAACTAACACCACAGAAATCCAAAAAATCATGTGAAACTTCTGTGAAGAACTATACACCACCAAGCTAGAAACTCTGGAAGAAATGGAAGAATTCCTAGAAACATATGGACTTCCAAAACTGAACCAAGAAGAACTACAAAACCTAAACAAACCAATCACAGACAAAGAAATCAAAACAGTTATTAAGAATGTCCCCAACAACAAAAGTTCAGGACCAGATGGCTTCACAAATGAATTCTACAAAACCTCCAGGAAAAAGTTAAAACCTTCAGGAAATAGTTAATACCCATACTTCTAAAGCTATTCAATAAGATCCAAGAAACAGGAACACTCCCTTCCACCTTCTATGAAGCCAACATCACCCTTATACCAAAAGCAGATAGGGACACAGCACAAAAGGAAAACTTCAAGCCAATATCTCTGATGAACATACATGCCAAAATATTAAACACGATCTTGGCCTACCAGATACAGTAGTATATTAAAAAGATTGTTCACAACGACAAAGTGGGATTTAACCCAGGAATGTAAGTCTGGTTCACCATATGTAAGTCAATCAATGCCATTCACCACATCAATAAAAGCAAAGCAAAAACCATGATTATCTCAATAGATGCAGAGAAAGCCTTTGACAAAATCCAATACCTGTTCATGCTCAAAATACTAAAAAAATGGGAATAGATGGGAAATTCCTCAAGATAGTGGAATCCATATATAGCAAACCTACAGCCAACATCATACTCAATGGACAGAAGCTGAAAGCATTCCTCCTCAGATCAGGGACTAGACAGGTCTGTCCACTATCACCATTACTTTTCAACATAGTATTGGAAGTTCCTGCCATAGCAATGAGGCAAGAGAAAGAAATCAAAGGAATACAGATAGGAAGGGAAGAAGTCAAGCTCTCACTATTTGCAGATGATATGATAGTATACATAGAAAAACCTAAAGAATCCAGCAGAAAACTACTGGAAGTTATTAGGCAATATAGCAAGGTATCAAGCTACAAAATCAATGTACAAAAATCAGTGGCATTTCTTTATGTAAACACTAAATACGAAGAAGAAGACATCCAGAAATCACTCCCATTTACTGTTTCAGCAAAATCAATCAAATACCTAGGAATAAAGTTGACCAAAGATGTGAAAGACTTGTATATTGAAAACTATGAGTCGCTACTCAAGGAAATAGAAACTGATACCAAGAAATGGAAAGATATCCCATGCTTATGGATTGGAAGAATAAATATCATCAAAATCAATATTCTCCCCAGAACCATATACAAATTTAATGCAATACCCATCAAAGTTCCACCAAGCTTCTTTAACAGAATAGTACAAACACTACAATCATTTATCTGGAAACTGAAAACACCTAGAATTGCCAAAACCATCTTGAGGAAAAGAAACAGAAATGGAGGCACCACACTCCCAGATCTCAAACTATATTATAAGGCCAAAATCATCAAAACAGACTAGTACTGGAACAAAAATAGGCACACAGACCAGTGGAAAAGAATTGAAAGCTCAGAACTAAACCCCCACACCTATGGACATCTAATATTAAATAAGGGTGCCCAAAGTATTACATGGAGGAAGGAGGAGGCCCTCTTCAATAAATGGTGCTGGGAAAACTGGGTTGAAACACGCAGAAGAATGAAACTGAATCACTTTATCTCACCAGAAACAAAAATCAACTCCAAATGGATCAAGGACCTGGATGTTAGACCAGAAACTATCGAATACTTAAAGAGAAAAACATTGTTGGAACACTTTCCCATTAAACCAACCTCAAGGACATCTTTGACAAAACAAACCCAATTGCAAGAAAGACTAAAGCAGAAACAAAACAATGGGACTACATCTAATTGGAAAGCTTCTGCACAGCCAAAGAAACTATCACACCAACAAAGAGACCCCTCAAAGAATGGGAGAAGATCTTCACGTGCCATACATCAGACAAGAGACTAATCACTAAAATATACAAAGAGGTCAGTAAACTTAGCACCAAAAAAGCAAATGACCCCATATAAAAATGGGCAGAGGATATGAACAAAACATTCACTTCAGAGGAGATCCAAAAGGCTAACAAACATATGAAAAATTGCTCCAGGTCGCTGATTGACAGAGAAATGCAAATAAGGACAACACTGAGATACCACCTCACTCCTGTGAGAATGGCATACATCAAAAAGGACAGCAGCAATAAATGCTGGAGAGGCTGTCGGGACAGAGGAACCCTTTCATACTGCTGGTGGGAATGTAAATTGGTCCAGCCTCTGTGGAGAGCAGTCTGGAGAACTCTCACAAGGCTAGACATGGACCTTCCATATGACCCAGGAATTCCTCTCCTGGAGATATACCCCAAGGACTCCATAACACCCAAACAAAAAGATATGTGTACACCTATGTTCATAGCAGCACAGTTCATAATAGCTAAAACCTGGAGGCAACCCAGGTGCCCAACAACAGATGAGTGGCTGAGAAAGCTGTGGTATATATACACAATGGAACACTATGCAGCTATTAAGAAGAATGAACCCACCTTCTCTGACCCATCTTGGATGGAGCTAGAAGGAATTATGTTAAGTGAGCTAAGTCAGAAAGATAAAGATGAGTATGGGATGATCCCACTCATCAACAGCAGTTGAGAAAGAAGAACAGAAAAAGAAACTAAAAGCAGGTTCTGACTAAATCTGGAGTATAGCACCAAAGTAAAAACCCTGTGGTGAGGGGGAGGGTGGACATTTGGCTTCCTGGGGCAGCGGGTTAGGGGGGTGGCGGTTGGTAGGTGGGAGGGGACACAGTCTTTTAGTGGTGCAAATGGTGTTTATTTACACTCTGATTAAATTGTAGTCATATAAATCACTATTTAGTTAATATGAGAGGGGAAAATAATTGATTGTATGTCTCAAACTTTTTAAAACACAGACTGAGTCTTTTTAATATACAGGTTGAGTCTTCGAAATGGTGACTTTCTCAAAAGCCTAGACCAGGGAGAACAGAACCAACCGGTGGCACAGCTATATACAAGATGGTGGGTATTGTACAGCAAATCCTAACAAAGAGACTTTTCAAAGTTAACCCAATTACCAAATAATGTGATGATAACAATAACTATCCATTGTCTTCTTGAACCCTAAGACATCAAAAACCTCACATTTCCACAATAGAGCCTATATTTCTCCCAGTCCTGGAATCTTAGGGTGGGGTACACTTTCCTGCATGCTGCTCTCAATTCATATCAAATAATATTGCATCCGCCAATCACCACCTAATCAAGGGAAGGAGTGCCACCTCAGCATGCTTCACTTCAGACTGTGTACAGAGACTTCAGGTGTGGAATGACAACCCTTCAGCTTCATTACTCAGGTGAGATCTTTCCTTTCATAGTATTCTCTAATTCCATTTCAGGTGGTTTACTTCCTAACAAAGTCCCCAAACCTAGATATAGACCAGGTTTCCTAGGATAGAGCATATATTCCCACGTACCCATAAAACAGGGCAAAATATATGCCTGAAAGCAAAAGCACAGAATAGTCTGCAGTGACTACCCCTCAACACTTCACCTGCATTATTCCAGTCTTTAGGTCCATAATTGTTCAACAATTTGTTTGGCTTTGTATGTTAACTCTCTTTTCAACCACCAGGTTCCAGATGCCAGCAGGATGCCGACAGACTTCCTTGGAGAGAGAACACCACCAGTATGTCCTGGAGCTCAGCTTCTCCAGAGACCCACCCTACTAGGGAAAGAGAGAGGCAGGCTGGGAGTATGGATCGACCTGTCAATACCCATGTTCAATGGGGAAGCAATTACAGAAGCCAGACCTTTCACCTTCTGCAACCCACAATAACACTGGGTCCATACTCCCAGAAGGATAAAGAATAGGAAAGGTATCAGGGGAGGGGATGCAATATAGAGATCTGGTGGTGGGAATTGTGTGGAGTTGTACCCCTCCTATCCTATGTTTCTGTTAATGTCTCCTTTTTAAAATTAAAAAAAAACACCTAACTTAAATATCATACACAATATATGCAAAATCAAAGATAAGATATTCGATGTAAAAGGCAAATAATCAAGCATTTTGGTCCCAAGTCGTGAAAACAGTATATATATATATTATATAAAATATACAAACATATCTGCCATTAAATTCATAATAGCTCTCTGACATTTTTTTCTTTTCACACTTTACTATGTTAATATATATATACATATATATATATATGTATATGTATATATATATTTTAATTAGTGCATTAAGTTCTGCAATAAAAATCACTGGGAGCTTTCTTTAGTTATTTTTTAATGGAACCCCATATTTATTAAAATTCCTTGTACACATTTAGAAAAAAACTATAGGTTCTGGGAAGATGGCGGACTGAGAAGCTGCTAGCAGCATGTGCTCTGGTCTCATCTTCTGGAAACGGTAGGATTTTCTGCCTTTCTCAATAAGAATTAGAGTCAATAAGAATTAGAGTAAAGGTGGCACGGACTAGCGGGCGGGCTGCTCCAGACTTCCAAGGCGGCGGCGGGCAAGGCAGGTGCGCCGGGCATTGTCCTCTACCCGGGAAGGCGGCTCCTCCGCTGGTTGCAGAGCGCTGCGGGGCGGCCGGCAGAGGACCCGGAGGGAGCACTATAGCTCGGGGGCTTTCTCTTGGGAGTCTCCAGGGACAACCGCTACCCGATCCAAAGACTTCTTGAGTATAGCTCTCATTGGATCAAAGGACTTGGAGCTAGTTTTCATTTTCGAGGAATCCTTTAAAAATGTCTGGAGGGGGGGGTTTCCCAGAAGATGGCGGACTGAGAAGCTGCTAGCCGCTGAGCTCCAAACACATTCCCTAGAAACAATAGGATGTTCTGCCTTTAGCAGGCCAGCCAATAAGGTGTCATAGCGGTGACAAGAAGATGACTATAACTTAATTTGGGTTAAGAATTAGAGTAGGGGGGAGTCGGGCTGTAGCGCAGCGGGTTAAGCACAGGTGGCGCAAAGCACAAGGACCGGCATAAGGATCCCGGTTCGAACCCCGGCACCCCACCTGCAGGGGAGTCGCTTCACAGGCGGTGAAGCAGGTCTGCAGGTGTCTATCTTTCTCTCCTCCTCTCTGTCTTCCCCTCCTCTCTCCATTTCTCTCTGTCCTATCCAACAACGACGACTACAACAATAAAAAAACAAGGGCAACAAAAGGGAATAAATAAATAAAATAAAATATTAAAAAAAAAAGAATTAGAGTAAGGGAAAAAATTCTTTTTTCTTCCTTTTAATTTTCAAGCATACCTCCTCCCCCCCACACCATAAGCAGTCCCTGGGGACCACCTCCTAGCAGGATACCCCACACCACCAAACAGGGTGCTTTTTTGAATTCACTGATAAACATTTGGGAAGTTCCTTGCACTGCTCTTTAATTACAACTCTTTTTATTATCTTCTCCATTATCTCTCTTTTATCTCTCTCTCTTTTTTTTTAATCGTGTCATACACTTCTTCCTTCTTCTTTGCCTTTCTGAATTTTTGAATTACTTTGGGGAAGAAATCTGACGCAGAGTGGACTCTCTATGTGTGTATCTCTGCTCTAGTTCCCTTTCCCCTCTTGTTACCCCTAGAATATACGGTGGATAGTAGATTTGCATAACTGTCTATTCTTGCTATCCTCTCTTTCTTTTCTCTTTCTTCACTGGGATTTGGTTACTATTTTTTCACGGACTGGAGAAATTGCTTGGCTAACTGGTAATGATTAAACTACTTCAATAATTACTTCAGTTGCTACTGTAATTCTGGAGGTTGGTGAGTGCAATTGTCATAAAGGTATTTAGTACAGTGTTACTTGTGCTCAAGACACAACTGAGGAACAACAGAGCATAAAAAAAAAGAAACACATAAATAAAAAAATGGTTAGATGAAAAACAAATAAAACTGCTACTCCAATGAATGACGACAAGAGCCCAGAAGAAACTACAAATCAGCCAGACGTAACCATAGATAAGAAAAGTATGCAAGCAATAATAAACTTATTAATCACAGAAATGAAAACAACATTGGAGGAAAGGAATGGCAGTATTAGGGAAACAACAGTTGAGACCCCCAAGGAAAATACTGATTATCTTGAGGCAATTAGAGAACTGAAAGCTGAAATAGCTGTAATGAAGAAAGAAGCTGAGGGAAGGGAAAGCAGACTAACAGAAGCAGAAAACAGAATTAGTCAGACAGAGGATGAGTTAGAGAAAACAAAGAAAGAGGAAAAAGAGCTTAAAAAGAGATTGAGAGACACTGAAAACAACAACAGAGACATATGGGATGATCTCAAAAGAAGTAACATTCGTATAATTGGCCTGCCAGAGGAAGAAAGAGAGGAAGGGGAAGCAAACATTCTAGAGGAAATAATACAAGAAAACTTCCCAGACCTGAATAACAGAAAGGATATCAAGGTTCAAGCGGCCCAGAGAGTACCAAACAGAATCAACCCAGACCTGAAGACACCAAGACACATCATAGTCACAATGAGAAGAAGTAAGGATAAAGAAAGGATCCTAAAGGCTGCAAGAGAGAAACAAAAGTCACATACAAGGGAAAACCCATAAGATAATCTGCAGACTTCTCCACTCAAACTCTAAAAGCCATAAGGGAGTGGCAAGATATCTATCAAGCCCTGAATGAAAAAGGGTTTCAACCAAGGATAATATATCCTGCTAGACTTTCATTCAAACTAGATGGAGGGATCAAAACCTTCTTAGATAAACAACAGATAAAGGAGGCAACCATCACCAAGCCGGCCCTGAAAGAGGTACTAAAAGACCTCTTATAAACAAGAACATCACTATAATACTTGCAATATATCAGAGCAAAAAAATTTTTTTTTAGAACAATGGCACTACAATACATTAAATCCATAATATCAATAAATGTCAATGGCTTACTCACCCATCAAAAGGCACAGGGTGGGGGATGGATCAGAAAACATAACCCAACCATATGCTGCTTGCAAGAATCCCATCTGTCACAAGAAGATAAACACAGACTTAAAGTGAAAGGATGGAAAACTATCACACAGGCTAACGGACCAAAAAAAAAGGGCAGGAACAGCCATTCTCATCTCAGACACGATAGATTTTAAATTAAATAAAGTAATAAAAGATAGGCAAGGACATTACATAATGATTAGAGGATCAATCAGCCAAGAAGACTTAACAATTATTAACATCTATGCACCCAACGAGGGACCATCTATATACATTAAGCATCTACTGAAAGAATTTCAAAAATACATCAATAGTAATACAATAATAGTGGAAGACTTCAATACCCCACTCTCACACTTAGACAGATAAACAAAGCAGAGAACCAATAAAGATACAAGAGAATTGAATGAGGAGATCTACAGACTACACCTCTTGGACATTTTCAGACTCCTCCACCCCAAAAAAATGGAATACACCTTCTTTTCAAATCCACACAACACATACTCAAGGATAGACCACATGTTAGGCCACAAAGACAGCATCAATAAATTCAAGAGCATTGAAATCATCCCAAGTATCTTCTCAGACCACAGTGGAGTAAAACTAACATTTAACAACAAACGGAAAATTATTAAAAGACACAAGATTTGGAAACTAAACAACATGCTCCTTAAGAACCACAGGGTCAGAGACTCACTCAAACAGGAAATTCAAATGTTCCTGGAAACTAATGAAAATGAAGACACAACTTATCAAAATATTTGGGACACAGCTAAAGCAGTACTGAGAGGGAAACTTATAGCCATACAATCACATATTAAACACCAAGAAGAAGCTCAAATGAACGACCTTACTGCACACCTCAAGGACTTAGAGGAAGAGGAACAAAGGAACCCTAAAGCAACCAGAAGGACAGAAATTACTAAAGTTCGAGCAGAAATAAACAACATCGAAATAAATGAACCATACAAAAGATCAATGAAGCCAAATGTTGGTTCTTTGAAAGATTAAACAAAATGGACAAACCCCTAGCCAGACTCACCAAACAAAAAAGAGAGAAGACTCAAATTAATAGAATTGTAAATGATGCAGGAGATATCACAACTGACACCACAGAAATCCAGAGAATCCTGCGAAACTTCTATAAAGAACTATATGCCACCAAGCTAGAGAATCTGGAAGATATGGAACAATTCCTAGAAACCTATGCACTTCCAAAACTGAACCAAGAAGAACTACAAAATCTAAATGCACCAATCACAGACAAAGAAATTGAAACCGTTATTAGGAATCTCCCCAACAACAAAAGTCCGGGACCAGATGGCTTCACAAACGAATTCTACAAAACTTTCAGGAAACAGTTAATACCCATACTTCTTAAGCTATTCCATAAGAAACAGGAATACTCCCTTCTACCTTCTATGAAGCCAACATCACTCTGATACCAAAAGCTGATAGGGACAGAACAAAAAAGGAAAACTAAAGACCAATATCTCTAATGAACATAGATGCCAAAATATTTAACAAGATCTTGGCCAACAGGATACAGCAACACATCAAAAAGATTGTTCATCATGACCAAGTGGGATTCATCCCAGGAATGCAAGGCTGGTTCAACATCCGTAAGTCAATCAATGTCATTCACCACATCAATAAAAGCAAAGCCAAAAACCACATGATTATCTCAATAGATGCAGAGAAAGCCTTTGACAAAATCCAACACCCATTCATGCTCAAAACTCTACAAAAAATGGGAATAGATGGGAAATTCCTCAAGATAGTGGAGTCTATATATAGCAAACCTACAGCCAACATCATACTCAATGGACAGAAGCTGAAAGGATTCCCCCTCAGATTGGGGACTAGACAGGGCTGTCCACTGTCACCGTTACTCTTCAACATAGTATTGGAAGTTCTTACCATAGCAATGAGGCAAGAGAAAGAAATCAAAGGAATACAGATTGGAAAGGAAGAAGTCAAGCTCTCACTATTTGCAGATGATATGATAGTATACATAGAAAGACCTAAAGAATCCAGTAGGAAATTACTATAAGTTATTAGGCAATATAGCAAGGTATCAGGCTACAAAATCAATGTACAAAAATCAGTGGCATTTCTTTATGCAAACACTAAATCTGAAGAAGACATCCAGAAATCATTCCCCTTTACTGTTTCAGCAAAATCAATCAAATACCTAGGAATAAAGTTGACCAAAGAAGTGAAAGACTTGTATACTGAAAACTATGAGTCGCTACTCAAGGAAATAGAAACTGATACCAAGAAATGGAAAGATATCCCATGCTCATGGATTGGAAGAATAAATATCATCAAAATGAATATTCTCCCCAGAGCCATATACAAATTTAATGCAATACCCATCAAAGTTCCACCAAGCTTCTTTAACAGAATAGTACAAACACTACAATCATTTATCTGGAACCTGAAAACACCTAGAATTGCCAAGACCATCTTAAGGAAAAGAAACAGAAATGGAGGCATCACACTCCCAGACCTTAAACTATATTATAAAGCCATCATCATCAAAACAGCATGGTACTGGAACAAAAATAGGTACAGAGACCAGTGGAACAGAATTGAAAGCCCAGAAGTAAATCGCAACACCTATGGGCATCTAATCTTTGATAAGGGGGCCCAAAGGATTAAATGGAAAAAGGAGGCTCTCTTCAATAAATGGTGCTGGGAAAACTGGGTTGAAACATGCAGAAGAATGAAATTGAACCACTTTATCTCACCAGAAACAAAAATCAACTCCAAATGGATCAAAGACCTAGATGTCAGACCAGATACAATCAAATACTTAGAGGAAAACGTTGGTAAAACAGTTTCCCACCTACACCTCAAGGACATCTTTCATGAATCAATCCCAATTGCAAGGAAGACTAAAGCAGAAACAAACCAATGGGACTACATCAAATTGAAAAGCTTCTGCACATCCAAAGAAACTATTAAACAAACAGAGAGACCCCTCACAGAATGGGAGAAGATCTTTACATGCCAGACATCAGACAAGAAACTAATCACTAAAATATATAAAGAGCTCAGCAAACTTAGCACCAAAAAAACAAATGACCCCATCCAAAAATGGGCAGAGGATATGAACAAAACATTCACTACAGAGGAGATCCAAAAGGCTAACAAACATATGAAAAACTGCTCTAGATCACTGATTGTCAGAGAAATGCAAATTAAGACAACACTAAAATACCACCTCATTCCTGTAAGAATGGCATACATCAAAAAGGACAGCAGCAACAAATGCTGGAGAGGTTGTGGGGACAGAGGAACCCTTTTACATTGCTGGTGGGAATGTAAATTGATCCAGCCTCTGTGGAGAGCAGTCTGGAAAACTCTCAGAAGGCTAGACATGGACCTTCCATACGATCCAGTAATTCCTCTCCTGGGGTTATACCGCAAGGACTCCATAATAACCAACCAAAAAGAGGTGTGTACTCCTATGTTCATAGCAGCACAGTTCATAAGAGCTAAAACCTGGAAGCAACCCAGGTGCCCAACAACAGATGAATGGCTGAGAAAGCTGTGGTATATATACACAATGGAATACTACGCAGCTATCAAAAACAATGAACCCACCTTCTCTGACCCATCTTGGACAGATCTAGAAAGAATTATGTTAAGTGAACTAAGTCAGAAAGATAAAGATGAGTATGGGATGATCCCACTCATCAACAGAAGTTGATTAAGAAGATCTGAAAGGGAAACTAAAAGCAGGACCTGATCAAATTGTAAGTAGGGCACCAAAGTAAAAACCCAGTGGTGAGGGGTAGACATGCAGCTTCCTGGGCCAGTGGTGGGTGGGAGTGAGCAGGAGGGATGGGTCACAGTCCTTTGGTGGTGGGAATGGTGTTTATGTACACTCCTAGCAAAATGTAGACATATAAATTAGTAGCTAATTAATATGAGGGGGGAAATCAATTGTATGTCTCAAAGTTTCTCAAAACACAAACTGAATCCTTTTAATATATAGGCTGTATATTTGATATGCGGACTCTCTCAAAAGCCTAGACCAAGTAGATTAGAAGCATCCAATAGCACAGCTATATACAAGATACTGGATACTGTACAGCAAACCATAAGAAAAGGACTTTTCAAAGTTAACCCAATTAACAAACAATGTGATGATAACATTAACTATCGATTGTCTTTTTGAACCCTAAGACAGCAGGAACCTCACATCTCCACTATAGAGCCCCTACTTCCCCCAGTCCTGGAACTCTTGGAAAGGGCCCACTTTCCCGTATGCATCTCCCAATCCAAACCAAATAATATTGCATCCGCCGATCACAACCTAACCAACGCAACAATGGCCACCTCAACATGCTTCACCTCAGACTGTGTCCAGAGACTTCACGTGTGGAATGACAACCCTTCAGCTTCATTACTCGGGTGAGACCTTTCCTTTCATAGTACACTCTAATTTCATCTCAGGTAGTTCACTTTCTAACAAAGTCCCATAACCTAGAAATACACCAGTTTCTGTAAGAGAGAGCTTATGTGCACACGTATCCATAAACTACTGCAAAATATATACCTGAAAGCATAAGTACACTAGAGTTTGCAGTGAGTACCTCCCTAACACTTCCTCTCCACTATTCCAAGCTTGGGATCCATGATTGCTCAACAAATTGTTTGGCTTCGTATGTTAACTCTCTTTTCAATCACCAGGTTCCAGATGCCACCAGGATGCTGGCCAGGCTTCCCTGGATTGAAGACTCCACCAATGTGTCCTGGAGCTCAGCTTCCCAGAGACACACCCTACTAGGGAAAGAGAGAGGCAGACTGGGAGTATGGACCGACCAGTCAATGCCCATGTTCAGCGGGGAAGCAATTACAGAAACCAGACCTTCTACCTTCTGCAACCCTCAACGACCCTGGGTCCATGCTCCCAGAGGGCTAGAGAATGGGAAAGCTATCATGGGAGGGGGTGGGTTATGGAGATTGGGTGGTGGGAATTGTGTGGAGTTTTTACTATTTACAATTTACTGTTAGAAGCTGAGTCATGTTTGACTTGAATAAAATTACTTTATTAACTTCCATATTAAATTCTTCTAAGGCTTAAAAGATACACTATTGGGAGTCGGGTTAAGCGCATGTGGTGCAAATTGTAAGGACCTGCTTAAGGATCCCGGTTCGAGCCCCTGGCTCCCCACCTGCAGGGGAGTCACTTCACAGGCGGTGAAGCAGGTCTACTGGTGTCTATCTTTCTCTCCCCCTCTGTCTTCCCCTACTTTCTCCATTTCTCTCTGTCCTATACAACAAAGACAACATCAACAACAATAATAACTATACCAACAATAAAAACAAGGGCAACAAAAAGAAAATAAATAAATGTTAAAAAATTAAAAAATAATAAAAGATACACTATTAAACTTCCTATAAGTAAGCCCTATTCTTCAAGCTGTTGAAGGTTTGGACCATATTTTTACTCTTATAAAGCTATTTCCTGTCAAATTATGAATACCTAACTATAACTGGTTCAAAGCATTCCTATTAGGTACAAAATATGACAGCCTATAAAAATAAGCTAAAATATAGAAAATCGGATATAATAAAATCATATAAATTCATCATACATACACTGAAATTTGCAATTTTCAATACCTATTGATTGACTGTAATTTTTAAAAAAAACATGCAATACCAGACTGAGTATGAAATCATTTTCAGGATAATAGTAATCAGTGTGCAAGAAATACGATTTTTTTTTTAGGCATTAACTTTTTTAGGGAGTCATAAAAGGAAATTGGTCCCTTCTTCAATCTTTTCCTTTAGCTATCAGATTCAGGCAAAAAGTACTAAGTCATAGGCCCCTTGGAACATACATAAAATACGTTTCCTAGCTTCTTCCCACACAAAGAACTCCTAATTTATCTGCTCTATTTCTACCTCTAGGTTCCTATTTACTAGACAATTTGTCCTACTACATATCTTAACGCTTTTCAGTGACCAAGTTGCAGGTGCTACCATGACACCATCCTGACTACCCTGGGCAGACAACTTCATCAATATGTCCTGGAACCTCAACTCTCCAGAGCCCTATCCCACTAGAGAAACATACAAACAGACGGGATATGGATCTACCTGTCAACTTCCATGTCCAGAAGGGGGGCAATTACAAAAGCCAGACCTCCCACAAAGAATTTTGGTCCATACTTCCAGAGCAATAAAGACTAGGGAAGCCTCCAATTGAGGGGATGGGATGTGAAACTCTGGTGGTGGGGAATTGTACCTGTTTTTTCTTAGAGTCTTGATAGTCATTATTAAATCACTAATAAAAAATCATAGTTACATTTAAGATTAAGAAAACTGAGTAACTGTTCAAGTTGCAAAGCTAATGAGATAAGGCAGGGATTGAACAGGCAGGCATCTGTCTATATCCCACAGCAATGTTTTCCTATTTCCACTTATTAATCAGGGTATATAGTGGGCAAAATATGCCACAAATTCTGAGATTGGTTGAGGGGAATGTTTTGACTATATTTAATACTTTTACAAAATTCGTTCTACAATTTAATGTTTCCCTCTGAGCAAATCACTTAATTTGATAGGGTGAATACTTACATTTACAAATAATGATAACTTTTATAAGAGTTCCATAAAAACCAATGAATATTACAATAACTAAATGGAAAAAATACCTTCACACTTAAAATCTGTGTTTTAGACAACACAACAGATAACATTATTCTTTCGAATTAAAAATGAAGAAGTAAGATACTATATGGGCCAAGTGTATTATATTGGCATCATTACTGAAAATAACAGTAATAATAAGTTCACCAAATAACAGTATGATGCTATAGTCATTACTACATAAACCTGGTATCTCACCAAGCTTAAAAAAATAAATCTCTAACTAATATTTGACTTACCCTCTCACCTCTTACATTATTACTATGCCCTTCCATGGAATTCCCCCATGCAAGGTTAAAATATTTACTTGAACCATAAGACACTAAGACTTAGAGAAGGGTCAAAGGGTGCCACATGCTTTTATTCCTTCCTACATATTTCCACGTACAATATCCTTTTTTTTTTTTTTTTTGCCTTTAGGGTTATCTCTGGAGCTAAGAGCCTACACTATGAATTCACTGCTACTGGAGGTCATCTTTATTCCACTGTAGTCAGATAGAATAGAGAGAAATTGAGAGAGGAGGGGAAGACAGAGGGGACAGAGAAAGAGACAACTGCAGACCTGCAGACTTGCAGACCTGCTGCAAAGCAAGTCCTTCCCCTTCCTCTGTCCCTATCCCTGCCCCGCAGGTGGGGAGCTAGGAGCTCAAACCTGGAGCCTTGCACAAGTCCTTGCCCTTCACACCAGTGTGCCACCACCTGGCCCCCCTACAATCTACTTTTTAATATAGATACTGCAGGGACAGCAAACACAGAACTATTAGTCTAACTTGGTGAGATGTATCTTTACTTCTTTTTGAATGTCATGCCTAAAAATGACTCCAAAATTCCCAATATTTCTTTCAGTAATAATACTAAAATATTTTCAACCAACCCTGGGTTCTAACTGTGTTATCCTTGTATAGACTGAGAAGTATTAAAGCAAAACCTCTACTCTCCATTAGGCAGCAAAGAGGAGTGAGTGAGCAGTGGTCATATTCATTTAGTTACGAATCCACTGTGTAATGCAACCATAATATCTTTTTGCTACACGAGATACAAAGGAATAAATTCTTCACTAAGTCACACACAAGACAAAACTGTTAAGGAATTTTTCACCATGTGATAACTGCATTATTCTGGTACCAATACATGACTTCCAATTTGGAAAGGGTCCTGTGATATTGCAATATCTTATTTAAGAATAATAATTATGGCACTCAGTAGAGAGCATACTGTACCATACTTGAGGATCAGTGTTCCAGACCCAACATCATAAGGGAATACCATACACAGCCCCAAGAAAAATCTAATGAACTTGAGAGTGGTGCTGTGCTCTGTGGTTATCTCCTCTCTGTCCTCCTATCCATGACTCTCCCTTTCCGTATCTAAGTGAAATTAAATGGAAAAAAATACATAAGGATTGATGACACAAAACCCTAGTGCCACACAAACAAAAAGAATAATAATCATGACATATCACAAATACCTACTCTCCAAATAAGTCTTTTTTTCTTTTTTTCCATCAGGGTTCTCTCTGGGGCTGAGTGCCTGTATGATGACTCCACCACCCCCACTTGCATTTCTTTCTTTCTTCCTTTCTTTCTTTCATTTTCTTTTAGACACCTGTAGCACAGTTCCACCTTTTGTGAGATTTCTCCCCTTTAGTTGTTGACATGGGCCTTAAACCAGGGCCCTCATGCAAGGTAATGTGTGCACTTTACCAAGTGTGCCACTGCCTGCTCCTTGAAGCCAAATGTTTTTATTTTTCAACATTAGGTAGTCTTGGGAACTATTCTAAAATTCTAATGAGAAATATCTGCTTTACACTTCCAATGACAGTCTGAAAAATAGTATTCAATGCCCTAACTTGTATTTATTTATTTATGAAGTGGAAATAATACCTATTTCAGAGAATTTCTGTGAATATGTTAAGTATGTAAATATTTTTAATAACTAGCACATTAAACATGGTATAAAGTTATAAAGTTGAAAATCATAATTAATTTGACAGTTACATAACAATATTTAAATAAACTTAACTTCTGACTTTTGAGATCAACATTAAATGACTTTGTGTATGGTAGTCTTAAATTTCTATTTCCAGGGGTTATAGATTCAGGCCCTTTTAATGAAAGACTTACAATATAGTTTTTAAAAATCTTTTAAGATCCATAATCCTATCGAATTGGGAATGAAACATGTATATAGTTTCAGGCAAACAACTGTTCAACAGAAACCACTTCAATTTTTAATAACTCCTTCTTCTCTCTCCTAGTTCATGGTTATTCTCTGCATTTTTAAATCCTGAAAGCTAGTCACAGTAAATTATTTATGTTATATTCAGGAGGGAGAAAAAGAAGAAAAGGAATTCTATTCAGGACACTAACTCTAACCTTGAAATGTTATTTTCTGAACATTTGTTCTGCTCACTGAGCAAATTTTAGTTTTCAAGTCAGATGTCTAAATACAGTGCTTGAGCTCGGCTTAAAGGCTAAAAATATAGATTTCTGTATAAGGTGACGGTTATAAAGGAAGGTGTTTAGAATATGGTTCAATAGAAACTAAGGTAATTGAGCATTAGCTATAGAGTTCAGTCAGAAAATATTCTCTTCTACACTAAAGCTTTGGAGTCAAATCTTAGGTTATTATTCTTTGCAATACATTTTACTTGAAAAGTGAGTCAATTAAGTAAGTAGTTCTCTGCAACCTTTCACTAGGACCTCAATTTTCATTATTTGAAGACTAGAAGTCAAAGAGGCCTTTGTCAGTCTCCCTCCCTTAAATAGTATACCTATAAAAGCATTTTCCACAAAAGCATACTATGCCTGAACAGTCAGATTGTTCAAAAGCCCATATAATGTCTTCCCCCTCTTGAGTAAAATCTATTACTAGAAGCAATGAATAGTTATGATGATCGCTAATGCCAGAAAGAACACAGTTATATAGAAAGATGATTACTGGGGGGGTCATATGGTGACACACCAGTTGAGTTTACATATTACCATGCACCAGGACCCCAGTTAAAGCCCCCAGTCCCCAACTGCAGGGGTGTGGGGAAGCTTCATAAAGGATGGGGCTATGCTACAGGTGCCTCTCTTTCTCCCTTTTTATCTCCTCTTCCATCTCAGTTTCTCTGTCTCTATCCAATAAATGAATAAATTAAATATTAAAAAGAGAAAGTTTACTATCAGGGTCTGAAAGAGAAAAAATAGTTGTTGGGTCTGAAAGAGAAAAAATAGTTGTTATGCAACATTTGTCCTTATTAAATGGATAAAAATACAAATGCACAAGTATACTAAATACACACATCAGCACTTTTTCCCATCACCATTTTTTCCCTTTTGTTGCCCTTGTTATCTTATTGTTGTTGTAGTTATTATTGTTGTTGTTATTGATGTCCTCGTTATTGGATATGACAGAGAGAAATGGAGAGAGGAGGGGAAGATAGAGAGGGGCAGAGAAAGACACCGGCAGACCTGCGGGAGCAGGGGGCTCCAACCAGGATCCTTACGCCAGTCCTTGCGCTTAGTGTCATGAGTGCTTAACCTGCTGAGCTACCGCCAGACCCCCTTCCCATCAGAACATAAATATTTCAGTAATCATTTCACTGATCCTAGTCACATGACATTTAGAATTATCTGTATATTTACTTTTTTAGGAAAAACAAGGATGGAAGTCAGACAAGGAGGCAATGAGGCAAAACAGCTAACAAAGAAAGGAACAAGAATTGCAATCTAAAGAATTTTCTATCTAGATTATATTGTATCATGTACATTTTCTAAGAAGTGGTCTGCTACATTAAAGCATTTCTTTGCAAGTAAACTTTATACATAGGAAAGTTATGCTTCATTGTATTATTGTGAATTAAATTTTGTAAATTCCTAGTTCAATGTCCTTCAAGTTTATTTCTCAAGTGACTTTTCTTTTTAATTTGAAACCTCCAAAATTTCACACTCATATTCTTGAATTTCCAGATTTTGACTTTTATAACAGAATAGCAACTACTATAGTAGAAGCAACCCTGCTATGCAAAGGAGAAAAAAAGTTTTTAAATTCTTGAATTACCAGACATCACTCACACCTTGAAAACAGAACTTTCAAACTCAAATACAAAATGCACAAAAGTATGTATGTGTGTGTGTGTGTCTCTGTATATATGTATATATATATATACATATATATATGTATACACATACACACACAATGTTGTGGGGTATTATTTTATAAAGAAAAAATGCTTCATCGTTTAAATGCATTTTCAACAAAAAAAATGTTTAAGAAAAAATTACATCTTATAGAATTTTAAGTACTTTATTTTCTACTGTCACATAAAAGGCATATCTAAATTTAGGCATTGTAGATAAACATACCAATGCCTGAAAATACCCTAGTCCACAGACTTCTAGGGAAAATTTGTATTACACTAAACACGAGATTCCTTTCCCTTGTTTTGAATGACTGGTGCTGCTGTGGCAACAGCACAATAGAGAACTTTGGTGCACTCTTAGAATAGCTACTTTTATTATTTATCCTCTTCCCTGAGAATTCTTCCTCTAAGTTCTCCCATTATATTATCTGATAAGTCGATTAATTTTTTTAGGGTCTAGGTGGTGGTACACATTAGAGTGCACACATTACAGTGATTCCAGCTCAAGTGCTTGGTCCCCCCCAAGTTGCAAGTCTCTGTCCCTCTGTTCCATCTTTCTTATCAGTTTCTCTTTCTCCCCAGACATAAATAACAACAGATTCTCATTTTGCCTCAACTAGCCAAAACCTGTCACTCTCTATTGGCCCTTGCTTCCCTACCTATCTCCTCCTCCTCTTTTCTTTTTGTTTTTTGTTTTTTGTTTGTTGCAAAACTCCCCATTCACTTTACTTTAGACTTGGATCAGTTGCCTTTTCAGCCACACACCCACCCAATCAAGTAGAGCTTTCAATGCCACAGGTCACCATTACTACCTCTGCTTGACTACTCATACTTATCATTACTATTAAAGTGTGTAAGTCTGGGGGCCAGGCGGCAGCACAGTTGGTTAAGCGTTAAGTGACTGGTTAAGTGTAAGTGGCACAAAGGGCAAGGACCAGGGGAAGGATCCCTGGTTGAGCCCTGTTGGACATGAAGCCAGCCCCCTGCTCCCCCCCCCTCCATTGCTGATACTATGGCCTATTTACATAATCATTGTTTTGCCTGAAAGATTCCCCACCCATTCCTTTGATCTACCTTCTTTCTACCTGGAGACCCGCCCTGCCTGCAGGGTACATTAATCCTGCCAGTTAAAACCCCAGCTACCATTGCTATTGAAGTTTTCTACCTACCCGCTCTTTATTTTCTCCACCCCCTTCCCCAGCCATCTCAGTTCCGGACTTGCCACTTCTGGTTTTACCCTATAAAACCCACTTCTGTTCCTGGTTTCGCTCTCTTTTCTCTCCCACATCCCAACCTGGGCTGGCGTGCAGAGTGGGAGGGGGCCATTGCAGTTTGGCGCCACATGGCTTAACCGGAAGTGCTCACACAGGGGGCCTGCATGAATAAGATCTGTATTGCTACCACCACCAACAATGACAACAATAATAGTAACAACAACGATAAACAACAAGGGCAACAAAAGGGGAAAAAATGGCCTCCAAGAGCAGTGGATTCGTAGTGCAGGCACCAAGCACCAGCAATAACCCTAGAGGCAAAAATAAATCAATTAAACAAACAAACAAAGTGTGTAAGTCTAAGCTTCATGCTAAACTGGTGTCTACTACAGGGAAAAGTCTGTAGAAAACTCATTCATCTTTGTAACTCAATTTTTAAGTAAAGAACTGCACTGATACTGAATAACTGACAGTAAATAAATCTAAGCTACAGGGGAGGAGGTTTAGTGAGTGGAGAACAGCACTTGTATAGGTGAAGACCTGGGCTCAATTACAGCAATGTATGTTCCAAGATATACACTCCGACTTTTTTCTCATAAAAGAAAAACAACAACAACAAAAAAAATATGGAGAGGCCAGGCAGTGATTCGCCCAGTAGAATGTATTGGTATCAAGAACAGGAAATCAGGTTCAAACCTCCTGTTCCCGTGTGTGTGTGTGTGTGTGTGTGTGTGTGTGTGTTGGGTGTGATGGTGGTCAGGGATAAAGTAGTGCTAAAGAGTCTCTCTCTCCCACCTCCCTTACCTCCCTACTTTCCACTTCCCTCTCAGTGTCTCTGTCTCTATAAAAAGAGAGAGGGAAAGGAAGGAGAAGAAAAAAAAAAAGTGGTAGACTCATCATGCTAGCACTGAAGCCCAGCAATAAACCTGGTAGAAATAAAAAAAAAAAAATCTGGACTGGAGAGTTAGTTTCTCAGATAAGGAGATAAAGTGCTTGCCTTGCTATGTGTACTGCAGTGGAAATGTTAGGGCCCTGGAGGAAACTCTAATGCTATGCTCGGAGCCTCTCCCTCCTCGTCTATCTATGAAAGGAAGAAAAAAAAAATGGCCTGGACTGGTGAAATCAGCTATGTGTAATGCCCTATCTTGGCAAGTAATAAATAATACTATTTTAAATTTATTAAAATTAAACTTAAAATTAGTTATTAGAAAATCATGTTTTAAAAACATATATGCCAGCATGCTTCAAATATAATGAAACAAAATATTGGGCAGGGAGATAGCATAATGGTTATACAAAAGACTCTTATGCCTAAGAGTCAAAGGACCCAAGTTTAATGTCCCACATGATGTTAGAGCTGAGCTGTGCTTTAACTAAGGGAAAAAAATAAAAAGGCCCGCAGTGGCTCACCCAGATAAGCATACACATAGCAAAGCACAAAGATCCAAGTTCAAGTCCCAAATCTCCACCTGTACAGAGAAAGCTTCATGAGTGTTGAAGCAGTGTTATGAGTCTCTTTTTCTCCCTTCTCAATTTCTGTCTGTCCAATAAATTTTAAAAAATAAGATAATAATAAAAAATAAGTTATATTAAAAGTTCAAAATAAGATAAATAATAATACAAAATACTTTAGGGCACAGAAGTGATAAGGATACAAGGTGAGAAAAATAGAATTCACTTTTAGAATTTCACTGTCTACTATGACCACAAGCAAATTTATTCAGTAATATAATCTTATTAAATTTGAAATGAATATTATGAAAGCAAAAATGAATAAACATGATTTCTACATTCATATTTAGTTCATGAGGAGTTGTCATTCCAGCTACTTATTATTTCTTTACAAAATTTAATACCAACCACTTTCCAAAGAAGAAAAACAAAATCACATATTCTGTGTTATTAAAACCTATGCCCTCTAGAGGTGCTCTGTCAAACTGAGAAATGGTATGTCAGAAAAGGTAATATGCTGCAGAGACAGATGTCCCTATTCAAAATGCATGTACAATGATCAATAACAGATCAGATTATTCCTGAAAACTCAAATACCACTTTTTAAAAACAATTACAATGAGACATATTAAAGTAATATCAAGAAGACTGATACATACTAGAAGCACTACCCAATAAATCCAAGACCATTTACAGAATCTGAATTTTGTGTTTTGCTAATATTTCTTATTATAAATTTAAATATATTGCTAGAGGGGTAGCTATACCCATGTCCACACCTACTCTTAAGTGAGCTCCCTTTGCTTTCTCCTCTTTTGCTATGAGTTAAACCAATATACAGATCTAAACTGTCATTAACACCATATACTTCCATAAAAATTAAAAAGGGGCTCCTATTTATTATAGAAGTATATGTGAACTATTATTATATAAATATCTACTATGCTTGCAAGTATTTTCAGAACATATCACTGGACTATTTCATTCTCAAATAGATATCATTTTTTATTTTACTATAATAGAAATAGAATAACATAATAAACAAATATTTATTCATTTTTCCCATTTTTATTTGAAAGGACAGAGATAAATTGAAAGGAAGAGAGAGAGGGATACAGAGAGGGATCTGAAGACCTGTTACTGCTTGTAAAGTGTCCCTGCTACAGGTGAGTGAGTAGTGGGGGCTCAAACCCAGGTCCTTGAACATAATACTAGTGCGCCACCACCTGACTCCTCATTCATTCATTTTTTCCACATTTGTCTATTCAATATCTACTATGACCATATTTTTACTTCTTAGAGAAATACTTGTATGTCAAGATAAAAATCTCTGTTTTTTAAGGCTCAAGGAATCCATAGCAGCAAGGATCCATAAAACAAGGGTAAGTGATAATTATATTATAAGATAGTAAGATGGGCTGGAGAGATAACATATTGTTATGCAAAACGATGTTCCTGCCTAAGGACCAAAGTTCCCAGTTTCAATCCCCTACCACCACTACAAACCAGAGATTAACACTGCTATAGATGGGGGTGGAGGTGGGGGGAGAATAGTAAATAATATATACAAAAATGAAATGTAGGAAGGGGAGTCAGTAGTGAAGATGTTGTAACTTTAAGTAGAGTGGCAGGGGTAAGCTTACTAAGCAAATAATATTTGATGGAGAAAAAAAAAACAGCTGAATATGGTTGAGAGCAAGAGGATAAACATGTATAGTAAACCTGTAGAAAATGTCAACCCTTTGATCCAGGAAGTGATGCAGTAGATAAAACATAAGATTCCCACATGTGAGGTCCTGAGTTCAATCCCCAACAACCCAGAGTGATGTCTGGTTCTTTCTCTCTCTCCTCCTATCTTTCTTATTAAGTAAATAAATAAAATTTTTAAAGAGCGAGAGAGAGAGAGAGATGGAGAGAAGAGAGAGGGGAAAAGAGAGAGAGAGAGAGAGAAAGAAAGAAGGGAAGAAGGGAAGAAAGGAAGAAAATGTTAGCCATGCAGACTGATAAAAGAAAGTCAAGAATAGGAACTTCTCTGGCACAGTGGCATGAGGCAATGTTCAATGAACATTGAAGACGCTAGTACAACTGGAGCAGTTTGAGTGAAAAGAAGAATTAAAGGCTTAAGATCATAAAGGTAACAAGGACAACCCCATATAGTGTTTTAGAGTCCAATATAAGACTGACTTTTTCTAAAAGAGAAATGGAAACTTAATGGTAGCCTGTGAGCATACGAGTGGTGCCATGTGGTACACATATTTAATTTCTTTATTGGGAAATTAATGGCTTACAGTTGACAGTAAAATTAAAAAAAAAAAGTTTGTACATGTGTAACATTTCTAAGTTTCCCAGGACCTGAATCCCCCCACCCCCCACCCCAGAGTCTTTTACTTTGGTGCAATACACCAGCTCCAGTCCAAGTTCTGCTTTGTGTCTTCCCTTTTGTGTGGCTTATATGTTAAAAGGACCATTCTGGCAGCTGTGTTAAGTTTATAGTGGTGTTGTGGGAGAATTGCTGGGGTAAAAGCTGAAAGGCCAATTAGGAGGCTATTTCAAAAATCCAAACAAGATAGTCATGTTATGACTCTTTAGAGGCAGTAATAAAATGGCAGGGCTCCAAGGTCTCAGGTTCAGTGCTGAGCATCACCATAAGCCAGCACTCTGGTAAAGAAAAATAAAAGTAATAAAAGAGTAATAGGAGTCTGATATGTTTTAAAGGTGTAGAAAAGAATAAACTTCTTGACTGTTAGAATATGTCTAGAAAAGGAGGTAAATTTCAAAAGACTGTGTATTTTATCATTTAGACAAAATTGGAAATAAGCAAAACATGACTATGTATTAAGGTTATACATATATAAAATAAAATCTGAGACCTGCTAAGAATAATCAAACTAGAGTTGATTAGGGGAATGATACAACTAACATTCAATCATAATTAGATATTTAAGGTTGGTGACTTTTAATGACATTTATGATAGCAACTCAAATTTTTATGTAAATCACACATACAGGTATGCAGCCTTATATGTAACTCTAATAATTAAAGATGTGTGATTCACTTTATATTACACACAGTACACTTATAACATCTATATTTCTTCTTCTAATTTTAATTTCTAAAGTGCATTACAAGGAATAATGGTGAAACTAATCGAAGTTTCATAGGAATATTTTAATATAAAATACAGATAATATAGATAAACTTTATGCAAATTATTTCTATTACACTTTAAAGAGTGATTACATACACTGAGTACTCTTTCCAATTTATGTTTGGTATAATCAATTTTTATGCTACACTTGTTCTTGCCAAGTAACAATGTTACAGTAAAAATCAAGTAATATAATTAGGTAAAAATTGGGCAACTTACAGTAAGTAGAGCTTATAATTTACTTTTGCCTGTTTATAAAATGAACAAATTGACATTTTAAATGATAATATAAAATCCACTAATACTTGCCTTGTGTTCTATTTAAAGTATCTGTTAAAAAAATAAAAACGGAAAAGAAGGCCTATTTTCAGGCTGAATGATACCTCACCTGGGAGAATGCATGCCTTAGTATGTATGAGGTATTGAGTTTGAACTGCGGTACCACAATGTAACCATAAAGGTACTGGGAAGCTCCATGGATGATGAACTTGTAATTTCTCTAAAACTAAGCCTCTCCTTCCAACCCTCCCATAATAAAATCATAAAAAAAAAAAAAACATTAGTTTAAGGAAGCCACTTAGCATTGGCATCGTGCATATGAGACCTACAGTTCATTTCTGGTATAAAAATTAATTTAGCATTTTCTTTCCTATTACTTTTTTGTCACTTAAAATGTGTGTGTGTGTGTGTGTATTATAGATATATACACATAACACCAATTTTTAAACATAATTCCTCTAAGACTACAATTTATTCCTTATAATTACCATTTATTTTAAATTGCTGTCAACAGTGATGTATCATATTACACTATTTAGTTTCACATCTATATACAGGAGTTTGCTACTCACCACATCAACATCAAAGACCTAGTGCTCTGCACCAGGTGGATATCTTATCTAGCCACATATTTCTCCTTCTCATTCCCTCCAATAATCACCAGTTTTTTTTAAATCAAGTTTGAATCAGGAAGTTTAAATAGATGTATGTAATATTCCATCACAGAAGAAAAGCACCATATTTACTTTAGCTCATTTCAATATTAATATATACACACAGCTTTTATTTTTATTTTATTTATTTATTTTAGCTTTTTAGAAGTAAATCAGAATTGAGTCTGGTTACTCATTCTACCCATTTTGCTAATACCATGAGAAACTAAAGAAAGAAAAGATGATATAAAAAGAGGGCCTGTATTAGCAAAGGTAGCTGAGCACACGCTACAGTATACAAGGAACCAGTTTCAAGGCCCAGTCCCTACTTGCTGAGGGGAAGCTTCATGAGTGGTGAATCAGTGTTGCAGGAGTATCTGTCTCTCTATTCTGCTCTATTCCCCACTCAACTTCTCTCTGTCTTCATCCAAAATAAATAAATATTTAAAAAAATAAAATGACTATTATAAAAACAAGTTAAAATAAAAGACAACTTTACAAAAAAAATGAATTATCCTTCTTCCCTGAATTACATATTTAAAAATATGAAAGCACTTGTGAAGGTCTAAATTTCTGCATACCCCTTTGATATAAGCACATGGATAGAGAGATGAATTAGAACCGTTATCACCTGCCAGGAACTAATTATTAAGCTTATCACAACTGAAGAACACTTCACAATGCCTGAGGATAAAAATATATGAAGAGGGCACAAGGGGCATTATGGTGAATACAGTCCACTGATGCAGCTAAATGTCCTCGAAGCAAAACAAAAACAAACTATAAGTTCCCACTACATACAACTCTGTGGCTCAAAATATCAATGAAGGAGGTGCTGTGGCCTAGTCTTTTTCTGTGGTCTACCCACATCTACCAAGCTTAAGAGCTTCTCATCCTGATGACAACATTTAACTAACGTTACAAAAATCAACAAGTATACCAACAATCTCTGTGAAACTATATATTTAGTTCAACAGAATCTGGCTTAACCAGAAGGAAACAAATCCAAGTTTCCACACTCATATTTCAAAATTAATGAATCTATAAGCTGGTCAATAAGATCTAGAGATTGGCAAACATGGAGATTTTACATCTAGAGCATGCACTTCAGGCTCTACTCAGTAGAGCTTCTTTCAACTTCTTTTAAGTCTTTACACTTTAGAATTTTCTCTGGAAAGGAAATTAAAACAAGGTATTTTTAACTATCTGCTCAATTGCTTGGAAAATTACCTCTTAAAACATTTACCCACCCACTTTTCATTTTTTCCAAAGCCTTCCGGTAGCCAAGGGATATTAATCACTGGAATTCCTTGAAGAGGAAACGTTAATTTTTCTAAGACTAATTTGTTTTTATTTGTTGTGGAATATACAGATAGACCTATATACTACATTCCATATATGTATTAACAATCTGTATCATATATATATATATATATATATATATATATACACATATATGCATATATATACATATATATTTTTTCCAGACAAATATTTGTGAACCTGGTACAAACTCAACAGTTGTATCTAATCTAAAATTATAGAAGGCTCACTTCTGATAAACACAGGAGTCTTCAAAGAAAAGCAAAGCACATCATTGTAATGGAGATCTAAGTTCTTCAACTACAATATTTATTAGGCAAAAAGAATCCTGAGTTTGTATAATGCTGTACATAATGAAATTGTACCATTACTCTAGTTTTCCATTTGTTCAAATAACCGCAGCACAGCTGGTGGCAATAAAAGCTACTCAGTTGTTTTCCTCACTGTCTGAACTTGGAATAAATGGTCCAGTTCAAGAAAAGAAGTTGTTCTTTTGTCTGGTAAGTTCCTTTCAAATGGTTATCAACTTAAGTGGAGAAGTCAAAGCAACCCTTCAGTAAATATCTCATCACATAACATCAAATACCAACCACTACATTTTACTGAAAACACTGGTTTGGAAAATAAACAGGGGCAAAATGGCTTACTGCCTTTAATCAGTGTAATGAATACCATTAACTCAAACTGCAAATTCCCTATTCACTAGAAGTGAATTATTTAGTTCCAATATCTTTCCAATGGTTTCTTTTTCTCTTTAAACTTTAATTAAAAACCAACCACATTAGAAAATTGAGGAGTTTAAGTGTAAGAAAGGATTTTTAACAAGAACAAAAATGTTTTAAACTTTGGTTCTGGAAACCTCTATGACATTTGAAAATTCTTCAATTCAACTGGAAATGCAATTCATACAGTTCAAACAACTGTAAAGACAATTAAAAAAATTCAACAAGCTTCCATAAATAAAATTCTATGATACATCAAAAATAGGCTCAATCATTAAAGAAAGTATGTGCTCAGACCAATGCATATGTCACTTCTATCACTTGAATGTTTATCAATGAAATACATTAATGTGATTTTAATACAATGAAAATTACATAGAACAGCAGTTCTTTGATCTCTGAATATTCTAATAGGCTTAATGCTTTATTAATTCTTTAACTACATACACATTTGAAAATATCAGTTGATTAGTATACTTAAAGTTACTATTAACTCTCTTTTTTTGCCTCCGGGGTTATCACTGGAGCTTGGTGCTGACACTACAAATCCACTACTCCTGGCTGCCATTTTTCCCTCCTCCTACCCACCCAATTCCATTCTTTATTTGATAGGACAGCAAGAAACTGAGAGGGGAGGGTTAGATACAAAGAGAAAGATAGACACCTGCTAACCTGTTTCACCACTTGTGAAGTGTCCTCATTACAGGTGAGGAGCTGGAGCTCCTACTGGGTCCTAGCCCTCACCCTTTTGCATAGTACTAAATGCACTAAACTGAGTGGACCACCACCCAGTTCCCTCTCCTCTCCTCTCCTCTCCTCTCCTCTCCTCTCCTCTCCTCTCCTCTCCTCTCCTCTCCTCTCCTCTCCTCTCCTTTCCTCTCCTCTCCTCTCCTCTCCTCTCCTCTCCTCTCCTCTCCTTTTCCCTCCCCTCCCCTCCCCTCCCCTCCCCTCCCCTCCCCTCTCCTCTCCTCTCCTCTCCTCTCCTCTCCTCTCCTCTCCTCTCCTCTCCTCTCCTCTCCTCTCCTTTTCCCTCCCCTCCCCTCCCCTCCTCTCCTCTCTCCTCTCCATCTCTTTCAAGGGTTACTGCTTACACTATAAATCCACTGCTCCTAGTGGCTAATCCCCCCCCCCATTTTATTGGATAGGTCAGAGAGAAATTGAAAGAAGGGGGAGATAATTAGGGAGAGACAATGATATACACCTTCAAACCTGCTTCACTGATTGTGAAGTATTCTCCTTGCAGGTTGGGAGTGAAGGCTTGAACATGGATCCTTGAGTTGAGTCCTGTAGGCTTAGCATAACTATATGTGCCACTGCCTGGCCCCTCTCATACTCTAACAGCCATCATTAGTAGCAGTATCAGTAAGACTGTTTCTTTACTGTGTATTTATCAAATAGTAAACAGAGGAAGAATAAAATTGAAAATACGAGAATGTCACAGATTTTGTACTAAGATTTTCAAAGTATTTTTATGTTCATCTGTTTATTGACTACCATGCACAAAACTACATAAAAGAAAACCAAAAGTACAAAATGTGTTCAGTTCAGAAAACATATGAAAATCAACACTTTTTTTAAGGAATAAACTGGATGTTATGGGAAGAGTAATCTCTCAGACAAAAGTGTTATAAATTTTTTCTGTTTTTTTTATCAATTTATCAACTGTTTTTGGCATAAAATAAATTGATATAGGAATAATTTAATATTATTCCTTGGTAAATATTTTTAACAAAAGTCTAATCTCTAAATTTAATATCCCATGAAAAATAATGTGAGAGTATATCTCATAAAACAGTGTTTCCAAAAACAGTTTTTGGCATATCATGATTTTTGTTTCAGTCTCTCCATTTCAACAGTTGTAGATATTCTTGTAATTAAAACTATATCCATTGTATTGAAATATCAAGTATTGACTCTTACTTGTCATGATGAAGGAGAAAAACTTTCTTGAAATTTTGCAGAATATATTTTTCCACCACTTAACATAGAGTAATATTACATTAAACTCATTATTTATTTAAAATCTTTGTTGTTCTTCCATAAGACTCTTAGAGAAATGTTCTCTGTTAACAATGTATTGTGATGGGCAAACATAGATACTTCTAGGCACAATGTCTGAATATCCCTAGAGAAATTAAAAAAGTGCATTTGACCTTAATAGCACTGAAATATTTAGAAAAAGAAGTTAAAAGAGATGAGAACTATTTACACCACTGAGATGTAGTCAGCAATTTTAAAGGATACAAAAAATATTTAAGTATAACTGAAGTATAAACGCAAAGAATGGACTTTAACATGTCAATGAGAGATTACATTATTCTTTCCACAAGAACTAGGCATATATGGGTAAGAATGCTTAACAATATCTCCTTCCCAAAATAGGAAAGTTAAAGCTTTCAAAATGAATTTCTGTCCTTAGTATATGTCTCTTGCACAGTAAGTGTATGTATAGTTTTTAATATATTTTGACAAGTAATACAGGTCCTTTATTATTACACTTGCTTTGTTTATGTAATGTTTTTGATAATTTCTCACTAATTTAGGATTGGTTTATAATATTACAAGGTTTTCAGAATATAAATTCACATTTTCATTTATGGTGTATATACTACCAAATAATGAATTCAATAGTTCTCTTCTCTGCACTCTCAATGGGTAGTCTCAGATTCCTGACCTGCAACCATTCAGTTCTGCCTGCCTATAGATGCTTTTCATGCAAACATGTCTCTATTATGGTTGGGAGATATGGACACACTACTGGGCTCAAATGCCAGTTTTTAAATAACTTCACTATCAGCATCAGAGGTAATTCCTTGTTGACAGTTCAGTACACTGACCCCTTTGAGAAGTCCTTTGAGGCCACCACTTAAGAATAAAAAGTCTTTCAACAACAGTAAAAACTACAACAATAAAACAAGGGCAACAAAAGAGAGTAAATAAATAAATATTTTTAAAAAAGAATAAACAGTCTCAACGTCTACAAGATATACAACTTCATTACATCAGTGGCAGCTGGAAAACATTACATCTTCAGCCTGAAATGTCCACTCACTTTTCTGCCAAATTCTATTCAATATTTGCCCACCCTCAATGAGTGGTATGTTTTCCAGGCAAACTTAATTTACATCTGGTGAAATTTATTGTGATATTTTTATATTTATATAAATGTTTTAGGGAAGCAAAGTCTGCTAGTGACTATCTAGTCATGGTTCCACCTTCAAAAGTCTGTAAGTTGATAAGCTAATACCTTCATTACAGATCCCTCTAACCTAAATTTGACAAACTGTTAATTTTATATAAATCAAGACATTGATGTATAGACTATATGTATTACTAGTAAATTATATATATATGACTTTATTATAAATATGTCCTCTTTCCATTAGTTAATATTTCTCTGTGAATTACACTGGTAAGCTCATAAGAACATATTTCTGTCTGCATAAATAATAAGTTGATTTGTAAACAAAGAATATAATACAAGCATAAAAACCAAAATGTTACAAAGGTTTTCTATTTCAATAAAACCTTGAATACAATGGTGTTAAGAAAATACCAAAATGCTTCTTCCTACAGAAATTCTAAATAGTTATTTGAAAAGATCCTAAGATCAGCATTTCTTACTATAACTTTTTTCCTGGACAGAAGTTTCCTGTATTTCACACAAACTCAGTACATGGACCTCCTTTAGAGAGTGCTTATATAACCAAAGGCTTTGGCTTCACAGGACTGTTCAGGTACTCGACTGTAACTGAGCCTTTCTACTATTTCTTTCTTGTTTAGGGAAGCAAAGGACTTGCAGGTCTAAGGTGCTATAGGCCCCAATTCAGTCATCAACACCACCATATGCTAAAGCTGAGCAGTGCTTTAGTCCTAGCCACTATCTTTCTCTCTCCTCCTCTCTCATTTAATATACCAACATATAATTTTCAAATTATCAGAGACTCCTTACTAAGATATTTATGGAATCAATAAGGTATCTATCTGTTTTGTCCAGATACAGGTAGTCAAATAACAAAGGCACCTTTAGAACTTGACGTACTGAAACTGACTCGAACATTTCTTTCAAAATAAGGAAAAGATTTTAAGATGACTCACTGTATGCTGTACTGATGAAAATTGATGTACTGGTATTTCACATGTGAAACCTTTCAGTTAATAGATAACAGCTGACTTAAAATGAGCTAACTGATTATCACAGTTTAATTTTTACTAATCCTGACAACAAGCTTAATTTCTGAATAAGTAAACTAACTCTTTTCAATATAATTAGAAGTCATTACACACCACGCTATATTAATTCTTTGCAGGAAAATGTGTCATAATTGAAGAAATCTATTAATGAAATATAAAGTATAATTTAAGTACAAAAGATCCAACAAAGGCAAAAGTTAAGGTCTTCAGATTTACAACTATTCAGTTATATTAAACTTAATATGTATTTAATTAGGCTATTAAGTGTGTATTTTAATGCACCACAGGTGAAATGCAGAGGAGTTAATGTTTCTCTGAGAATTTAACACCTATATTTCTTTACTCCCCCATGTCTAAATATACAATCTCTGAGTTGGATTAATATAGACTTTTATAGTTAATTGCTTTTCTGTGCTTTTATTTTAAAAAGAAGACTCAGGTAACTGACAGTATTGAAGATCATTATGTTTAAATGGTCTTTGTTGGCTTTAAAAAAAATAATGCCTTCGGCTCCCCACCTGCAGGGGAGTCGCTTCACAGGCGGTGAAGCAGGTCTGCATGTGTCTATACTTCTCTCCTCCTCTCTGTCTTCCCCTCCCTCTCCCCATTTCTCTCTGTCCTATCCAACAACGACAACAACAATAATAACTACAACAATAAAACAAAAGGGCAACAAAAGGGAATAAATAAATAAATAAATATTTTTTAAAAATTTAAAAAAAATAAATAAAAATAATGTCTTAATAAAGGGAATATATTAGAGGTTATAATTATACTTCTTGTATGAAATCACTTTTCCAGATTACACTAGTAAGCAGCAAAGACATATGTAAAGATCAATCAAAATAAATAATCTTCAATTGAATCATTTAGATTATTTATTTATTATTGGATAGAGACAGAAAGAAATTGAGAGAGGAGGGAATGACAGAGGGAGAGAGACAGAGAGAGACCTGCAGCCCTGCTTCACCACTCATGAAGCTTTCCCCCTACAGGAAAAAACCAAGGGCTTAAATTTGGGTCCTCGTGCACTGTAATCTGAGTGCTTAACCAGGTGTACCAATGCCTGGCCCCTCTTCACTTATTTTTTAGAGCAAATGTCCACAACATAAAAATGAAATCCTTAAAACCCACTCATTCATTTAATTCAGTAATATGAGTAAAACTACTAAAGGATTTTAGTAGTTTTACTCATATTTGATTCATATTTGATTCATTAACTATATTCCATATTTCTCAATGGCGGGGTGGGGTGGGGGGGTAGCTCTGTAGCTACTGTAATAGTTATGAAGTTATGAAGTCTCAGGTTTACTCATATGCACTATAATAAACCAGAATTGAATAATGTCATGGTAAATTTCATAAGGCACCAAATTTTTGCTGATGATTTGTTTCTAATGCATATTAGATATAAAGAATAAAAAACTAACATAGAGTAGAGATGAAGTTGAGAATCCTTTCCATTTCATTGTCATGAAATTATAGTCTGATTATTCCTGGATTTGTGTCACTATTTATTTCATATACCCATGCTCTTTGAAAATAAATAGGCTGGTCATTACTACAACCTACTTATCTCCCCCCCACACCTTGTATACTGAGCACAGATTTTTAAAGTAAATCTAGGGACCGGGCAGTGGTGAACCCAGTTGAGTAAACATGTTGCAATGCACAAGGACCTGTAGATGGGAAGTTTCTAGAGTGGTGAAACAGTCAGTGTAGCAGATGACTCTCTTTCCCCCTACCTCCCCCTTCCCTCTAGATTTCTCACTATTCTCTACCCAACAAATTAAAATAAATAAATAAATAAATAAACCTAAAGGCCCTACAACTTACCAACAATGTAACAGAGCAAATTAACTACTTGTAAACCTCAGTATTCTTAGTTTAAAGATAGAAGAAATAGGAATTTCTCCTTAAACTACTTTTATGTTGACTAAAAATTTTATTTTTTTCTTGGTAATCTTTATTACTAATTTAATAGTGGTATACAAGATCATAAGATTACAGGGGAATAGTTAATAGTATTCACTTTGTTATCAATGTACGAAATAAAGTGATTAAAAATTCACAGCAAAGTGTATAATGCTCTAAACTACAGGAATCAAATAATATTAAATGTGTAATTAAATATCCTACAAGATTGTAATTCAGAACTTTATTTCTTAAAGAACATATGTTCTCCCTCAAAATAACTTGCTATTTTTCAACTATTACTCAGCTGTATACTCCCTACAAACAGAAAAGGTTACCTCAGATAAACCTTAATTTTACAATATTTGAAAGACTTTCCTCAGCTACTGTATGCCAACTGAAACTTAATGAGTCATAGGTGAGTGATGGGCACAGCCTTGGCCTAAAATAGAATTTGTTTATCAATTAATATTTTATACACCCTAGTAAACATGCCTTTGCTTGTTTTACAGTAAAGGTGAAAACAAATACTGCAATTAATTCTGATTTTCAGGAAGAACAATTAAGTCTTTCAGAAATAAAGTGAATGGCTCAAAGACGCATGAATACTGATAAATACATAACAAACTCTACCTAACCTCATTTAGTTTAGGATTTCAAGCACTGAAATAGCCACCATTTCAAAGCTCCAAATTATGTTGTCTTTGGGTATCCATTTCTTTAACAATAGTTCCTTCCCAACTGGCTGGTAAGAGAGTGATAGAAGTGAACACCAAGAAGAATGTAAAAATGTGATATTAGTAGAACATACTTTCAAGGATAAGGATAAAAAATTCAAAGAATAACTGCTAATGTTATATTGTTTTTACTAGTGTCACAAAATTTTGTTTTTAGATATTCTCCATACTTTATCGCCTCCAAAGCCTACCCTAGGTCTTTATTATATAGAATTCAATATTTGATTAATATTTGAGTGAAAATTCATTCAGTAAAAATATTTATCAAGGATTAAATATTGAGCAACGAAGGTTCTAGATTATATGTTTAAAAAGTAGTTTACTTATCATGCCCTCCAGTTGTGATAGAAATAGTAACTTTTTCTTTAACTGTATTCAACTGCAAGAAGTCATCTATTGATGGTCATTTTGATTGCTTCCATATTTTGGCTATTGTGAAGAATGTAGCTATGACCATGGGGGGGGCATATGTTTCTCAGAATTAGTGCTTTTATGTTTTTTGTACAAATGCCTACAACTAATACTTCAGGATCATATGGTATTTCCATTTTTATTTAAGGATTTTCCACACTAACTGTGCCAATTTTCATCCTACCAGAAGTTAAATAGTATCTCTTTTTCCATGTTCTCACCAACACTTATCCTTTTCTGTTTTGTTGACATAGATCATTCTCACTGGATCTGCTTGCTTTCTTGTGAATCTATCTTGATGCAGGGAGAAACCACACTGCTTTTCCATTAGCTAATGTCCATGGCACTGTCATGAGTTCTTGCAAGCAGTTCAGTGTCTTGATACTCTTGAATTAAGAGCCCAGAGGTCCCTTACTCTCCTGTAGTAAGCATTGTGTTCCACTGTTAGTTTTAAAAATGACACCAGCTGCCAGCATTCCTGGATTCTTCTACCCTAGTATTTTGCCCCTCACCTTCTCTTACCCCCTGGCCAACTGTGCAAGCACCGACCTGAGACTAAATGTTACTCTGGAAGTCCCAATTGTAGTTTTATGAGGTTCATATTGTAGTCCTGTTTTGGGGAGTGACTGCTGCTGCTACTCCATTGTCATGCTGCCAGGAGTCTTTTTTTTTTTTTTTTTTTTTTTTGTGAAACTGGAAGCCTTGGGCATGTGTCAGTTCATCACTGTGGACCACTTCTGTCATTCAGCTAGGAAGACAAAGGGAGTGACACCACACCAACAAAGTTTCATCTGTTGTCATACATCTCTCATGTGCTGCTGAGGCTCAAACTGAGGTCCTATTTATGGCACTGTAGAAACCTTACCTAGTGAGTTATCTGTCCTGAAGAACTAATTCTTTTTTTTTTTTTAATTTTTTTAAATTTATTTTATTTATTTATTCCCTTTTGTTGGCCTTGTTGTTTTATTGTTGTAGTTATTATTGTTGTTGTCGTTGTTGGATAGGACAGAGAGAAATGGAGAGAGGGAGGGGAGACAGAGAGGAGGAGAGAAAGATAGACACCTGCAGACCTGCTTCACCGCCTGTGAAGCGACTCTCCTGCAGGTGGGGAGCCGGGGTTCGAACCGGGATCCTTATGCCGGTCCTTGTGCTTTGCGCCACCTGCGCTTAGCCCGCTGCGCTACAGCCCGACTCCCAAGAACTAATTCTTTAAGAGTTTTTTGGGTTTGGCAAAATATCTCATCTGGATACTATACTTGTTTTGCCATCTATACAACTCAGGATCAAATCAGACCCTCACCACACTGGAAGAAGCTTAAGGGCTATGGCATCCCCCCCAGATATATAGGTATATTCAGTTGGTCTAGAGCAGTGAAGCCACTGTAATGACCAAAAAGAATGTTTATTATTATTATTATTTGCTTCTCATATTCCAGCCTCTTCCATATTGTACACTGCATGAAAGAAATTGGCCTATGTTTGAAAACAGTGTTCAAGTGATAACATAATTATCAAATGAAAGAACAGAGTAGAAACTTCTTCCTAGAACAAAATCTTGTTGCAAACACTCATGAACTCATTCATTAGTATTTATAACAAATTTAGTTAGCACTTACGTAGGTAAAGAAATGAACTAGTTATTAAGCAACTCAGCAGAATACACTGTTTAATGGTTCAAGCAATTCTATCAAGTTCTATGTCAAAATACCATGTTCACTGGATGCAATGGCTCCCTCTCCTTTATTATATAGTTAATTTTCAGAAAATTCTTCTCTAAAACCAGTTAATCTCATAAGAGAACAAAACCAGTTAAAGCACAATCTGTTTATCTGTAATACAAGTGATGAAGGAAAATTAAGCTATGTTATCAGATTTCCTCATGACCCTGAGAACATAAGAAGCCACTTTTTCTAAGATTCAGGCCAATACCACCACATTGCTTTCCCTTAGCCAATCAAATCATATGAGGCATTAAGAAGTATAGCTATATTAAATAGCTCGATATCTTATACTTACTTGTAGGCACAGAATACATCCCAAATAATCTGTTTTCTTTTATTGGTTTCTGTCATTACCAGGGTCCCACCACCCCAAGCAGATTTTTCCAGACAACAAGAATGACACAGAGATAATGAGCAGAGTATCAGAGGGAGAGGAAAATATACTACAGCACCAAAGCTTCCTCCAGTGTGATTGGCAGCAGGCTCAGATCTGGGCCATGTACATAACAAAAATTGTGTATCTTCACTATGGAACAAACAGAACTATCCAGCATGCTGACAACAAAGGGCTACTTATGAGAATCACATGAATCCTCTGTAATGATAAGTTTGGCAGAGACTCATTCAAATAAGTAATTTAAGAAATTCATCTGATAGACCTACAGCTTTAATCAATCAATCTCTCCACTATCACTAGTCACTTCCATCAGGAATGTCATCATCATAAAACCTTTTGTGGGCCTCACCAGGACCTTGCCCTCTGTAGAATAGCAGTGGTAGGGCCTTCCCCACCCTCCAAAGGTATGGGGGCCTACTCTCTGGGAAGTCCAAGCCATTATTTCCATTAGAGTCTGAGCGGGTTGACCCTGAGCCACCTCTCTAAGGGGCGGTAGGCTGGTCCTCCTGACCTCATGAACTTTTAATGGATGGGCTTTTCTGGACGGGGTACCTTCCTGTATATGCTCCCCCATTCCCTTTGAGCAAGAGCCATGAATTATTTTGTATGACCAACTGAAACCCACCACAAATATCCTGGCTTTGTTCTACTCTCTTCCCCCCCCCCCCCCCCCCGCCCGGAGGTGCCTGTAATCCACCCTTAGAAAAAAAGGCCTACCTTTGCTTTCTGAGCTTATGACCAGATCCTATATGGTAACTTCCCAGCTAAGATCTTGACACCTGACAGGTCAAGATTTAACTCTGCATTGTGTGTATGGCTTAATGATTATCTTAACCCCTCTCAAACCTTTTGGGTATATCTATCTGCTTGTGTCCCCCAATAAACAAGTTGTCCATGAGGCTTCTCCCGGAGCTGGAGCTGGTTGTGTGTTTTCTCTCCGTACACTCTACTCTCATCGCCAGGGACCCCTAGGACCCCCAGGGGCCGCCCTGGTCTGCTCTGCTGCCAGTGGCCAGGGAGGCGGAGAGCACGGGGATGACCCACACAAAGAAAGGCTGGGTCAACATACCCTGCCACTCCAGAAAGATTGGTCCTGAAATGAGTGCAGCCTAGAACGTTCCTAGCTGTGACCATGGACTGTGATCTCAGACTGACAGGGACTTAGAGTTTAGACAGAGTCCTATGCTAAATATGAATAGATATGAGCCCTAGGACAGATCCAGATCAATGAGTTTTATAGTTAACAGTATTTATAGACTTTCCCCATATTTGGGAGCTACTCTCTGCCCTAATCCAGCTTTCTAAGCCTATTCTCAACTCTGACACCATCTCCCCAGACAATACTTTTAGCCGACCTGCATGTTACCTATTGGGCCCAGGCAAAAATTACTAAAGTCATGGACCCCTTGGAACATCTAAAATAGACTTCCTACCTTCTTTCCACATGAAGATCCGTCATTTCTACCTTTCAGTTCCTATTTATTGAATGATTAGTTTTATATCGTATTGCCTTTCAGCCACCAAGTTGCAAGTGCTACCATGATGCCATACTGACCTCCCTGGGCAGATGACCTTCACCAATGTGTCCTGGACCCTTACATCTCCAGAGCCCCACTCCATTAGGGATAGACAGAAAAGGGCTGGGAGTATGGAAACATGTTCGCAACATCCATGTCCAGTAGAAGTAATTACAGAAACCAGAGCTTTCACTTTCTGCACCTTATAAAGAATTTTAGTCCATACTCCTAGTGAGGGATAAAGAAAAGGGAGCCTTCCAATGGAGTGAATGGGACACAGAACTCTGGTGGCAGGCACTGTGTAGAATTCTACCCATTATCTTACAATCTTGTTAATAATTATTAAATCACTAATAAAAATATAACAAAGTAATTAGAAAAGGTTAATCTCATAACCAAATAATGAATCTTCATGTACTCATGATTCTCTTCTCCCTTTAAGACCTCCTTGGACTTTCACTGCGAGATAGCATCAGGGTATTCTACTGAGCGTTCATTCTCCTGGCAGGTACATCCTGAAATAAACTCTATCCTCAGTTTAAAAAAAAAAACAAAAAACTCCTATTACTAGCGCATTTGGATGGCTAACTATAGACCCAGCTTGCGAACAGCAAACATATAGATACTTGCCTATTGTTTATCTGCTTTCCATTACTGGAACTTATTTATAGAAAAAGTCATTCATACCCTACTAGGGAAAGAGAGAGGCAGACTGGGAGACCGACCAGTCAACGCCCATGTTCAGCGGGGAAGCAATTACAGAAGCCAGACCTTCTACCTTTTGCAACCCACAATGACCCTGGGTCCATGCTCCCAGAGGGATAGAGAATGGGAAAGCTATCAGGGGAGGGGGTGGGATATGGAGATTGGGTGGTGGGAATTGTGTGGAATTGTACCCCTCCTACCCTATGGTTTTGTTAATTAATCCTTTCTTAAATAAAAAAAAAAAAAGAAAAAGTCATTCATTTCACCTGAGCAACTTTAGAACCTTATTTGTAATTAAAAACAGCACGTAGAAAATTCAATTCATAAATTCTCAATTGCTTTCTTTATCTACCATATTTAAAATTTTTAATAATTCCTGACAAAACTTTATTAGCTAAGTTATACATAATACATTTTTATGTACCTAAATAAATTAAGCACTGGAAGGACTTTAAAATAAGTACTATTTATTATTTGCTGATTTTTTCCCCTATCATAATTTTTATTTTTCTGGTTCCTTGTATGATCCTCAAAACTGAAGGAAGAGGATATCTACTCCTGCATTCAGAACTTAGCCTCCTTCGTTATGGTCTATAGTCTGCTTTGAGTCAGTATATGCACCAAGCAAGTAGAAAGACCTAAAAAGACACCACAAAGTTCCTATTGAAACTGTCTACTGAGACTTAGATACCCTCCTCACCTACTTCCTATTATACTTCCCTCACTCACTCCAATGCTAACCTTATCAAAGCAAGGACTGTAAAAGCTGAATAAGGGCAAGAGACTGGCATACTTTAACAATGATTCTTTAGTCACTATCAGGCCACCCCATCAGCTGGGGCCCTATTCAGGGAATCCTGAGATTCCCAAACAGACATAATGGGCCTAAATCTCAAATAGATCCCTCTCTCCATTGTTACTGGTCATCTCTATCAGGAACAACACAATAGACCCCTTTGTGGGCCCCCACAGGACCTTGCCCTCAACATGGACCAATAACAGCAGAAAATGTTCCATCCTTCGAAGTGAGGCTGGACAACATACTTTATGTTCCATCTAAGGACGATGGGTCCTGAAATTGGGGCAGCTTGGAATGTTCCTACTCATGACCACAGAATGTGAGCTCAGATCTATAGGGATGTAGAGGTGGCATAGGCTCCTCAACTGAATATGGGCCCTAGATCACATCAAATCGATGGGGTTTACAGTTAAAAATATTTATATACTTTCCCCATATTTGGGAGCTACTCTCTTCCCTGATCCAATTTTCTAGTCCTTTCTACAACTATGACACCACCTCCCCAGACAATAACTTGGGTCCACCTGCATACTAGATGTCAGGCTCAGGGAAAAACTAGTAAAGTCATGGGCACCTTGGAATAGACCTACTAATTTTTTCCAAAACAGAGACCTCAAATCTTCATCTGCAATGTTCTTGCCTTTAGGTTCATCACTAGTCAACAATTTGTTCTGCTTTATATCTTAACTATTTTTCAGCCACCAGGTTCCAGATGATACCATGATGCCAACCTGACTTCCCTGGGCAGACAACTCCACCATGTGTCCTAGAACCCTGCCTCCCCAGCACCCTGCCCCACTAGGGAAAGAGAGAGGCAGGGAGTATGGATCGACCTGTCAATGCCCATGTTCAGTGGGGAAGCAATTACAGAACAGACCTTCCACCTTCTGCACCCCATTATGACCCTGGGTCCATACATGCAGAGAGTTAAAGAATAGGAAAGCTATCAAGGGAGGTGATTGGATACAGATTTCTGGGGATGGGTATTGTGTGGCACTGTACCCCTCTTATCCTGCGGTCTTGTCAATATTTCCATTTTATAAATAAAAATTAAAAAACATTAAATATTATCTTGTATATATTTGACTACAATATTTTTGAATGTCAAGCACACTTTTTGTGTGGGTTGTACCTACTTCATCAGCCCAAAGAATGTTCCTGCTCCAAATGTCCTTCTGATTCACTGATTCTTTCTTACCTGTTAGTCTATGTTCAATATAATGTTCTCAATGAGACTAACCCTGATACTTCTCCACCCATTTACCCATTTAATAGCTGTAAAAAGCCCCTTATTTGTAGCTCCTTTACCCTCCCAAACTCATTTTTCTTCTCCAAAAAAAATAAATAAGTCAAACATACTAGATAATTTACTTATAAACTATATGTATAGTTTACGGTCTTGTATGCTAAAATTAAAGTCTTGTGAGGGCAGGCATCATTAGGTGGATACCTAGTATCCAGAGAAGTGCCTAAATAAAAGAGTACTTCATAAATATCTGCGAAAAAGTGGTGTTAGATTTCTAGAAATCATTTAATAGCCTGATTCATTCAACATATATGTAAAAACCATATTAGGCCTATGCTAAGTCATTAAATATGTTAGGTATTTGGTGAGCAAACAGACACAATTGTTCCTCTTCAGTATAGTATGGACTTCATGAAGAATCCAGTATGTAAAGTAATTCTAAGGAATTTCAATTAGTCTTGCTTACTCAAATTCCCCTTTACCTCGGAAAAACATAATGTTTTGCTTTTTGTGTATATTGTCATTATCTAGAAGGTGATATGGGAGGTACTGTAGTACCCTTGAAGCTGGCCTTTTGAAAATTTAGTCTGAAGAAAAGGCCCAACAGGGTAGATGTCCCCCTCAAAATGAAGGGTCAAAGCACATAAGATTACCCAGCTAGAGTTTTTGTTTGAAAATAAAGGAGCAGATGAGGTGTAAACACTGAAAGTGGCACCACCACTATGGATTTTTACCATTTCTAGGTACTTACAAAAGACAGGGATTACAATTCATAGGGTGTAAGATACATAAACCCATTTGACAATGCAGTCTTCTGTGTTAACAGTAGCATTAGGGAATGCTTCTTGGATGCCTGTGATGGAGAAAGAATTAGTACTAAGTAGGAAGGCTTTAGGAGTCGAAGCATAATATTCCCAGCTGCCCCAAAGTAAAACCAGCTGCCAGTGGAACTGCACAAACTCAATTGATGCCACATGTCTTAGTGAAGAACCCAGACGTGGTCAAATGTATGTGCTAAGGATTGAGGCCTATTCCTCTTTCTTCCATTTTCTAAAATGAAAAAAGACTTGAGATATAGGAAGAACAAGGAAAACCCAAGACTCAGTGCAATTTACATTGCAGTCAATCTTGGTTACAAAGGAAACCTGAAGATTGGCTCTTTCAACATCTTTTTAAGCAATGCTGATTTGCAAACTCTGAAAAGCCAAGGATAATATGCCATTTGTCTGTAACTGCCACTGTAACTAATGCAGCCATTTCCACATAGTAATTTGTCAAGAAATGAATGAACAGTGACTGAAAATGAGCGGAATAAAAATCTGTTTGAATTTTGAAGTGGTTTAATACGTTTCTAGAAAAATACTACTTCATTATAGTTGCCAATATGTATGGTTGTGGGTTTTTGTTTTTATTTTGGATCCTGGAAATGTTGTCTCCTATTCCTAGAATTCCAATCTCTGTTACATAAAAAGAATCCCAACCCCATCCTCACCAGCCCTTCAATCCTCCTGCACAATTTGCTATTCTTTTACCCTTTGCTCAGCTGTTCCCTTACTCATATTTGGGAAGTTACTCGTTTTATTTTAAAATTTACTTTTAAGCTCCTGCTTCAAAAAAGAAAAAACCTTACTGTCATGCTGGGTTATTCAGCAACAATCTATTACCCTCCATGGGATAAACTCAGCTTTCACCCCCATAGTTTATCTGCTTTGGGAACTGGATTACTGCCTCATAAAACAGCACAACAGTACTATTACCACATAATCATTATCATTACCTCACTTTCAGCCATACAGATCATTCTAATCCTGAACATCTTGCCTCTCTAATCTTGCTATATCTATCCTCTCCTGCTGTGTAACTGGTGTGTTCCATTTTCACGGAAGCTTAATGTAATCACAAATGGAAAAATAAAATATATTTTTTAACTAGGCTGCATTTTATTGATACTATTGTGTTAATACAAGAGTTTAAAATAGCCCCATATTTCATTCATGTAAACATAACAAATGCATAGGAGGCAGTGGGGGGTAAACCTTAGTCTCGATCCTATCATTCCATTTTTTTTGTCATACTACTTTGGAGAGATTCAGTAGCATACTACTATGGGCGTACTCCTAAGTCAGCAGTAAAATTGTCCCTACCCTGAGTGTAATTTAGAAGAAACACTGTCATTTTATCAAGATTTACATAGAGACTACAAGTTATTACTGCTTAATTAGAACTTGTCCATATTTATATAAAGGGCTATCCAGTATCTGCTTCTTTGATCACTTTCCCTCCTCCCTTCCCAGGCCCCCTAACATACACACACACACACACACACACACACACACACACACACACACACACACACACACACATACCCATTCCAACTAGAGAAGAGAAACATGATTTGTCCTTGAACATTACAAAAAGTATCATTCAGACTTTCATGCTCACAAATAAAAATAATAATTAAAAATATTCTAGCATTAGGTTGGGGTTTTTAGCACTGAGGCTGGAGCTCCAGTGGCACAATCGGTTAGCGCACGGTACTTATACAGCACAGAGGCTTATACAACAAACGTTCATGCTTGAGACACCTGAGATCACATATTTAATCCCTAACACCATTTAGATGTCTAATACTCTATATTTTTTACACAAATATATAAAACATTTGGTTTTAAAAAAGTGGAATCACCAAGCTTGTTGACACGTTTCCATTCTTACTCACTTACCAGTAGAGCAAAAAAGTATTCGTTGTCAATAAATATTACACAGATTACCCCCTAAGTATCTTTGAATAAAAAGGTACATAATATACTGAAAGGGTCATAATAATTAAACACCAAAGACTTGGGTGCCTACAGAAAAACACAAGGAAATGGGTGAGAAATAGACAAAGCAGGAATATAGAGAAATGTAGAAGATAGAAAAATGCATTAAAAAGTGATGATTAGCACACAAATCAAATTTTATTCTGACATTACTCTGAAACACAGAATGTAAAAAAATAAAAATTAAGCCTGAAATTAAGCCGAATCAAATAAAAACAACAGTATAATTTAAATAGAATGTATTTTTGTTTTACCAGTGCACTGCTCAGCGTGTGTGCTTAACCTATTGTGCTACTGCCCACCCCAGATAAAAATCTTTATGACTGGGAGACTAGAGTGATGGTCAAGGAAAGTCTCAAGGGCAAGCCCAGATGTGAAGAAATAAAGAAGTAGTAAACATTAGAAATATTTGGGGAGGGGAGTCGGGCGGTAGCGCAGCGGGTTAAGCGCAGGTGGCGCAAAAGTGCAAGGACTGGCTAAGGGTCCGGGTTCGAGCCCCTGGCTCTCCACCTCCAGGGGAGTCCCTTCACAGGCGGTGATGTAGGTCTGCAGGTGTCTCTCCTTTATCTCCTTCTCTCTGTCTTCCCCTCCTCTCTCCATTTCTCTCTGTCCTATCCAACAACAGTGACATCAATAATAACTACAACAATAAAACAACAAGGTCAATAAAAGGGAATAAATTAAATAAATATACTAATAATAATAAAAAGAAATATTTGGGGAAAGAAGCAAAAGGATATGTAAAGCCCATTAAGCAAGTCTGCATTTCCTATAGGACCAGAAGGGAGACCAGTGTTGTAGAAAAAAAATGAACAAGGGGCAGAATTTTGGAGTTGAATTCAGAAGGTTGTATTTGAAGTACACATTATTTGTTGTTCTACAGAAGAAGGTGTGAATTCTAGTTCTTGCTCTAATAAGATGCCTTTGCTAATGAGAGAGATGCATACTATGACTTGTAGTAATAGCATTTTTTCCTGCTGAATAAAAAAATCAATTACATGTGAAAAAAGAAGAGGAAATTAAAAAAAACATATTTTGAGAGTCCAGGCAATATATTTTTCTCAGAGAAATTCTCCTATTAGCTATTTTGAGAATAAATTATTCTTCATATTTCACACTGAATATAGAAACAAGATAATCAATAAATTACTCATTACAAAGAACTGCAATCCTTCAAGTAGTTCCAAAGTAAGAATGGCACCTTTTCAGTGTGAGAAAAAATGCAGTATAGAATTGAAAATCACACAATGTAAGTTCAGTACAAACAAAGGTAACACCTTAGATCACAACCAAAACCCAAGTTCTGATCACTTTGGGATAAGGTTTTCATCAATATCCAAGTAGAGAAGTCAGGCAGTGGCATTCCCTATTGTGCACACACATTACCATGTTCAAGGACCTGGGTTCAAAACTGTGGGTTCCCACCTGAAGGGGAAGGAGCTTCAATAGTGATGAGGCAGTACTACAGGTCTCTCTCTCTCCCTCTCTCTCTATCTCTCTATCTCTCTTCTCCCTCTCTATCTCCTCCTTCCCTCTCAAAATTTCTCTTGGTCCTATCAAAATAAAACAAAGAGGAAGAAAATGACCAACAAAAGCACTGGATTTGTGATGCAGGCACTGAGCCACAGTGATAATTCTGCTGGAGATATATATATATTGCATACATCTAGAGAATTGCTAGATCTTTTAAAAATAAACTTATTCCCAAATGCCAAATCAAACCCCAAATATTATTTTCTATAATCTTTGTAAGGCTTTAGGTCAGAACATGACATTTTTAGATGAAACCAGGACTGACAAGGTAGCACATCTAGGTAATGTGCTGCTTCGTCATGGGCACAACCCACTTTCAAGCCTATCTGCAACAACACTGAACTAGCTTAGGTGCTGTGGTGTCTTCCTCTCTGTTTTCCTATCTGAAAACAGAGCAGTAAAGCCCTAGTGAGGATCAAAAAAAAAAAAAGAATGAAACCAACCATGGACATTACTAACATAATAATTTGCTGTCCTGATGAAGTCTAAAGTCTAGATTATCCAGAGAAGTACATCACAGAGAAGATGGCATGCATGAGCTACAATTTTAAAGATTCTCCCTCTTACATACCATGTAACATTCACTGAAATGCAGTTTGTTTTTATTTACCTTGGACCTTTTACCCTGCATTATGATAAAAGGAAATTAAAATTCCAGGAACTCCTAACTGTTCCCAAAAGGCACTCCCATTCTCCTGTGGCAACAATATATTTGAAGCTGAGCCCATTTTTGATTAAACTATAGGAAGACTCTGCCAAGTCTCAGCTAAAATTTATCACTGTATTCGTCTTTCCTATCATCTGAAACATTTTTTGAAGAAAATCAAAGGTACATCAAAAATAGGATTTTATTTTTAAACTTCTTTTACCACTTAAAAAGAACAGGTTTGTCAATGACGCTGATCTATGGGTGAATGAAAGAAATCAACATGGTCAGGAAGGCAGCTCAAAAGTTGTCACAAAGTCCTTGGTCAGCTTTTATGTACTTCAAAAAGAAACCTCTGGCTCCTGGTGACTAAAAGCCTTTATCCACTCAGAGCCTCTCTTCACCTCCCCTTCACACAGTGTGGTTTCATGAGCTCTTCCTTTCCAAGTCAGAATTCATATTCTTCCTTTGTGAGACTAAGGTCTGCTCAAAATAACACAGAAAAATGGGGTTCCTTCTAATAGCAATTTAAACTACATTTTAAAGGAAGTATTCGTCTGTCTACATATGATCTTAGTTTTTATTCAAGATGCCACGGACAATTCATCACTTTTTATTTGGAGCATTACCTTTGAAGGGAAAATTTTTTTTAAAAAAGTGCCAAATTTCACTCTTGAAGGTATTAAGTAGGCAATTTCCAACAGTAGTGAAAGACAAATGAAAAATCTTCTAAGATATGCTTACTCACTAGCAGGAGGACTGCTTCCAAAGTTAAAAATTACAGGAAAAACAACTTGTAAGCATTACCATTATATGTAGCTTACTGCCTAAGGCAACATTCCTGACCACAACAAAAGCCAGTGATTTGCCTCCAATTCTGTTCCACACCTCCCTAATAGGCCTGAAAGCTACAGACAATTAATTATTAGCTTATGTAACTCCCACTGCTAAAAGTTAGCTGAACATTCTATGGTTTTACTGCAAGTGCGCTAAGTTTCAGTTAGGGGTGCAATTTAATCAGTTCACTCATCTGTATCTTTGTGATACTTAATCCAGGCTTCCCAGTGTTTTTCATTAATTGACTTGGTCTTCTTCAGTCCTCATCTTCTTCGGTCCTCAATCAACCTGGTTTTATTCTTGGGTTCCTAGGGAAAGTGACTAAATCTGAAAATTGTGGTACCCCATTGCTATGTCAGTGTCAAATACATTTATCCACCTAAAATGTTTACACTGTATGGTGGGAAAACTGGAGGAGTTACAACATTAAAGTCAAGGTATGACAGCTAGAATTTACCATGATGTACATTATCCATGGATTAAAAAGGACCTGGTTGGTTGTCATCTGTTTCACTGTAAATGCTAACACTGTTATCTTTAGCTGACTTATTTATAAATTGAGATTTAAATCACCTATATCAAAATGCTTTGGTTAGAGAGAAATAAAATATGGCCAGATGTCCTACAAATTATAAATGCTATAGAAATAAAGATACTAGGTCTCTGGAGGTGGTGGTGGGGGTTTTCCAGGACACATTGGTGAGGTCTTCTGCCCAGGGATGTCAGGTTGTGTCATGGTAGCAACTGCAACCTGGTGGCTGAAAAGCATTATATATTAAGCAGAACAAATTGTTTAATAGTTAGGAACCTATAGCTAAGAATATAGCGGATGAGATTTGGAGTCTCCATTTTGGAAAAAAGCTAAGAAGTTTATTTTAAGTATATTCCAAGGTACCCATGATTTTACTAATTTTTGCTTGAACCCAACAGCTAACATGCAGGTGGACTAAAGGTGTTATCTGGGGAGATGGTGTCAGAGTTGGAAATAGGACTAGAAAGCTGGCTCAGGGCAGAGAGAAGTTTTGGGAAAGATAGAAACAGGATGGGAGTATGGATTGAGCTGCCAATGCCCATGTCCAGCAGAGAAACAATTACAGATTTCCCACCTTCTGCACCCCATAAAGATCCTGGGTTCATGGGATAAAGAATAGGGAACCTTCGGGGCGGGTGGTGGCTCACCTGTTTGAGTGCACATGTTACAATGTGCAAGGAACCAGGCTTGAGCCCTCTGTCCTTACCTGCAGGAGGAAAACTTTGCTATGGTGAAGCAGTGCTGCAGGTGTCTCTCTTTCTCTCTGTCTCCTTCTACCCTCTTGATTTATGGTTGTCTGTATCCAATAACTAAAGATAATTTTTTAAAAAAGAATAGGGAAACTTCCAATGGAGGATATGGGATACAGAACTCTGGTGGTGGGAATTGTATGGAATTATTTCCCTCTTATCCTACAATCTTGTCAATCATTATTAAATCAATTAAAAAAGAAACAGGGCTGGGTTGTGGTGCACCAGGTTAAGAACACATGTTACAATGTGCAAAACCCAGGTTGAGCCCCCAGTTGGCTCCTGCAGGGGGAAAGCTTGGTGAGTGGTGAAGCAGAACTGCAGGTGTCTCTCTGTCTCTCTCCCTCTCTTCCTCTCCCTCCCCTCTCAATTTCTAATTGTGCCTATCCAAGAAATAAAAATAAAAAGAAATTGTAAAGAGACTAGAAAATTATTGGTATTATCAAACCCTAATTTCCTTATAATTATGTCAGTAAATAGTGCTTGAGAACTGAATGTTTGTATTATTAAAAGCTAATTTATAATAACTTCACTAGCATATGCAATCAAGTTTCTAAACTAATGGTAGCCTGAAATTTCTACTACTAATATAACATGAAAGGAAATATAGGAAGTGGCCCTAATGCCCAACATTGGACAGGAAGGTACACATAAGTAGTGGATGAGGTGGACTGGCACAAATATGGTAGAGATGTATAACTGCATCTCTGAGATAAGTCTTCGAAAGCAGCATTTCCTCAATTAAAAAAATTAATGGTCTTCATTATTTTTCATTAATGGCATAATCATTCTCTCAGTAGGCCAAGTTAGTATTTTATCTGTTCTTTCAAAATAGCTTTGAATAATCTTTTTTTAATAGTCTTTTAAAAAAATAATCTTTTGGGTTGACCACTAGGCCCCTAGGGTACTTTTATCATCTCAACCGTGGGATCAGCATGTTTCCTTAGAAGCCTCTCTACCTCAAACACTTGTATTCTATTACATAAATGGCAGGACTAATTTTCTTAAAATCCTACCCTCAAGGACTACCCAAATAATCAATAGTCCTGTTGTCAGGCTAAGTTTTTAAGTTCCACCTGGAATAAATTTTCTTAACTGAACTCACTCAACAAGAGATGTTTCTAAAGGACAGTAAAGTGCAACTAGTGAACTAGTTGTGTCAGTAATACATACCCAGATATTTCCAAATCATTAAAAAATAGTTAATACAGTAAATTTTACAGCTACTAATCATGCTTTCTTCAACAAATAATAGTCACATATACAAAGTATCAGTTTGACTTTCCACAGAAACACTCAGCAGCTAGTTGTCCCAAGAGCAACAAAAGCTGGTATTACCAGCCTATCAGAGATGTGAAATTGACCTGCACTAGAGAAAGAATCAAAGAAATTGTCCAGTCATTATCTTAATGTGTTAAGAATAAGGTAACCAATTGTCTTTGCTTCCCAAAGACAAAAAGTTCCAATTGTAAAAACTGAAAAAAAATTCAGACAATCAGCTGAGTTAGTCACCCAATTGAGGCCATGGTAAAATATGCCAAGTTGAAAAAGTAGCATAAAATACAATCTATCATGTTAGGGAAGTCAAAATCATAGTGTAAGAAATCAGAGTTGGCAGGGCTAAATCTAAAGACATGTTTACTCAGTTATTTCTAATTTAAACTGTCAACTTGGAGTAAGACACACAAACCTCCCTCTTTCTCTCTTTCTTTCTTTTTTTTTTGTAAGGCACCATCCCAACCTCTTTAGAGCTTGGCGAAGTAGACCTAGAGGTCATCACAAATTTATGAAAACATAGAATCATTTAGAGGATTTGTCAATTGTAATTTACTGCCAACGGTCCTCTATTTTATATTCAATAGGTCAGATATAGAAGACTCAATATTTTGTATTTCTAATGAGTTCATAGCAATGTTGATTCTGCACAACTCTTTGAGAGTTATACTGGTATGTGCTTAGAACTCTTCTAGTTGACTAGCTCATTATTGTTCCTGCACTCTCTAAACTGTCCCCCTCAAAATTTTAAGTATCTCCAACAGGAAAGAAAATAAGTGAGGGTAGTATGAGTGTCTTACTAGTAATACAGAAGCATCTAAGTCAGTATCTGCCTCTTAGTAGTCATGTGACCTTGGATAAGATCTAGATTTATCAGTTTTCAGTTACCTAATCTACAAAATAAATCTAAAAAAATCTCCCCTCTTATAATTTGTTTTGAAAACATTTGATGGTTATATTTAAGGTAAAATATATTATCATACACATAACTTACAATCAATTTAAATAGCTTTTGTAAAAAACTGGAGGTAACTGGACATATAAATGTAGATAGAGATATATATTTACACACATGGCCAGTGAAAACTGTAGCCATCTGTGTTCAGCTCTTCCCAACTTTACATTAAGGGAAAAAAAGGTTGGTTTCTTGAAATAGGTAAATGTGACATTGCCGGGCTAGTGTCACCGGAGAGAGAAGAGACTAGGAACTTGTGGCAGAGTGGGAACGCAAATATTTAGTGATGCAGACACTCCAGAGTCGGATGTCAGCACAGCGAGTTTAGGCCACGTGGAGCTAGCAAAATGGCCGCCTCCCGCTATGCACGCCAGCCCTTCTCCATGTTGGGATGTGGAAGAGAGACAGAGTGAGTGAGAGAGAGAGGTTGAGAGAGAGAGAGGAGGAGAAGAAGAGGAAGAGGAAGAGGAGGAGGAGGAGGAAGAGGAAGAGGAAGAGGAAGAGGAAGAGGAAGAAGAAGAAGAAGAAGAAGAAGAAGAAGAAGAAGAAGAAGAAGAAGAAGAAGGACAAAATTGGCTAAGGAAGAGGGTGGAGAAAAGAAAAAGGCATAAAGGCATTCTGGGAAGGTAGGAAGCTAGCTGGATTAGCAATACTCTGAGGGGATAACATGGTGGGGATATTTAAATAATACTTGCATGGAAATATAGTGGTTTGTGGACCCTGCCAATGTTCAACCACATCTGCACAATATCCCGACATGACATATTAGAAGTTATATGTAATTGGTTTGTTTGTGGGATGCAGATGAACATATCACAGATCATAGAGAATATTAAAGCTTTGAGAGGTATATTTCAAGTGCTACTTTTTGATAAAGTGAAAACAATAATTTTTTTTCTTTCCCTGTGGGTACTGCACAAAACATTATCATCAAATGTTGGATTGTTGCAAAAGTCATGATATATTTTGGTGCACACATACACACTGTGTTTGGGAATGGCTCATCTATTTGGTAAAGCACACACTTTGCCAGGTGAGAAGTTCCAGGTTCTTAAGCCCAGCAACAAATGGAAAAACCATAGAATGGAACAGGATAATTCAATAAATAGTAGAGAGGTCTCTCGAGGTCTCTCTCTCTCTCTCTCTCCCTTACTCTCCCCTTCCCTCTCTTCCTCCCTCTTCCTTTCCCTCTCCCTCTCCTGCTCTCCATATCCATGTGTTTATCTATCTGAAACTTGTAGAAGAGAGAAAAAATAATTCTGGAGCAATAAAATTCTGCAGGTGTGAGGCCTCAGATAAAAATAATGCTGATACACATAAGCCAGGTTCAAGCCCAGCCCCCAGTGAACTAGAAGAAGCTTAGGTATCTGTCTAGCTAGTGAGCTAGCTATCCATCCACTGCTATATAGAAAAAGTTGTCTCAGAGCTATGAAGTCCTGGTGATGACAAAATAAAAAGATAAATAAATCAAGCATATTAAAATAGACAAATGTAGTATTTTACCAAATCCCCTTATCCATGACAGTGACTTTCAATCTAACATCAAAGCACTTGTTGAAAATATAAATTTCATTCCTGCTCCTGAGAATCTGAACAAGAGATTTGAGGAAAGATCTTTAAGAGATATTGTTATAAGTCTTGGGAGGGGGATGCTGAACTAGTTGTCCTAAAATGGTGTGTGGAACTATGGATGAAACAAGGAAGCCACATTCTGGCTTTCAAAGTTTTCTATGACTTGGTCAGAAAACCCTTTCTTCTCATCTATAACTGTTCCCCTACATATGCCTGTTCTGTATTGAAAACTACCGCCAATCTTCTGAAACTAAATATTTGGATTTTTGTTTACCTACTTTGCAAGTCAGTCCTACCATATGGTCTGAAAGCTCTCCAATGTGGACCCTGAGTTAACAAAATGGTTTCTGGGGAATTCAAAGGGAGTTAAAGGAAGGGGTGGCAACTAGCGGGAGGCACATGCAGTTGAGCTCACACCTTACAATGTGCAAGGACCTGGGTTCAAATTCCCAGTCCCTACCTGCACGGGAAAACTTCACAAGTAATGAAGCAGTGTTGTAGGTGTCCTGCTCTGTCATTCTTCCTTACAATCTCCTCCTTCCCACTGAATTTTTCTCTGTCATTATCCAATAAATAATAGATAAATAAGATATTTAAAAAAGGAAGAATGCCCTCCCTACTGAAGGATGATGGCGCTTTGGTGGTGGGAGGAGTATGTGAATATATTTGGTGGATTTGTGAAACTATATCCCTGAGGAAGCAATGGGCCATTCTGGTCTAAGAACATGTCCTCAATAAAAAAAATTCAAGAAAGATTTCTGAGTCTTGGAGCAGGGGTAGATAGCTTAGTGGTTATGCAAAGAGCCTCTCAGGCCTGAGGCTCCAAAGTCCTATGTTCAAACCCCTGTACCACCAAGAACCAGAGTTTAGCAGTGCTCTGGAAAAAAAAAGAAAAAGATTTAAGATTTCAAAGTTTTTCAAACCAACAAACTTAGTAACTATTTCAAAGATACATGCTGAATATAAATTAGGAACAGTGGAAATCTTGCAAAAATAAAAAGTGATAAAGAAGGTCAAAAGAGAAGGGTATGGTCTGTGTATGAATCATTCCCCCAGAGACGACTGAATAATGTTGAACATTTTGCTGAAGCAGTTTTACTTTATTCACAAAAGTCTTACTATATAAAAATAACTTGCTTTATAAATTAGCTGTCAAATCCTTGGAGAAGCCAACCATGAACAATTTGTTGTTGGTTATATTTCCATTATTTTCACAATTTAATCCATAGTTTAATGATTAATGATTTTCAAAGAAAACTTGTTTGAAGTATAAAGAATGAAATCCATTAAACTGAGTAAGACCCAGCAAGATTCATTTCTCTTGGGGTCTCATCAGTACTGAAACTGCCATGGCATAATTAATGGTCCAAGAGATGAAACAGGACTCCTGTTCTGTCATGTCTCCTCTGTTTAAGTCTTCAAAAATGAAAAATAATGAGTAAAAGTGTAAAACAAATTGCTTGATATGCCAAGCAGCAGAATAATCCTATTAAAATAATTAGAATTTTGTCTCAAATTATGAGACACTGCTCTTTCATTGGAGAAAAATGCCAATGTCGGGTGATATCCTGGTATATGTGGACATCATTTATGACACTCTTATTAGAGATGCCTGAAAGAGTGTAGTTTTTGAAGTTTCTTATAAAATATTCTAGACACGCTTCTTTTTAGAATTAAAAGGATACTTTGGGGTAATAATCTTTTAAAAGTTTTATATTTATTAATAAAATTGATTCTTTAGTTTGATTAAGAATTTCCTATATCTTGGTATATGATGGTGGAGAAGGACCTAAGCTGAGAGTGAGACTGTTTTATAGAAAATTGAAAACTTTTATATATGTATCAATAACTGTATTTACTATAAACCATTAACCCATCCATAAAAAAAGAGCTTCCTGTGTACATACATAAAATGGATTACAAAACTGCATTTATATTATAATCCCAATCTATATTATAAACCTATGTTCACAGATTCATATAAACTGTGTCTAAAAATATAGTGGAGAAGAAAACATAAAATAATAATAATTATGTTGTTTTTCCCTTGAATGATTAGAAAGCAAAACATTACTTCCTTCATCTTGTGTTTCTCTCTTTTTTTTTTCCTTTCTTTCCCAGGAGCCAGGATCTCAGCACTCAAGTTTATATTAGATATAGATGAAGAGAAACACAAAGAGAGACACTAGAGCAGCAGAGCTTCATCTGGTGCCATAATACCTAACAGGTGGTATTGGAATTCAAATCCAGGTTGTATGTATATGTGGCAATTCAAGCACCTTACCTAATTTCTCTCCAGTCCTTAAACTATTATTTTTATCCAATCTAATTTGGTGAAATAAACTACTTTTTTTTTTAAATTTATTTATTCACGAGAAAGATAGGAGGAGAGAAAGAATCAGCCATCACTCTGGTACATGTGCTGCCGGGGATTGAACTCAGGACCTCATGCTTCAGAGTCTGTTGCCTTAGCCACTGTGCCACCTCCCGGATCACGAAATAAACTACTTTTAAGCCTCACCTGTAAGAAAGGCATTTGCTAATTTTATATAGATTCCTTATCTTTAGGGAACATAAATTCCAGTGGGGAATAAAGACATGAATAAAAATAACAATGATAGGAAAAGTAAAGTCTGATGTGTTTTGGAAAAGACTAGGAAGTAAATACCTCTGAACTTGAGAAAAGGTGAAAATAGCAACAAAAGAAAGTCTATTAACTGTCCTAAAATGTGGAAGTTATATCAGTAGTTCAAAGGTGCATCTCTAAAAGTATTAGATATATAGTGAGAAGAGGAGAAACAATGAAGGAAAGTTATAATCACACTGTGTATTGATTTTATTGAAACCCTAGTTTGGTATTCTTTACCACCATGCTTATATGAGCACATTTGGAGGTAAAGCTGTGAATCCCAATGGTAATAAGAAGAAAGAATATTCTAGTCAGGACAACCATAATAGTACAAAATTATCTTCAAAACACAACAGGTGCTTTAAATGTGAAAGTGCAGGCAATTTCATGTTATATGTGCTTAAATGTCATGTCTCATAACTATAATGAGCAAGCATTACAAATCACTAATGTGATCATTATTTTTAAAATATTTTATTTATTTATTAATGAGAAAGACCAGAGGAGAGAAAGAACAAGACATCACTCTGGTATATGTGCTGCCAGGGATCAAACTCAGGACCTCATGCCTGAGAGTCCAATGCCCCATCTACTGCATCACCTCCCGGACCACTAATGCGCTCATTATTTTATCATCAATGAGAATGAACTTGTTGTCATTTTGCTATAACTGAAATATTGCCTATCAGTGTGTATCTTTCCATATGTGCATATAGAATTTCATGTTTTCATCAATTTGAATAGTTCTACAAATATTATTTCTTTTATATGTAAAGGAAGTTGAAAAAACTTAAAGAATATAACAGTCAATTCAAATATATTTCAATTAGCACCAGTAAGAGTTCAATTAAGGAAGAAAAGACAGTAGCTCAGCTGGTTGAGCACATACATTATTGTGCACAAGGACCTGGGTTCCAGCCCCTTCTCCCTTTAAGGAGAATTTTTCAGCAGCAGTGAAGCAGTTCTACACCACACCCACGATGAAATTCTGTAACACCACCTTCCCAAACATAACCATCATAGTTCTCACAAGTCTTGCAAACATTTGCTTGGTTCTACTGTGGCAAGTTCATGATAATTAGATCTCTAGATTCCACATATGAGTGAAATTATCTGTTAGCTTTCAGATTTTTCCCATTGAGAATGATGTTAGCTGTGGGTTTGTCATACATGATCTTTATTATGTTGAGGAATGGTCCTTCTATTCCCAGTTTCTGGAGGGTCTTTATTATAAATGGGTGTTGGATCTTGTCAAATACGTTTTGACATCAATTGATACGGCCATGTGATTTTTTAATCTTTCATTTTGTTAATATGATTAATTACACTGATTGACGTGCAGACACTGAACCATCCCTGTTTCCCAGGGATGAATTCCACTTGGTCTTGATGAATTATTCTCCTGATATGTTGCTATATTCGATTTTCCAAGATGCTGTTCAGGATCTTCATATCAATGTTCATCAGGGACATAGGTCTATAATTTTCTTTTCTGGCAGAATCCTTTCTTGCTTTGGGGATCAAAGTGACATTTGCTTCATAGAATATGTTTACCCCTCTTCCATTTTATAGAATAGTTTGAGGAGGATTGGTGTTAGTTCTTTGAAAGTCTTTATTTTATTTTATTTCATTTCTTTATTGGGGTACTGATGGTTTACAGCTTACAGTAAAATACAACAGCTTGTACATGCATAACATTTCCCAGTTTTCCACATAACAATTCAACCCCCACTCTGCTGCCATCATATTCCAGGTGAAACTTAGAGAATTCATTAGTAAAGTCATCTGGGCATGGGTTTTTATTCTTGGGAAGAATTTTGATCACTGGATCAATTTCTATACTAATGATTGGCTTCTTAAGTTTCCAATGCTGTCGCCATACAGGGGCTGGAACAACAGCAGGGAGACCCTATACTGTCATCAAGAACCCAAAACAGGCCTGGTAACTCAGTATAACCTCCCTCACAACTGTGAATTTTTAAGTGACTCATTAAGCTACAAGTGGATATAGATAAATCTGATCAGGAGTGAGACAAAACGTCTCAGAACTTAAGAAGTAGTATTCGGTGGCAGCCAGTGCCATTGTGGTACTTACAAAACACAGCACATAGTTGTAGGAGTCTTGCTTTTTCTTTGAACATCAATGAGAAAAATATACTCCAAGGCTGTAACCTACCCAGTGAATAGAACAACATCAGGGAAACCCTATACTGACATCAAAGACACTAAACTGGCTTGGTGACACAAGATATAATCTCCCCTGCCCCACCAAGATATATAAATCACGAAATCAAACACCTTAACAATAGCACCTCCTGTTGGCACAACAACGGAAGCCACAGTAAATGTGGAAAATGAGACATGCAAGGACAGTAATGACAGAAACCCCAAATGACCAGACAGACACAGATATAGAAAAAATGATGAAGACAGAATTCAGAAAACTCATCGTAAAATCAATTCAAGAAATTAAACTTAAGATTCAAGGACTCAGTGATCATTTAACCAAAAAATACAAAAACAAACAACAACAACAACAACAACAAAAAAAAAACCACACAAGTTATAAACCTCCAAAATGAACTGAACTACAGGTTGAGTTAAGAAGGCAGTCTGGTAGAGGTAAGAGGCCTCAGAAGTAGACTTAATCTTGTGGAGGAGATAATATCAACACTGGAAGACACAACCATCACAATCTGAATTTAAAACTCTTGGAAGAAAAGGTTTAGAAAAAATTAATCCCTTCAAAGATACTGGCATACTTTAATGATGGCTCTTTTGCTTACTACCAGGCCAACTCATCTCCCAGGGCCCTAGTCAGGAGTCTTGAGATCCTCACACAGGCATGATGGATCTAGACCTCTAACAGAACCTATTTTCCACTGTCACTGGTCATCTTCATCAGGAACAACATAATGGACCCCTTTGTGGGCCCTTAAAGGATCTTGCCCTCAATGTGGATCAGCATTGGTAGGGACAGCCCCATTCTCAGAAGGGAGGTTGGCCCAAAATCCTCTACCACTCGAGGAAAATGGATCCAGCAATGGATACAGCCTAGAATGTTCCTAGCTATAACCACAGAATGCAAGCTCAGACCTACAGGGATGCAGAGGTAACACAGGCTCCTGCATTGAATATAGGCCCTAGACCAAATCAATGGGGTTTACAGTTAATGGTATTTATATACTCTTTCCAGATTTGGGAGCTACTCTCTTCCCTGATCCAGATTCCTAGTCTTATTTTGAACCCTGACACCATCTCCCGAGATAACACCTTTGGCCCACTTCCATGTTAGCTATCGGGGTCAGGCAAAAATTAGTAAAAAACATAGGCCCATTGGAATATACCTAAAATAGACCTGCAAACCTTTTCCAGAATGGAGACCCCAAATCTCATCTGCTATATTCTTACCTTTAGGTTCCAGATCATTAAACAATTTGTTCTTTATAGCTTAATGTTTTAGACACCAAGTGGCAGATGCTACCATGATGCTAACCTGACTTCACCAGGCGGACTACCTCACCAATGTACCCTGTAACCCCATCTTTCTGGAGCTCTGCACCATTAGAGAAAGACAGAAACAGGCTGGGAGGAGGGATTAACCTGTCAATGCCCATGTTCAGTGAATAAACAATTACAGAAGCCAGACCTTCCACTTTCTGCACCCCATAATGACCTGGAGTCCATACTCCCAGAGAGATAAAGAATAGAAAAGCTTCCAGTGGAAGGGATGGGATATGGAACTCTGGTGGTAGGAAGTGTATGGAATTTTACACCTCTTATCCTATGGTTTTGTTGATATTTTCTATTTTATAAATAAAAAAGGGAAAAATGAAGCGCTTCTCTGTGAAACAGAACATTTCATCAGAAAGATAAACAGGGAGTCCGGCTGTAGCGCAGCGGGTTAAGCACACATGGTGCAAAGCACAAGGACCAGCATAAGGATCCCGGTTCGAACCCCGGCTCCCCACCTGCAGGGGAGTCGCTTCACATGTGGTTGAAGCAGGTCTGCAGGTGTCTATCTTTCTCTCCTCCTCTCTGTCTTCCCCTCCTCTCTCCATTTCTCTCTGTCCTATCCAACAACGACAACAACAATAATAACTACAACAATAAAACAACAAGGGCAACAAAAGGGAATAAATAAATAAAATAAATAAAAATAAAAAAAGAAAGATAAACATCAGAGCTATTGAGATATGTCAGGAAGAAAAGAGAGGAATAGAGAATATATTCAAAGAAATTATATTCAGAAACTTTTTCATACCTGAGTAATGTTCAAAACATAGAAATACAAAAATACAAAGAGGTGAATACACACAAATTCTTGGATCCAAAGTCACACACCAAAACACATAACTGTGGAAAACAGGGACAAGGAAAAATATTGCAGTCTACTAGAGAAAGTAAGAAAGTCACATACAAAGGCAGAACCATCCAGCTTTCTTTCTTTTTTTTATTACTTCTTTATTTATTTTCCCTTTTGTTGCCCTTGTTGTTTAACATTGATGTGGTTATTGATGTTGTTGTTATCGGATAGGAGAGAGAGAAATGGATAGAGGAGGGGAAGACAACACAGAGAGGGGGAGAGAAAGACACCTGTAGATCTGCTTCACCACCTGTGAAGTGACTCCTCTGCAGGTGGGGAGCCGGGGGCTCGAACCAGGATCCTTATGCCGGTCCTTTCACTTTGTGCCATGTGCGCTTAACCCTCTATGCCACTGCCAGACTCCCAACCATCCAGCTTTCCTCAGACTTCTCACCACAAACCCTAGAGGCAAGGAGGGAGTGGAATGGCATATTGAAAGTATTAAATGATAGGAATTTCCAACCATAAGTACTTTATCCTGCTAAATTAACCTTCAAATATGAAGGAGAAATAAAGATTTTTTTCAAACATTCAGAACTGAAGGAATTTGTCACTGCCAAACTTGCCTTGCAAGAATTAATGAGAGGGGTCCCACATGAAAAGAAGCAGCATACAAGAGTTACAGCAAATCCTAACAATAGGATTTTCAAAGTTCACTCAATTGCCAAATGATTTGGTTATAGCTATAACTATCTATTGCTTTCTTAAACCCTAAGTCAGCAGGATCCTTTCCCTTTCTCTATAAAACCCATATTTCTCCCAATCCTGAAACCTCTAGGGTGAGGCTCACTTTCCTTGTATACTTCTCCCAATTCATACCATATCATACTGCACCTGCTGATTCCAACGTAATCAATGCAACTAGTTGATACTAGTACCACCTCAGCATGTTTTACTTTGTACTGAACTCAGAAATGTCAGGTGTGGAATGTGAACCTACCAGCTTCATTACTCTGCTACCAGGTTCCAGATGCTACCATAATGCCAACCAGACTTTCCAGGGCTGAGTACCCCACCAATATGTCCTGGAACACCACCTCCCCAGATCCCAGCCCCACTAGGGAAAAAGAGAGACAGGCTGGGAGTATGGATCGACCTGTCAACACCCATGTTCACTGGGGAAGCAATTACAGAAGCCAGACCTTCCACCTCTGCACCCCATAATGACCCTGAGTCCATACTCCCAGAGGGATAAAGAACAGTAAAGCTATGGGAAAGGGGATGGAATACAGAGTTCTGGTGGTAGGAACTGTACCCCTCTTATCCTATGGTTTTTGTCAGTGTTTCCATTTTATAAATAAAAACTTTAAAAAAAAAAAGAAAAGAAGAAGCAAAGGTATTCCAACTCTTCATAAGATGATCAGTATTAGAACAGAATCAGGAATACAATAATACTGGGGGGGGGGAGACACAGGAAAGGGAAGAACAAAATAGAGAAAATAGGCAAAAAAAAAAAGTACAATGTTGGTGAACCATGGCCAACTTAGAAAAGACTCTTGTAGGTATTGTAAGTAAGACACACTACTCATGAAGACCACAAAACAAAATATAGCATAAAGTCTAATAGGAAACATACACACAGTAGACAAGACCATTATAGGAAACCATCCACATAAAGTAACAAACAGGGAGTCAACAAGAATATAAAACAGACAACCTGGAACAAAAGCCAGAATAGCTATAAACAAAATACATTTATCAATAATGGGAATGACTTAAATTCAGTAGTCAAAAGATTCAGAGATATTGAATAGATTAAAATGCAAGATCCATCTATTCTGTGTCTCCAGGAAACACACATCCAAAAGAAAGACCAACCAAAGTTCCAGGTGACCAGCTGGAACAAGGTATTCCAAGACAATAATGCAAACAAAAGGGCAAGGACAGCTATTCTAATACCAGATAAATTAGCCTTTGAGGCAAAGAAAATGAAGAGTAACAGACATGGATACTACATATTGATCAGAGGATCAATCCAACAGGAAGACATAACCACCTTGAATATATATGTTCCCAATATGTGTGCACCCAAATATTTTTTATTTTATTTTTAAAGATTTTATTTATTTATGAGAAAGACAGGAGAAGAGAAAAAGGACCAGACATCACTCTGGCACATGTGTTTCTGGGGATCAAATTCGAGACCTCATGCTTGAGAGTCCAAAGCTTTATCACTGCGACATCTCCTGGACCACACCCAAATATATTTTTAAAAGTACTGACCATAAGGGAGACATTGACAGCAGACTGTATCAGTAGGAGACCTCAACACACCACTCACAGCAAGAGACAGATCATCAGGACACGAAATTAACAAAGAAATATAGGGACCTTAAATGAAGTCATAGATGAGATGAACTGAAGATCAGAAACTTTCATCTCCCCACCCCACCCCCATAGAATATAGTCTTATCAAGTGCTCATGTAACATTCTCAAGAATCCACCATGTGCTGGGACACAAAGACAGCCTTAATAAATACATAAATATTGAAATCATAAAAAAGTATCTTTTCTGACCATGTGGTTCAAAATCAACCGCAAAAAGAAACAAAGAAATACACCCAAACTATAAAGATTAAACAATACACTTCTGAGTTACATCTGGGTCACTAAAGAAATCTATAAGGAACTTAAAAATTACTGGGAGAACAATGAAAATGAGGAAACGAACTTCCAGGCCCTGTGTGATGCAACAAGCTATCCTAGAAGGGAAGATTATGGGGAGTCGGGCGGTAGCACAGCAGGTTAAATGCATGTGGCATAAAGCCAAGTACCAGCATAAGGATCCCGGTTCGAGCCCCTGGTTCCCCACCTGCAGGAAGTCGCTTCACAGGCGGTGAAGCAGGTCTGCAGGTGTCTATCTTTCTCTCCCCCTCTCTGTCTTATCTTCCCCTCCTCTCTCCATTTCTCTCTGTCCTATCTAACAATGATGACGACAATAATAATAACTACAATAATAAAAAAAGAAGGGAAGATTATAGCAATAACAGCACCATATTAACTAACAGTGAAGGGACCTGGGTGGTGGCACACCCCATTAAGTGTATATAATAGGAGCACAAGAACATGCTCAAGGATCTGGGTTTGAGCACCTGCTCCCCATCTGCAGGGGCAAACACTGCAAGTATGGTGAAGCGGGTCTGCAGATGTCTGTCTATCTTTCTCTCCCCTCTTTGTTTCCCTCCCTCTCAATTTCTCTCTGTACTGTCCAATAAAATGAAAAAAAAAAAAAAGCCTTCTGGAAGCAGTGTATTTCTAGTGCTGGCACTGAGCCCCAAGGATAACCCTGGAGGCAAAGAAAACAAAAAGTGAAGATCTCAACTGAGCTACCTAGCATCACAACTGAGTCAAATAGAAAAAGAGTAAGAAAAAGACCCAAAACCCAGCAGGTGAAAGAAAAAAAGTCAAAATGAGAGAAGAAATGAATGAAATGGAATCCAATAAGACTTTCCTCAAGATTTCTCCTCTTCTCTTGATTTCTCTCTGTCCTATCCAAGAACAATGGCAACAATATCAATAATAACAAGGGCAACAGAGCAAAAAAAAAAAAAAAATGCACCCCAGGAGCAAAAAACACCAAGCCTTTTCACAAGATTAATGAAATCAAGACCTTTCAAAGTATCCTAACCCAAGAGAAAGTATACAGACAATAGCTATCTTTTAAATCACCTCCCCCAGATAAAATGATTTAAAAATTAAAATACACTGCAGGCAGGGGTCACTGTATTATGGTTATACAAATAGACTCTCTTGCCTGAGGCCCCAAGGTCCCAAATTCAATTCTATACACCACCATAAACCAGAGCCGAGAAGTGCTCTCAGAGAAAAACAAAATAAAGCAACAAAAAACCTCCCGAATACTTAGGTTGCCAACTAAGCCCATTAATTGGTCCTTAGGTTATCCTAAACACTAGACCATATGGTGGTCCCCCCTGGGAATGAAGACCCAATCCCATGTGAGTAGATGCAACCAGATAATCATAAAGTGAAGGTGAATTCAGATGCTTCTTTTCTTTAAATACTTTTTTAAAGAAATACTTTTTAAAATATTTTTAAATACTTTTTTAAATATTTATTTATTCTCTTTTGTTGCTCTTGTTGTTTTACTGTTGTAGTTGTTGTTATTGATGCTGTTCTTGGATAGGACAGAGAGAAATGGAGAGAGATGGGGAAGACAGAGAGGGGGAGAGAAAGATAGACACCTGCAGACCTGCTTCACTGCCTGTGAAGACTCCCCTGCAGGTGGGGAGCCCGGGGCTCAAATCCTGAGCAGGGGGCTTAGGATCCTTATGCAGTTCCTTGCGCTTTGTGCCACGTGCGCTTAACCTGCTGCACTACCTCCTGACTCCCCAGATGCTTCTTTTCTATCCCCTAGTCAGAACCTTGCACAACTAAACATACTAGCTCCGTCCACTTGAGGACAATCCAGTTTGTGGATTTGGGAAGGAAGGCAAGAAGGAAGTAGTTAGGCTCCTCACTCTTCTAGGATGCTAGGTAAGGTTCTTGAAGAATTAAGACAATAAAAGAGCATATGTTGCATTCTTAAAGTAAATCTTTATCACCCCAGCCAAAGTCTAGGTGCCAGCAAATAAATTTGTCTCCTATGAAGTTTTTTTTTTTTTTTTTTTTGCCTCCAGCGTTATTGCTGGGACTCAGTGCCTACACTATGAACCCACTGTTTCTGGAGGTCATTTCCCCCCATTTTCTTGTTCTTGTTGTCATTGCTGTTGTTGAACAGGTCAGAGAGAAATCAAGAGAGGACGGGGAAGACCGAGAGGGGGAGAGACAGGTAGACCTCCTACAGTTAGGGAATCAGGGGCTTGAGCTGGGATGCTTATGGCTGTCCCTGTACTTCCTGCCATGTGCGCTTAATCCACTGAGCTACAGTACGACCTTCTGGAGTTTCTTTTAACATGTATTAATCAAGCTCCAGTTTTCATTTTTGATGCTCATTGCTTGAACTTTTGCTTAATACCAAGATTTTCTTTTATTGCTATTTGAAATTCCTGTCCTGTAGTCCTATCTGGAAATCAAATTTCTGCTTTCTAGATTAATTTTACCTGTGGCTACGAAGTTTATAACTAATAATTATGCTGTTAGAATGCATTAATTTCTTCAATATAGCTATCACTAAATAATGTTGATGATGATAGGATTTTAAAATCAAATTTTTAGAACCATTTTTGAGTTCTTTGTTTATGGTCATAATCTACTTCCAAAAAAAAAAAAAAAGGATTTTAAAAGGCCAAAACCCAACACTCAGTAGTAACACATGACACACAAAACCAGTTTTAATTTCAAAAATGACAAAGAAATGTCATTAAGAAATCCAGGCTGAGCATTCAAGTACAAGTTAAACTCTTAACGTTAGTAGCTCAAAATAATCTAGTAAGATGCTTAGGGTAATCTACATTTTTTGATACTGTGATCCAAAAGGGATTTGTCATATGAGCTTCTCTCTATAGTTCACTAAGCAACAAAGATAATGTGACTATGTGCAAATCTTTTATGATTTTTAGCAACAGTTTTCATAAACCACACAAACATACACTTTGGATCAAACTCATGGGTGTGCAATCCATGCAGCTCAGGTTAGAAGTTTCATACTTAGAAGCTAGAAGCTGGACAACATACTCTATGTTCCACCTGAGGAAGATGGGTCCTGAAATTGGGGCAGCTTGGAATGTTCCTACTCAAGACCACAGATTGTGAGCTCAAATCTATAGGGATGTAGAGGTGGCATAGGCTCCTAAGCTGAATATGGTCCTCAAATCAGATCAAATCGACGGGGTTTACAATAAACAATATTTATACCCCTTTCTCATATTAGGGAGCTACTCCCTTCCCTGATCCAGATTTCTGGTCCTTTTTCTAGCCATGATATTATTTCCCTAGAGAGTAACTTGGATCCACCTGCATATCAGATGTCAGACTCAGGAAAAAAAGGGAAGAAAGAAATAAAAAGAAAAAAGGGAGGAAGGAAGAGAGAAAGGAAGAAAGAAAAAAAGAGAAAGAAGGAAGGAAGGAAAGGAAGGAAGGAAGGAAAAAAAGGAAGGAAGGAAGAACAAAAGGAAGGAAAGAATAAAAGGAAGGAAGGAAGGAAGGAAGGAGAAAGAAAGAAAGAAAGAAAGAAAGAAAGAAAGAAAGAAAGAAAGAAAGAAAGAAAGAAGAAAGACTCTGTTAGGAAGTGAACCTCCTGGAATGGAATTAGAGAATACCATGAAAGGAAAGGTCTCACCCAAGGGTGAGTGATGAGGGTGAAGGGTGGGCAATCCATGTCTGACATCTCTGTACACAGTCTGAGGTGAAGCATGCTGAGATGGTACTTGTTGCATTGATTAGGTTGGAATCAACGGATGCAATATCATTTGGTATGACTTGAGAGAAGCATGCAGGGAAGTGAGCCCCACCTCAGAGGTTCCAGGATTGGAAGAAATGTAAGCTCTATAGAGGAAGCAGGGGATTCCTGTTGTCTTAGGGTTTAAGAAGACAATGGATAGTTATTTCAGTAAACATACTGTTTGGCAACTGGGTTAACTTGAAAAATCCCTTTGTTAGGATTTGCTGTATCATACACACTATCACCATATTTTATGTCCTTTGACATTATTTGCATATAGCTATGCCACCGGTTGCTTTTGTTCTCCCTGGACTAAGCTTTTCAGAGAGTCAATATATCAAAGACTCAGCCTATGTATTAAAAAGACTCAGTCTGTGCTTTAAAAAAATTGAGACGAGGAGTCAGGCGGTAGCACAATGGGTTAAGTACACGTGGTGCAAAGCACAAGGACCAGTGTGAGGATCCCAGTTCTACCCCCTGGTTCCCCACCTGCAAGGGAATCGCTTCATAGGTGGTGAAGCAGGTCAGCAGGTGTCTATCTTTCTCTCCCCTTCTCTTTCTTCCCCTCCTTTCTCCATTTCTTTCTGTCCTAACAATGACATCAATAACAACAACAACTACAACAATAAAAAGCAATAATGGCAAAAGGGAAAATATAAAATTTTTTTTAAGTTTGAGACATTCAATCAGATTTTCCCCTCTCATATTACTTAGTGATTTATACGACTACAAATTAATAGGAATGTATATAAACACCATTCCCACCACCAAAAGACTGTCCCATCCCATAGGACCTTGCCCTCAACTTGGATCACAATGGTAGAGAATGTTCCATCCTCTGAAGGGAGGCTGGAAAACATACTCTATGCTACACCTGAGGAAGATGGGTTGATACTGGGGCAGCATGGAATGGTCCTACTCATGATCACAGAATGTGAGCTCAGACCTAGAAGGATGCAGAGGTCACACAGGCTCCTATGCTAATTATGGGCCCCAGATCACATTAAATCTATGGGGTTTACAGTCAACAATATTTATACCCCTTTCCCATATTAGGGAGCTACTCTCTTCCCTGATCCAGTTTTGTGGTCCTTTTCCCAGTCATGACATCATCTCCCCAGAAAATAACTTGGATCCACCTGCGTATCAGATTTCAGGCTCAGGAAAAAAGAAAGAAAGAAAGAAAGAAAGAAAGAAAGAAAGAAAGAAAGAAAGAAAGAAAGAAAGAAAGAAAGAAAGAAAGGATGGAAGGAAGGAAGGAAGGAAGGAAAGAAAAGTATAGTCAAAGGGAGACTCCCCCCCAACTCTTCATACGAACTCTTCCAGCCTTTAGGTTCATGATTAGTCAACAATTTGTTTGGCTGTATATGTTAACTCATTTTTCAGTCTCCAGGTTCCAGATGCTAACATGATGCCAAATAGACTTCCCTGGACAGAAGACTCCACCAATGTGTCCTGGAACCCCACTTCCCCAGAGCCCTGCACCACTAGGAAAGAAAGAGAGAGACAAGCTGGGAGTATGAATCAACCTACCAATGTTCAGTGGGGAAACAATTACAGAAGCCAGACCTTCCACCTTCTGCACCCCATAATGAACCTGGGTCCATATTACCAGAGGGATAAAGAATAGGAAAGCTATGGGGGGAGGGATGAAAGGATACAGAGTTCTGGTAGTGAGAATTCTGTGGAGTTGTACCCCTCTTATCCTATGGTTTTTTGTAAGTGTTTCCTTTTTATAAATACAAATTATAAAAAAAACATTTTTTTTTAAAAAAAAGAAGTTTCATACTTGGCTTAATTCTTTGCTGCTGACATTCTGAATTAGACTATATATATATATATATATATATATATATATATATATATATATGATTTAATGCTGCAAATTTTCTTCCTTGCTCCAACGCTGCTTTATTTATGTCTTGCAAAGTTTCAAATGCATGAGAAAGTGCATTTTTTATTCAGTTAAGGTATCCTGAAGTTTTGGGTTTTTTTTTTTTTTTTGTCTTTCTATTGAGGGGTTTAATGTTTCACAGTGTAGTCACTGACACATGAGTCTAATTTCATTACGAAGCAAGACCCCAAAGTTCCACTCCTCCCTCCCCAGCATTCTCAAATTTTCAAAATTTCTTTTAAAGAGTTCCTCAGATTTTCATTTTGCACTGGGCATAGAAAATTACATAATAGTTTTTAATCTTCTTTGATATGCCTGGTTATACAAGATCCTAAATTTCATGTTTTAGAATGTTTCTTCTTTGACAATATAGCATTTTCAGAGTTTGCCTTACATTTTTTAAGTATCAAAAATAATTCACAATATATAAACAACCCCTACCAGACCCACCAATCTAATATCTTCTAAATAATAAACACAAGCAGTACTAGAATTATTTTATTTGAGGAAAAGAAGAAAATCTACTAATGTCTCCCTTTTACATATTTAACCTGAAGACACATTTCATGGGAATAATATTTATTATGTTTTTTTTTCCTTAAGGAATAGATGTCTTAGCTGTAAAATATGCAAATGAGCTTATATCTTAAAATCAATTCTCTAAGGCAAAGGAGATTGCTTAGCCAGTTTGAACACTAACTTGTATGGCTAAAAGCCACATTGCAGATCCTATCCCCACAACAACCTTTTGATCTCTCTCTCTTTTTCCCTCTTCACATAACCGCTTTCTCTCTCAAAATCAATAATTTATTAAATCAATTATCCAGCTGGATAAAGTAAATTCAAAGCATATTTCATTGAATTAAAAAATATGCTTTGAATTAAGCTTTTCCTGACTTAATTCCTTGATCATTCTGTCATAAGGTGCAAATTTTCAAATGTGTTAAAAGAGAAGTAAAGTACCCTTACAGTGTATTTTGTTCATTATCTTTAGATACATTATAATTACTCTTTCTTACCAAAAGAATGGGATCCTAGTCTGTCCTTTAATACAACTTGTGCATGGTTGAAAGAAAGCATTCCTATACACTACAGAGCAGATAAAAACAAGAGTCTGGCAACTGCTATCTGACTGAATAAAAATGGTGCTTTGTTTTTTTACATGTAGTAGCAGTAACAGCTTCTATTAGCATGTCAAATACAGCCCCCGAAGTTACATATTCAAAAGATACCATGATCATAATGCTTTCTTATTCAGGTTTTAGCGATTCCAATTTTCCCATAACAGTGCTAGATATAGTGGGCAATCCATCTCTGAACAAATATACTAGGAAATAATTATCACAATATGGGGGAAGATGTAATATAGTAGAATGACAAAGAAAGGAAATCAGGAAATATTTCTCCCAGAACATGACATTCAATTTAGTTTTAAATATCTTGTTATCCATTTATAATTTAACTTAATAAGTACAGATTTCTGTATATGATGCTAGAGGTGCATGTACTGTGAATTAATGTAGCTTAAGTTCAAGGCCCTTTATTTTCATGAAAATCTCTTCAGAAATATTTCACTAATTTTATATTTATAATTTTTATATCCCTTTTCTTAAGAGATACTCAAATTATAGATCTACAAACCACAAAAACTGAGTGTTTTCTCCATTAATCTTACCAACTAACTGTAGACCAGCAAGAACTGACAAGATGCATTTTTATATTATCTTTATTTATTAGATAGAGACAGTCAAAAATCAAAAGGGAATGGGGAGATAGAAAGGGAGAAAGATAGGGCCAGAAACACACATGTGTCCCTGTTCCACCCCTTGTGAAGCTTCCCCCATGTATGTGGGGACTGTGAGCTTGCACTCAGGTCCTTGTACACTGTAACAAGTGTGCTCACCAAGTGTTCCATCACCCAGCCCCAGGGGTATAATTCTCTACACCTTAATTTTTTCTCTGTGGAAAATGGATCACCAATGTGTCACTCCTACAGTTCCTCCAAAGAAGGAGAGGCAATCTGAAGAATTTTAAAAATGCAAGACAAATCCTTGTCCCATTAGCCATTTTCTTTTAGGGAGCCAGCTTACCTACAATGAACAATTGTTCTGCTTCTCACTGTGTCTTGAAAGAATCAGGTTCGTGGTACAAAGCACAAGGACCAGTATAAGGATCCGGGTTCCAGCCCCTAGGTCCCCACCTGCAGGGGAGTCGTTTCACAAGAGGTGAAGTAGGTCTGCAGGTGTCTTTCTCTTCCCCTCTCTGTCTTCCCCTCCTCTCTTCATTTCTCTCTGTCCTGTCCAACAATGATGACAACAATAATAACTACAACAATAAAACAACGAGGGCAGCAAAAGGGAATAAATTAAAAAAAAAAAAAAGCAGGTTCTTACCTATAAAAGGAGCTGCAGTACTAGAAAGCAAATATGCCCTCTTTTCAGGATACACATTCATTTATTTTCAATTTACCATACTCTAATATTCCATTTTTTTCTATTTATTCAGAAATCACGCAAGAGGCTAGGAAATACCTGAGGCAAAGCACAGGACTTAAAGATATGAGATTTGATCTCTCTCTCCAGCACCACACTGTCTATCTCCAGAACTGATGTGTCTATTTTTCTCTCTGTGGTGTTCTGGTCTCTCTCCTTATCTCAAAATAATAAAACTTATTTAAAAAATGAAACCAGTTTTGATGCTATGCGTTGTATCTGAAATAAGCCAGAAACTAAGTATATTCAGCAAATAAATGCCACTTTCTGAATGTTGTGAGACAGAATTAATTCTACTTACTTTTGAAATTCGGGGGGAAAAGATTAAAAATAAATAACCTAGGGCATCTAGGAAACATTTTTAAATTAGAATTTTTATTTGGTCATAGTCTGGGAGGTGGCACAATGGATAAAGCATTGGACTCTGAAGCATGAGGTCCCGAGTTCAATCCCCAACAGCACATGCACCAGAGTGATGTCTGGTTCTTTCTCTCTCTCTCTCCGATCATTCTTCATGAATAAATAAATAAAATCTTAAAAAATAATTTTTATTTGATCAAATTTAGATTCTGAATTTTGAATTAGGTGCAATATCCAGAGAGGAGAAATAAGAGGACTGGGAAAAACTAACAGAGGAAGAAATAAAAACTACAAAAAGAACAGCAGATAAGATAGCATTCTAACATTCTAGCAAAAGGTAGAGAATTAAATATCTATTCAACAAAGTAAGATTATCCTCCTCATATTATACATGAAAAATCTAAAAAATGATATTGGGTTATAAAACCCAAGTTCAGAATTTCATCCTACAATTTAGGCTTAAAGAACTCCTCCTCCCAGTTACATTGGTACCCCAGTTCTTTGAGAATATGAGCACTTTTTCTGAACTGTCACATTCTTTGATTTTTCAGGAGAAAAAAATATATATTCCCTAAAAAACATAATGACTTACTCACATGTGAAGTTTAAAGAACTGACACACGACGGTGGCTGGACGGTAGCTCAGCGGGTTAAGCGCATGTGGCGCAAAGCGCAGGGACCCATGGAGGGATCCTGGTTCCAGCCCTCGGCTCCCCACCTGCAGGGGAGTCACCTCACAGGTGGTAAAGCAGGTCTGCAGGTGTCTTTCTCTCCCCCTCTCTGTCTTCCCCTCCTCTCTCCGTTTCTCTCTGTCCTATCCAACAACAAACGGCATCAATGACAACAATGATAACCACAACAAGGCTAAAACAACAAGGGCAACAAAAAGGGGGGGGGAGAAGAACTGATACACATGAACTTGCAAAAAGAAAAAGTGAGTAAACTGTTTTTGAGACTTGTGAAAACTAGGGTGTTTATCTTTGGAAACAGTAATTTGGTAGTGGTGTGTTATGGAACTAATAATAATATATAATACAATGAAATAAATAAAATACATATTGATGGAAAAAATGAAAACTGGCAGATAAAGTAGTGATTTTTATTTGGAAAAAACAAATCTCCCAAAGTATAAGTATGAACTGTTGAGGAATATATGTTAGTTTGATTTACTGATGCATTCCCAGTAGACTAGTAGGTATATAGCCATAGCCAATAGTATGCTAACCATAAGCTGTTATTTATTGAGTAAATAAATATCTTATTTATTTATTTTCCCTTTTGTTGCCTTTGTCTTTTTTATTGTTGTTGTAGTTATTATTGTTGTTATTGATGTGTTGTTAGGAAAAAGAGAAATCGAGAAAGGAGGGGATGACAGAGAGGGGGAGAGAAAGATAGACACCTGCAGACCTGCTTCACCACCTGTGAAGTGACTCCCCTGCAGGTGGGGAGCCGGGGACTTGAACCAGGTTCCTTATACCGTTCCTTGCGCTTTGCACCACGTGCGCTTAACCCGCTGCGCTATCGCCCGACTCCCTTGAGTAAATAAATATCATACATTCACCTTATCCACTAAGCTGTAGATATTCTTATTATCCTTAGCTCAAAATTCCACCCAATATTTCTAACATATTTCAGACTTTTGACATCAATGTGATATACTTTTAAAGTCCTATAAATAGAACTCTATTTAAATGAATCCTAAATTGGAAACAGATGAGCTAGCACATTAAGAATTCACTAATTTGCAGATCATTTTCATCCATTAGTTCATTGCAGAAAATAACACACCTAACGAATAGCTCAAATAGCAATTTCATCAACATTTCAGCACTAAACCTAACATATTCTAAATGTATCTTACTGGGGAACAATAAATGGAATCATATTCTTTTAAGTATATAGTTCAAGACAGAAAGGGGACATAATAGTTATAAAAGTTCTAGGTTAATGAATTACAGCATGAGTAAAGTTAGAAGAAACCATTTATTATATTTTGAGAGTTGTATAGATTTGTCATCTTTAATTTTTAAAAGTTCGATTGAGTACAATAATAGTTGTCAATATTCAAAATATATTGACTAATAATTTTATAATATTGCTCTTTTATGTCTAAATATATTAATTTAAAGGACTTATATATCCATGAAATGACAGTCTTCCTTTAGAAAATAACAAATCTATAATTTTATGTGGAGATCTAATAAGAAAATATAAAATATACAGAAGTATCTGTCACAGAATGCTTTTTTTCTTATAGACTGATTTAAGTGAAGAATAGTTGCACAAACTAATTTGTGGCAACTTCATTTTTATTCATTCAATTATATTTAAAAGTCCATGTATATGCATGAATACATAATTAAATGTTCTTGTAAGATTTGTTTCTAGACTTGAAGGAGAAAATATATATACTAAAGATTTGAAAAGTATGATGCTGTTGCATAAAAGAATGAATAATTATATATCAATACCACTCTTGTATTTATGACAAAAGCAAAACTATTATTCCAAGAAAAATTGGAGATGATCTAAATTGTACAGGACAGGAACAAAATGTGCAATAAGCAGAAGTCTTTGGGATGTATTTTTAAACAGGAGGTTTGAAAACTCCAAATTTAGCTTCATAAAAAGAGGTAGTGCAAGTGTGAAGCATGTGGTCATTTTGGCATACTCTGTGTATAACTTCTCTCTTTACCTATATAAGGATAAAATAAAGCTTAAGAAATGTCTAAAACAGAAATTCTCCAGTTCTGCTTATTCACTTTCAGTCAGGTAGTAAAATATACTAATTTCTATAAAGAAATCTTCAAAATATACTACCAAAATAGCCTGCTAAAGAGAAGGCAACATCTAACTTCTTTAGATACTGGGTAGTTTAAAGGAAAAGATCAGTGGATTTATTTTTTAAGCCAACTGTATCTGCAAAACCAGTTTTACTAAATTTTCATCTTCACTTTGTCACATTTCTCTCATACTGTTATGTCTCCTTCCTCTTTCCAACTTTATCCTCCTACTTCCTCTCACACTGTTTTTCAATCTCATCATTCATTTTTTTATTTCATCTCTTATCATCCTTTTTCTTTCTATCTGAAAATACTTTCACTATTGTACCTTCCTCCAAACTCTACTTCTTTTAGGTAAATTTTTATTTCTAAGACACACTCCAGTCACATATAATTTTAGCTCTTGGTCATACTTTGTGAAAACCAAGAGTATGGACAAAAACCTCTTTTTTCTTGATTATCTGAGACATAAAGCAGTAGTAATAAGAAAACCATGATATGAAGAATTTTGCTTTGGACTTCAGTCTCAAAAGGATAACAAACACACACGCACACGCACACACACACACACACACACCAAGAACTGGGGGTAAAAATAAGATTGCTAATGTAGAATTATTTGTGTTGACAATTCAAAAGTGACATTTCACTCACATTAATGGTGATGCTTTTTCAACTTCACCAATAACCTATATATATATTTTTTTCCCTGATTGAAAAAAAACTACCATTTAATCCATGTATACTGATTAGAAAAGCTGATAAAAGTTTTAGAACATATCATATGAAAGTATATATAACTTTAAGTATGAAGTACATTTCCCTTAACTGTTCTATGGTGTGAATTTAAGTGTGCAAAAACATATAAAAGTAGGGCCATGTGTTTGCACACCTGCTTGAGCGCTCACATTACAGTGCGCAAGGACCCAGGTTCGAGCCCCTGGTCCCCACCTGCAAGGGGAAAACTTCACAAGAGGTGAAGCAGTGCTGCAGGTGTCTCTCTGTCTTCTTTTCTGTCTCCCCCTTCCTCTCAATTTCTGGCTGTCTCTACCAAATAAATAAAGATTAAAAAATTTTTAAAAACCATATAGAAGTGAGCATCATCTACTCACTCACACTGTTATTAAAATAGAAAAACTAATAACTCAAGAAGTTATTCTTACAATAATTAATGAAGCAGAGAGACAGAGAATAATAGAACAACATTAAACACATAAATAGCAAACTAAAACCCAGAGTACTTGGTATGGCCCATCCTATTTAAAACATGTAGATAACAATATGGTTTTGTATTTTCCCTGAATAAAATTTGGTAAAATAAATGTTGAACTATAATCAGTGGTCACCTAAGTGGGATAAGATTATAGGAAGATTATACTATTTAAATTATACTAATTACTATTGTTTAAATACTTTGAAACAGTTAATAATTGTTTTATATTAGAGAATGAAAATTAAAACTACACTAAGATTCCATCTCACACTTATGAGAATGACTTATATCAACAAAAGAAAAAAAAAAAGAAAAAGGGACACTGCTATACTGCTGGTAGGAATGTAATATGATGTAATCCCTTTGGAAGATGATAGAGTCCTAGTTCAGGGCACCAGTATGCCGGGCTAGCTTCACGGCGGGAGACAGACGACCAGGGACACATGTCTGAGCAGAGAAGCAGTATTTCTTTATTCAGAGCGAAGCAGTCAAAAAACTAATCTAATCTAATCACAACCCAATTCTGTCCTGCCTCTCTCTCCTCCAGCAGAAGAGTCAGGAACCAAGAAAGTACATAGGATAGGGGGCGGGGAGAAAGAAGAAGCACGAACTAGCAAGGACTAAACCAAAATCTCCCGGAGGCAGGGGGAGTGAGAGCAAACCAATGTAACAGAATGACCACGTAAATAGACCACAACATCAAGCAATGTAACAGAAGGGATCCCAGAAGCAGAACTAGAAGCATACCAACATTATCCCTCTGGGAGTATGGACACAAGATCATTATGGGGTGCAGAAGGTGGATAGTAGTTCTAAGGACATATGTTGCCCTATGCTAGAAGCTGCTCTTCATAATAACCAAAGAGTAGAACAGTCTATGTGCCCATCAACAGATGACTGGCTAAAGAAGCTATAAGGATACATATTCCCTGGAATACTACTCTAAAATCAAAAAAGATGATATTGTGTCCTCTAGGGAAAAAATGGATGGAACCGTGGGTAATTATACTTAGTGAAATAACTAGAATCCTAAAGACAATTACCAGATGGTTTCATTCATATGTGAAATCTATAGAACTGATACACATAAACTTGCAACACACACACACACACACATACAGTTTTAAATACTGTGAGAACTATGGTGGTTATCTTTTGAGATTGAAAGTGGAGACAGAACTTTGGTGGTGGATCTGGTGTGAAATTATACATTGTAATCTTAAAATATTGTAATCCATTATAAATCAGAAAGAAGAAATGGAAAGCATACTATTTAGTATTTTTAAATATGTTTAAACATTGTGCAATTGTTTTTTTTAAAAAAACCATTTTTTAAATTGTTATTTTGAATAGAGACAGAGAAATTAAGAGTGAAGAGAGGGAGTGGGGCAGTAGCACAGTGGATTAAGCGCTCGTGGCACAAAGCACAAGGACAGGCTCAAAGATCCCGATTTGAGCCCAGGCTTCACAAGTGGTGAAGCAGGTCTTCAGGTGTCCATCTTTCTCTCCCCATCTGACAGATGAGCAATTGTTTTTATAGTAAAAGTAATAGCATTTTCCATCTTGGACAAGTAAAAAATATTAAGAATCATATAACAACTGATCTCCTACTTACAGATTGTTACTTAATACTAACAACTACCTACTTTTTTAAAGCATTTTGGGTCTTTGTCACGAATTAATTCATACTTAAGTGTTAACTTTCTTTTTTAAAAGAACTACAATTAAAGAGGCACTTATAAAGGAATTCACAAGCATGTTTCTCAGTTCAGAGCTTAGCCTGCAAGGAACATCTCTATTAGTAAGAACTTGAAAGTAGGAATTACATCCCAAAGCAGGCAACACATTTAAAAAATAATAATAGGAATGGGTACAATTTAATTCAACTTTCAATTTTTTTTTACTTGAGAAACTAAATTTCCTAACCCTATAAATGTTCCTAAACTTTTCATCATAATTTATAAAAGGAAAAAAATTCTTAATACTATTATTGAACAAATTAATTTCTTTCCAAAAATAGATGTGTGGATAATTTATGATTATTGCATTAGAAACAAACTAAGATAAAACATATATTTCATCAATAAAGACCATTAGAATGTAGAGCACAAACCATTTTCATTTTCCATAGTATTTAGCATTTTTACTAAAGAAACTCTAGCTATATTTAAATAAGGAAGGTCACCACCCAATTTAGTGAAGAATTTCACATCCTCAGGAAGCAGAAGAACAAATTATGACAGATATAATATCCCTCAGAAAGAATTAAGTTGGATGTCTCTAAAGGAGATGAGTTTCCCTATCTCTGTAGCATAAAGGGAATATTAATGTTTTAGTTTAGATCTAATTTATTTCTTCTATCGCAAGTGTCTACTTCCAAACCCTAGTTTCTCTTAGAATGCACCATGGTTACAAAACAGAGCACTATACACTAATAGTTGTTGCATGTCTAATTCTGAAAGAGTTTAGTATAAGAATCATACCACCTGCTTTATAAGGATATGTGAAGACTAAATAGGATGTTAAGGATAATATACATAATACAATCTAGGCACTCAAAAAATTTCAACTTCTTTTTCCACTTGTCTGTAGTCAGTAAAATTCATAGTATATCAAGAATAAAAAGAAAAGAAATATTACAATAGTTATAATTTTACCTATGTGATTTTCAATGTTTGTGCTTTTTTTAGCCTACTAAAAAATAATGTGGGGGGAAAAAAGTCAGGTAAAATGTTCAGAAGAATGAAACTGAACCATTATATTTCACCAAAAAAAAAAAAGTAAATTCCAAATGGATCAAAAACTTGAATGCTAGATGAGAAACTATTCAAATATTTAGAGGAAAATATTGGTTGAACTCTTCTTTCTAAATTTTAAAGGCATCGTCAAGGATATGAATCCAACTACAATGAAGACTAAATAAAAAATAAACCAATAAGAATACATCAAATTAAAAAGCTTCTACACAGTAAAAGATAACACCACTCAAACAAAGGGATGTCCCACAGAATGGCAGAAGATCTCTACATGCCATATATCAGGCTAATAACCAAAATATATAAAGAGTTCACCAAACTCAGCAACAAGAAAACAAATGACCCTATCCAAAAATGGAAAGAGAATATGAACAGAATATTCTCCATAGAAGAGATTCAAAAGACCAATAGACATATGGCAAAATGCTCCAAGTCATTGATAGAGAAATGAAATTATGACAGTGAGATACTACTTCACTCCTGTGAGATAGCCACACATCAGAAAAGGTAGCAACAGCAAATGCTGGAAAGGTTGTGGGAACAAAGGAACACTCCTGCATTGCTGGAGGGAATGTATATTAGCACAACCCCTGTGGAGAGCAGTCTAGAGAACTCTAAGAAAATTAGAAGTGAACCTACCCTATGACCCTCCAATTCCTCTCCTGGGGATATATCCTAGTGAATCAAATATACCCATCCTAAAAGATTTGTGTATACCTGTATTCATAACAGCACAATTTGTAATAGTCCAAACCTGGAGGCAACCCAAGTGTCCAACAACAGATGAGTGGCTCAGTAAGTTGTGATATATATATACAGGATGAAATACTACTCAGCTATTAAAAATGGTGATTTCACTGTTTTCACCCTAACTTGGATGGAGCATGAAAAAATCATATTGAGAAAAGTGAGAAACAAAAGCATGCATATAATATGATCTCACCCATAAGCAGAAGCTGAAAAACAAGGTCAAAAGGGAAAACACAAAGCAGAACTTGGAATGGAGTGGGTGCATTTCAGCAAAGTAAAAGAGACTGGGGTGTGTGTATGTGGGGAAGATTCAGGTCCTGGAACATGATGGCAGAGGACCTAGTGGGGGTTGAGCTGTTATGTGAAAAACTAAGAAATGTTATGCATCTACAACCATTAATCACCCAATAAAGAAATTTTAAAAAGTTCTCCTATGAAAAGGACCCAAGGAAAAAAAAAGTCAGGTAAACCAAAGGTGAAAGGACCATAATCATGCCATATTTTAATTTGCTTTTTTTCCCCACGCTATATTCACAAGAGAAAAAGAATAAGACCCCAGCACCAGAAGCTTCCTGAGTGGTACAGAAGTGATGATTCCAGCATTTACAGTCTCTTCAACTCCTGAATGACTGAATGAACTTTCATCTTGGATCTTTATATCTGGACAGAAATAGGCCATTACTTCTACAGTAAAGTTCCTCAGAAACTAAGAACATGAATTCTTTCCTAATCACAAAGCTTCAAGAAGTAATTTACTGCTAGTCTCTTCAGCCTAACAATCAATGGTCTCAGCATTCTGATTATGGTTTCCTGAGTCATACAGAATCCCAGGAAGAGGTTCTTGGTTCTAAGCTAGATTATTTTATTCTCGGCAAAACACCATGTGTCCAGTTGTTCATACAATGCCTCTGACTTAGCTTTGTGTAAGTCAATTAATTCTCAAATCTGGTTCGAGACCCATGGTTCCCTCAATGATTACTTAAAGTAAATGCCATAGAATTTAAGACATATATCAGTTTTAATTTTCTGTTTTTTTCAACAGTATCATTTTATTGAGGCACTGCTGGTTTATAAGGCTGTTGTTGTCATAAGTATGCATTACCACATTTCCCTAGGATAGGTGTTAGTACATCCCATGGTCTACCAAACCACTATCTTGCTCTACCATAGGGTTTTAGGTCCCCATCCTCCCCTTAGTGCTCTTCCCTTTCCACATTCTCAGTCCCCAAATCTGCTGCAATAGATTATAGTCCATTGAGATATTAACATGTCGTATCCTTTGCTTTCCTAGATTCCATCTATGAGTGAGATATATTCAACATTTTCAGGTTAATCTGTAGTTTACTTTACTTGGCACAGTTCTCAGGTCAGAATAGCTATGACTAATTTTATCTATTTTGAATCACATAGAAAACTTTTATTTATTTTTTATGATTAACTTTATTTGTTTATTGGATAGAGACAGCCAGAGAGAGAAGGGGGAGGTAGAAAGGGAGAGAGGCATAGAGATATTTGCAGCGCTACTTCATCACTCATGAAGGTTTCCCCTCTGCAGGCAAGGACCTGGGGCTCAAACCCTGATCCTTGCTCATTGTAACATGTACACCACCACCCAACCCTGAAAACTTTTATATAAAGTCCAGGAGGTAGCACTTAGTAGAACTCACATGTTACAATGTGCAAGAGCACCAGTTCTAGCCCTGGTCTCCACCTGCAGGAGGGAAGCTTAACAAAGGGTGAAGCAGTGCTTCAGGTCTCTCTCTCTCTCTCTCTCTCTCTCTCCTTTCCTATTTCTATCTCCCTTCCCAATTTATCTTTCTCTATCAAAAAAAATTATTAAAAAAAGTTTATACAAATACAACAACAGCAAAATTCTTCAGTAATACAAAAAATAAATATATGACTTGCTACCCATCACATAAATGCTTATCCAGAATTAAAGTATACATTTTGTACGAATCACTGAATTTTTAAATTTAGTTTAAGTCACTTTCCAACATTCTTATTGCTTCACACATGGATCACACACTTATGAGTGTTAGACAGCACTTTGGACTATGCTATCTAGTGTTCAAAACAATGTGACAAATTCATTCCTTTCTTTTCTACAGGGCAAACTCAAGAGCCAAGGTCACAAGGAAAGAAAATAACAGAGATGATCATCAAATTGAAATGTTCAAATTCCATTCATTCTCTACATTCTGCTCCAACCTCACAAGATAGTATATTCACATATTTTACCCCTGCTACATGTCTTAGCCCCTTAATGATACTAATGTCCTTAAATCAAATTTGCTGAAAAAATGAGATGCAGAAAACATCTCTCTCTCTTTCCCTACATGTGCACGCATGCGTGTGTGTGTGTGTGTTTGCTTACGATACGAGGAACACTATTAAAACTTTTAAAGGAACATGTGTAATCACACATGGAGTGTGATTCTTATTAGCCCTGGACAAATGTTCCTCAATACATAACAAATTTTGGCTAATGGCTGACCAAAAAAAAAAAAAAGGGGGGGAGGAGAAGGAGAAAAGAAAAAGAAAAACAAGCACCGTCTTCTCACTTTTAATCCACTATTCTAGCGAATACTCAACTACATATAAGTTAAAGAACCTTGAGTACTATTAAATTAATTGATGAGTATGTTGAAGGTACTTTGGTGTTTGCTAGTACTTCCATGTTCAATATAGAATGCTTATATGTATATAGTCCTAATGGAAAAGTCCAATAAAAAATTTCAAAGAAAACAAAATATGTAACTTTTAAGAGAAGACTATATACACATAAAAATAAATTGCAATGAGGATATATTCTTTTAAATCAAGAAAAATATTACATAGTATTGAGAATAAATGTTATATTAATTCTAATTTACAAACAATATAAACATTAAAATCATAGCTAGATACTAGTAAATATCAGGCTCTCTTTTTTTTCTTTTTTTAATTAGTGATTAATGACCAACATGTGATTCAAGTGATCAGAACATAGGAACTCATGCTTGAGTGTCCAAGGCTTTCCCCACTGCCAGGACACAGAATGTGTGATATTTACACTCACAAGTGATAAACCAGTAAAGCTGACACTAAAAGAGGTAACAGTATAGAAGATGACAAGCCCACATGACTTATGAACATAAAGTCAAAACCATTAAGTAAAATATACATGAAACTCAGTTGTATGTTAATAATAAAATATGTCAGCTTAGTTTAATTCAGGAATTCTGGTGTGATTTAATACTGTGGAAATCAAGAATAAACTAATGATATTAGTAGGACAAAAGAAATTACCACACAAACACTACCTCAAAAGCTAGATAGTCATTATCTGGATATATGTCTTTAAGCCTGTAAACCAGAAGAATTCAATATGAAAACTAACTTCAACTTAGACTCAGCACCTTTTTAAACATTTATTGGAATCACTTTTAATAAAGCTAGTTGTACATATGCCCATCACCAACATTAGGATGAAACTATGACATTCTTGTCAATACAGCAGATGAGAACTAAAGTTAATGAATATTGAAATAGCAGTTTATATGTACAATATAATATTGATGTTTATGTTAAAAATAGATTTAACAGAAATCTAAGAAAATTAATGATATCTAGTTAAATTTTCCAGCACTCTCATAGTAACTGAAAAGTACTCAGAAAAAAAGCCCTAGTCCCATATGGTTAAGTATGAGTCAATCTTTCTCATTCTTTGCCCTTCCTTTCTCCACTTATTCACTCTACTCCAAACTCTACACACTCATATATTTCATACCACTAAACACCTAGAAATTATAGCTACCTAATGAAACAAAAAAAGAAATTAGTAAAAGACCTGCTGAAGGAAACAAAAGAAGTCATAGTGAAGAAATGACACTGTGATGAGAAGGGATTAGATAATTAAATATGACATTGTATATTTTGAAGTTTATTTTAAAAAGTACTGTTTTTCAATCCACTGTTTCCTTTCATTACCAGGATACAACAGATAACATCAGCTATTTACTAACAGATAAGTTCAAATAATACTTGAATACAACTTTCTTTTATTTTAGATTATATTTCAAAAGTAGAATTTTATAGCTCTATAAATAGTTATACAATATTCCAACAATAATCAGAAAGAATGAAATTTTTTCCATAACCCATTAGTTTGCTTTGAATGGTCAAAACCATAACCAAGATGATTTTCAAAATAATGATGTATAGATATGCTCACTTCTGAATTTAATTATATTACTAATTAATTTGTTGGATAATAACAAAAAAGTAAAATTTAGCTTTAGAAAAAACTGTAAGCATTACCACATTATGATGCCCCATATTATAAAAGTGCTTGCTTGCTAGTGTCTTTAAAATGTCATAAAAGTTTGGAAATGTACCAAAATGAGATCTACCATTGATAAAGATTTTTTTTATTTTTATAGAACATGAGTAGAACATATCAAATGATGCTGAATGTAAGTGAATGGACCCTTTCACTTATTTATCTAAGCTTAAAATAAACTCCGGGGGGGGGGGGGGTCAGGCTGTAGCACAGCGGGATAAGCACACATGCCATGAAGTGCAAGGGTTGGCTTAAGATCCCAGTTCCAGCCACAGGCTCCCCACCTGCAGGGGGCCGCTTCACAATCAGTGAAGCAGGTCTCCAGGTGTCTTTCTCTCCCCCTGTCTTCCCCTCCTCTCTCGATTTCTCTCTGTCCTAGCCAACAACGACAGCAATAACAACAATAATAATAACCACAATGATTAAAAAGGGGGGGGCAACAAAAGGGAAAAAAATAACCTCCAGGAGCAGTGGTTCAGTGGTTGCAGGCACCGAGCCCCAACAATAACCCTGAAGGTAAATATACAAACTCCAAGAAGACTCACTGTTATACAACGATGGACAGAGGTATTTATTAAAATACTATTGTTCATAGTTTAATAGGTGGAATTAAAGAGTATAAGTCAGTATGATTATTATAAAAACAGTAGATTCAAATTCATATTCGGATCTTTTCCTGTGTGATGTTGATTAATTATACTCCCAATTTACTACTTATCTGTTAAACAGGATTAAAATATACTATATGATGTTTTGGTGTCATAATACTATTGTAGAGTTTCTGGTACTATTGTAAGAAAAAAACCCTGAAGCTAATATTATAAGAAAATTTCTGTCCTAATATCACTATTCCTATAGAAGAAATATCTTCAATTTAAATTAGATATGGAAAAAAAAAAAAGAATTACTGCAATACTGCTAAATGAATCAGGCTAGAAAGTATGGAAGAATGGGAAAATCATGCCACACAAGATTCTTCAGAGATACTCAGTGGTCGGTTACTTGCATCCTAGTAGATGTCCTACAAAATAAAGTACAGCATTCATCATATATAATGAGAATCCATGATTTAAAATATGCTTTTCCCTGCAACCACAGACTGTGAGCTCAGACTGACAGGGATGCAGAAGTTACATAGGCTCCTGTGCTAAATATGAATAGATAAGAGCCCTAGGTTAGATCCAGATCGATGGGGTTTACGGTTAGCGTTATCTAATTCCTTCATATTTAGGAGCTACTCTCTGTCCTGATCCAGATTTCTAGCTCTCTTCTCAACTCTGATACCATCTTCCCAGACAATAATTTTAGCCCCCTTGGAATATATCAAAAATAGACTTCCTAGCTTCTCCCCACAGGAAGACCCTTAGTTTCATCTGCTCTATTCTTACCTTTAGGTTTCTGATTTTTAAATAATGTGTTCTGCTTTATATTTTACTGTCTTTTAGCCACCAAATTGCAGATGCTACCATGACATTATCCTGACTTCCCTAGACAGAAGACCTAATCAATGTGTCCTGGAACCTCACCTCCCCAGAGCCCTATTCCACTAGGGAAAGAAAGAAACAGGCTGACGGTATGGATTGACCTGCCAGTGTCCATGTTCAGCAGAAAAGCAATTACAGAAGCCAGACCTTGCATGTTGTGCATCCCATAAATAATTTTGATCCATACTCCCAGATGGATAAAGAATAGAAAATATTCCAGTGGAAGGAATGGGATGCAGACTCTGGTAGTGGAAACTGTATGGAATTGTACCGTGTTACCCTAAAATCTTGTTAATGATTATTAAATCGCTAATAAAAAGAAAATAAATAAATGCAAAAATTCTTTTTTATGAAATGGTATCAGTAAAAAACAAAAGAACTTCTGGTTTCACATCTCTAAAAAAAAAAGAGGCTGTGTCCAGAATTAGGTCTAACAGAACAAGCATTTGTCCTTGTTGTTTTATCAGATTCAAGTGAGAACTAAATGAAATTAAGAATCAGTCATTATCAGTGACTATGTTTGTTGTCATCTTCAATCAGTGAAAAATCAGATGTGGTTACATGAAAATAATATAATTTATTCTCAAAAGACAAGATCAGAAAAGTGAAGTCTCCAAAAATGTCACATTACTAACAGTCTGTGGGCTAAGAACAATTCAATTACTAGTTAATTATTAATGAAGCACTTAGTAATTAGATTTGTGTAGAAGAAAGTTAAAAATTATCCAGACCATTTTTCTACCAGTAAAACAATTATGATTTTAAGTATGGAAAATCCTGGTCCCCATCTATAAACCATGTTTTAGAAGGGACACAGGGATAGATCAAGAAACTCCTTATCTTCATTTAAATGTCAAATCTAGGCATTTAGGGTGATAGCTCAGCAATACAGCCTGTGCTTTATATGTATATGATCCTGAATTCCATCATCAGCACCACATAAAAATAAGTGGCATTCTCTCTCACACACTAAATAACATTTTTAATAAAAAAAAAAAGTGCCAAATCTAAAAATTAACCACTGGTATACAAAAACTTTTGAACAGTATTCTCTCATGTGAACAGATATTTCTGTAACCTGTTAAGAAATAATTTTTGTCTTACCCTAGAGGGAAAATTATTAAAATAAATTAACATTTTACTGGCTCTCTAATTGGAAGTGGCTGTTCTCAACAAATATGTTTATCAAACAGTGCGACTGGCAAAATGTATTACTGTAGCTGTAGTTATCCAAATTACATGCTGTCTAAAGCAAAAAGGGCAAAAGCCATCTGGCTCATATAACTTGCTTTTTCTAGACAGCTTGCAGCTGGTTCTGATTAAGCAGCATCTCAGAACTTTGAGAGATCTATTTTTATCCCTGGAAGTTTATTTTTAGTACTCACCATCCAAGCCACAAAGAGTTTGCATTAATAAATGAACAACTACCTTCCATTAGGAACAGGTTTATGTAAAATAGTGGTTTGGACTGTCTTTAATTGTACAATATGGAATGCAAGTTGATTATGACAATCTGAAATCTAACTGTGAGAGCCAGTTCTTCTCTGGCTATTTCAGTGTTCCAAGGGAGCGACACAGAAAAGATACCTTGTCTAACAAAAATAAATCAAAGAAACTTTGGTTTAAAAAAAAAAAAAGACTGTATTATCTTATTTCTCTCCAAGGACACAAGTACAATTATCCCATTAAACAGATAGATAAAAGCAAACATTTAGAAAGGCTAAATAACATAGCTGACATAAAAAGGCAGTAAATTATGCAACCAGGATTCACACCTGTATCGTTCTACTTCAGAACTTGAGTTATGAATATATTGTGACTATGCTGTTTCTTTCAGTCTGGGAATGGCACAATGGCTAATGAGTTAGACCTGAAAGCATGAGTTTTTGAGCTTGATCACCAGTATCACATGTGCCCAAATGATGCTCTGGTGTTCTCGCTCTTACATTTTAATAAAAAGATCTTTAAAAATCATCCTATTTTTCATCATCAACATCATATTAGGATAAAAGTCACATTTGGATGCTAGATAGAAATATGCACAAAAATATTCAATTATGTAAAAAGTATTGTAATTTATATCTTCCCAAAAATACCTAGTTAAAAAGTAACTAATCAAAGTGAGCAGTTTTATAATTTATTTAAGTTAAGAATTATCTCCCACGAGACTCCCTTGAATCTTAACATTTTATCTGTGGCTACTTTCTCTTTTTCTCACTCAACTGATGTGAACGTTGTTCCACCAATTCTTTTCCCTCCAGAATGCCTCACACCCTTACAAGTCTCCTATGTAACATTTTTTTCCCCTCAGCTAAATGTCCTCTCCCCAGATTTGTAACTCCCTTTCCATTATATATTCACACAGTATTCTGTATTCACCATAATGGAAATCATCACAATCACTATACTTTACACTAAACAAGCTAAACAGTATCATTTTAGATATTACTTACTTATATCTCTTTCCTGCTGAACTGTAATGTCTTATCAAAATAGAAGCTATATTTTCACTGCACATTCATCACCTGTAGTACTTTAGCACAGTAATTGTTCTCAATGCTTGAGCATCTAGATAACTTTGTCATAAAACCTTAATCAAGTAACAGCCAAATAATAAGATTATATCCGGATTAAATGGTGGTATACCTACATATTACCAAGTAAAAGGGCCTGAGTTCAAGTTCTTGGTCACTACAAGCAGGAGAAAGCTTCAAATGTAGTAAAACAGTGCTGCAGATATCTTGTTCCCTCTCCCTCTCTGTTTCTCTCTTTGTCAAGAAAGAAAAGGGGGAAGAAAAAAAAAGAAGAAGAAGAAGGCCAGCAATATGGTGAAGTTGTCATGTAGGTATCAGGCCATAATTCTGGTGGCAAAAATAAATAAACATTTGAAAAATATAAATAAATAAATATGATTGCATCAGGAGAAATTCATGTGGGCACTGGCACATAGGCATTCATAATTTTCTTTTTAAAATATATTTTATTTATTTATTATTATTATTATTATTATTTTACCTGAGCACTGTTCAGTTCTGGTTTATTGTGGTACAGGGCTTTGAACCTGGGACTTTGGAGCCTCAGGCATGAGAGTCTCTTTGCATAACCATTATGCTATCTACCCCTGCCATAATTTTCTTATACTAAGGCTAAAGTCAAATAATTCTAGATACCCTTGATTTTGGACTTTCCTCGATATATTACAGCACTGTCAGGACCAAAAAAAAAAAAAAAAAATCAGAAAGCCATTCATTAAGTGCAATATTTATATTCAAGTTATAGTATCAAGGTGTGAAAAATCTAAGTTTTTACTATTTATAGATTTATGGTGGAACTATGATCTAGTGAAATTCTCTGAAGGAAATTAGACATTTTTTATATTCATATCTCCTAATTGTAGAAAATAATGATTTGTAAGATCATAGTTATTTGAGCCTTTTTTTCCCCCCATAGTCTTTCTCAGCTCTGGCTTATGGTAGTACAGAGGATAAACCTGGGACCTCTGAGTCCCAAGCTTGAAAGTCTATTACACAGCCATTAAGCTATTTCTCTGGCCCCATAGATAGGTGTTTGCACAGGATTCTCAGCACTAGCTGAAATCTTCCTCTAAGACTATTCATGCACTGAGTCGTCAATGCCCTCCCAACCCTTTTTCTTCCCTCTTCCCCGTAAAGTCTTTGGCTTTTACATAAGCACCAAGGCTCTGCTGAAGCATAGCCCAAAAGAGCTCTACTAACTGCTTTAAAATGTAAATTAAATGTGCTGATGGTCTTGATGGGAGTCTTGAATCAGTAATTCAAGACTGACACTTTTTCCTTTTATTATTAGAAGTCTCCTTCCAAAGCTATAATTACATGCTTTTGCATTTCCAGGGGACTTTGTATGCACTTAAGTAATTATGGTCATATTTACCATCATGAAGAAAGGGCCTCCCTCTATAAAAATGTTAGGGAGTATTTCACTCCTATCCTTGACGTCATTGCCATGCTCTCTGTATAAATAAATACTGTCTGATGGTAAAAACTGATAATAATGAATGGTTGCCAAGTTTCCTCTCCTCCAGACTGTCATGTAGCATCAAGTGTTAAAATGATGAAGTTGGGTATAAACAAAAGAAATTATTTCATTATAAATAAATTAAAAATGTCAATTTACAACATGAGAAACTATCTCATGCCTGAATTTAGAAGAAGGAATGATATTTTAATCTAACGTACTACCATCAGCTAAAAAACACTATTGATATTAACTTAGTTGGGATTCCATTGCTTAGTTTTAAGCAACTCCTTAAAAGCAAAAGAGTACTTCCCTGGAATTCTGTGTGTCACAGGGTGTAAAGAAAAGGAAGCAATGGTTTAAAATAGGCCTGGTAAATGACTTAATTACATTATAACGAGCTTTTTTTTCAACATCCCTTAGTTTGAAAGATAAAAGTGTGCAAGAGCCTTTCTGTCTCTTTCCCTTTCTCTATCTTCCCCTTCCCTTTTGATTTTTGACTGTCTCTATCTAATAATAAAGATAATAACTAACATAATAAATTCTCTTAGCAGAAGCATTTTATTAGGTAAGTGATAAATGCCCATAGTTGATACTTTTTACAAGCAACTAACTGGTTTTGATTTTCTTCTGAAATTTACAGGTTTCATTATAATTTCAAATATATTATAACTTCTCCACAAGACTATAAATCCCTTGAGAGTTTAAGTAGTACCACTGATTGAAGGATAATATTTGGATAACACAGGATACTCTGATGAACAACTAATTTTGAAAGTACTCTATGTGCCTCACTTTTCTCGATCAAAGTTTACATAATATGTAAGTTATTGCAGTTACTCTCCATAGTCAAAATCAGCATTAACATTTGTATCAAGATGATTGCAACTATCTCCTTAAATAAATGGCCTCCTTTTTCTAAAATTAGCCACTCTTACTTCAATCATGAGAAACCTGATCTCCATCTTTTAACTGCTGTACAGACAATTGGATCTACATCTCAAAGTCTTAATTCCACAATTTTATCCTGATAATGATAGCAGTTTTAGAGTCAGTTTTCTTAATAGACTATATTTCATACAAACATTTTTAACAAACAGATGGTGATGAGTATCTTACGTAAAAATCAGAGTGCTTAGCAAAAAATAGATGTGGAGAAAACTCTGGTATCTGTCAGAATCAAAGATTTAAGTACTTTCTAGACAATGGACAAGTCTTTTTAGTCTCTACCCAAGATAAGCAATATATATATATATATATATATATATATATATATAATTTATTTTCCCCTTTTTTTGACACTTTCTGATTCAATATCATTTCAAGACTCTTATTCAGAATATACACACTGTATTATATGATGTTCTGTGTGTATTTAGGACTTCCTAGTTATTTACACTTTCCTGGTAATGAATTTTTTCTTCTCTATACGCTTATTCATTATTAAGTTGTTGACTATGTTCTTATGTCTAAAATCACTTTTAAATGAGACATTATACAAATTAAATTAAATAAATATTTGGACTAAATTTATTCTCAAGTATATGTCACATTTCTCCCTGCACTTGAAAGAAAGCAATGGAGTTATATGCCTTGGGTCATTAGAACAGTTTCAATGTGCGTCAAAAAGGCATATGTCCTTCTCAAAGAGAATTTTTTAAAGTCATACAAGGCAATAGCCTTTTACAAATAATACTATTTCTTATGACTCAGATAGGAAAAAAAACTCTCATTATATTTTCATCTCCTATAGCCACATGAAAACTCATGTAATTGAAAGGCAGAAATTCAAGCAGTCTCTGAGAATATTTCTCCTCAAATACCCCCTCCACACACACACTCTTACCTTTCTTCTAGTTCCTTTTTTTTTCTGTTTTCTTTTGTTTTATAATAGGATGCTAGCTAAGAGAAATGCATCTGTATATAAAATATTTTGATATTTTATATGATATTTATTAAAATATTTATCATGAATAAATAAATAAAATCTTAAAAAGAAATAGCCCATTTAGGGGGCCGGGCGGTAGTACATCGGGTTAAACACACTTGGCACAAAGTGCAAGGGCTGGATTAAGGATCCTGATTAGATCCCCTGGCTCCTCACCTGCAAGGGGTTGCTTCCCAGGTGGTGAGGCAGATCTGCAGGTGTCTATCTTTCTTTCCCCCTGTCCCTCCTCTCTCCATCTCTCTGTCCTGTCTAACAACAATGACATCAATAACAACAACAATAATAACAAGAATCACGATAAACAACAAGGGCAACAAAATGGGAAAAAATGGCCTCTAGGAGGAGTGGATTCGTAGTGCAGGCACAGAGCCCCAAGAGGAAAAAAAAAAAAAAAGTAGCTCATTTAAAAGTATATGTAAAGGACAATATGAATTGAAGCTGAATATTACCTGGGGGAGAATAATTAAAATGTTGAAGCAATTTTCAGACTTTTATTTTATATTAAACATTGAGAGGAAAATGTTACATAAATTATTAGAGATGTTCAAAATTAGGGATAGACATATGGATCATATGTGAAACCAAGCTAGTAACAAAGTTAACTCTTTTGAAAGAAATTAGTTTCTGAGATATAATATTTGTCCTGATATTTAAAATTAGTAAAGGCAAAGCAAGAAAATTCATATAGTAAGAAATACATGAAAAGACAAGTAATATTGCCTCCACAGAGATCAAGAACTGAAGCTGCTTTTAAGCTATATCACAGACAACTTATTGGTTCATTTAAAGAAGTTAGAAAATAGTAAAGAAATATTATTTTTAAAAAACATTTACTGTAACTAAAAAAAAATTGATGTAACTATATATCTTTTCACTTATTCTCACTAATCACCCCTCTTCATTCCTATGTGCTACTGGCATATAACTGAGAACAATAAGAATGCTCTGACCAGACTTTGCATGTGTTCATTCACTATCTGACATAAACTTTTTATATTAATGTGAAAAGAGAATATTGAGGCAAAGATCTGGATAAAGGGTAGAATACCTTCCATCTGTATAATACTACCTGAAATATGTTATGCTTTCTAATTTTAGTTTCATTAAACATAATCAAAATGATAAAATGTGTTATGCCACAATCACGGGTGTTCATACAACTCTATCCAGATCAGTCACTATGTTGAGACACATCTGGTGTGCCAGAAACAAACTAGGAAGTGGTGTGTGGGAGGAAAGAAAATGAAAAGTTGTCAAACATATTTCTTTAGGCATTCAACATAATCTGTTATTCTAATTATTTTCCTGGCATTTATGTAGCCAGCTTAATATTCATACAAACTGAAGTAGAAAGTTTTAGGTCCCCTCAAAACTTCTTCACTGTTCAGTCCAGAATGAAGCTGTCACACCACATTATAGCCCATACAAAAACATCTGTCTTGAGGACTGGGTGGTAGCACACCAGGCTAAGCACACAAAATATGAAACACAAGCACCTGAGGTAGGACCCAGGTTAGAGCTCCCAGCACCAAATTTGCAGGAGGGTCACTTCACAAGCAGTGAAGCAGGTCTGCAGGTGTTTATCTTTCTCTCCCTTTCTGTATCTCACCCTCCTCTCTCAATTTCTCTCCGTCCTATGCAATAAATAGGGGAAAAAGGCCTCCAAGAGCAGTGGATTCATAGTGCTGGCACCAATCCCCAGCAATAACCCTGGAGATAAAAAATAAAATAAAACAAACATATATCTTGTATAGAAAATTTCTAATTTGAGGCATGATGCTGCCCCTGGCTACTAAATCAGCCACCATACACAGCCATTTCATGCTTTTGACATCTGTCAATAACTAGAAGACTACTTCCTCAATATTTCACTTCTAATCTAAGCAATGATTACAGAGAGCGATGTTTTGTGCCAAATGTAAAGTTAATAATGAATAAAATATCAGCAGTTTGTCAATAGGAAGTAAATAGCTTGAAATCATAAAATAATTTATACAGACAACCAGAGTCCCAATGATTTATTAATATTAATTTCCACAAGTACTCAAATTTTTAATGTTAAGCTAAAAAATTCAAAAAGGAGGAATGTTAGCAAAAAGACAGAAATTAAAGGTCAAAATACCAAGCTATAAGATAACTGAAACCCTATGCGCGCGCGCACACACACACACACACACACACACACACACACACACAGAAGCAAATGAAAATAATATAACAAAGTTATGGGGCAACACAAGGAACAAAAGTTGCATCACAGAGGCACCAGAAAGAAAACGACAAAATTCTTTTTCCTTCCTTCCATCCTTCCTTTCTTTTTGTTTCTTTTCTTTTTTTTTTTTTTTTGTCACTGGGGCTCAGTGCCAGAACTTCAAATCTACAACTCCCAATGGCCATTGGCCCCCACCCTACCTCATCCCACCCCATCACCTCTTTTTTCGCTTTTTTTTATTTAATAGGAAGAGAGAAATTGAGAGGAAAAGAGGAGATAAAAAGATAAACATCAGGGGCTGGGCAGTAGCACAGTGGAGAGCACCTGGTGCAAAGTGCAAGGACCTGCATAAGGATCCCAGCTCCAGCTCCCAGCTCTCCACCTGCAGGGGGGGTCACCTCACAAGCAATGAAGCAGGTCTGTAAGTGTTTTATCTTCCTCTCTATCTTCCCCTCCTCTCTCGCTTTCTCTTAGTCCTATCCAACAATAACAAATAACAACCACAATAAGGACAACAAAATGGGAAAAATAGCCTCCAGGAGCAGTGGATTCATAGTGCTGGCACTGAGCCCCAGGGACAACCCTGCAGGCAAAAAAAAAAAAAAGCAAGATAAATATCTACAGGTCCACTTCACCTCTTGTGAAGCATTCCCCCTACAGGCAGGGAGTGGGGGCTTGAACCCAACTCCTTTCTCAAGGTAATTGGTAACTCAGTCAGGTATACCACTACCAGGCCCCCAAATATAAAACACTATAATTTACATCTTGTATAGATATCTGGGGAGGTGGGGAAGATCTGGAGATGGTCTACCCACTAGAGCCCATGCTTTGCCAATGTGTAAGGACCAAAGTTTGAGGCCCTGTGTCCTGTCATGACATGAAATACCTTTACAGGGCAGCACAGTGGAGGAGTGCCATAATCTATTATCTCTCTCTTCCTCTTTCACCCTCTGTCTTAAAAAAGAAAAAGAGGGCAGGGGAGATAGCATAATGGTTATGCAAATAGATTCTCATGCCTGAGGCTCTTAAATCCCAGGTTCAACCCCTGCACCACCATAAACCAGAGCTGAACAGTGCTCTGGTGTTTCTTTCTTTCTCTCTCTCTCTCTCTCTGAATCTCTCTCAAAATAAATAAATAAATAAATAAATAAAATAAAATAAATAAAATTTTAAAAAATATTAAAAAAATAAAAATAAAAAAATACTATCAGGAACAGATGAATCATTCAGGCAAAGGAGTTCCAATGATAACCAAGTTGCAAAAAAAAAAAAATGTGTGTGTGTGTGTGTGTGTGTGTGTGTAGAGCATTAAAAAATCTCCCAGGGGCTGGAGGTGGCGCACCAGGTTAAGCACACATAGTTCGAAGTGTAAGGACCCCATCAAGGTTTGAGCTCCTGGCTCTCCATCTGCAAGAGGGGGGTCACTTCACAAGCTGTGAAACAGGTCTGCGGGTGTCTCTCTGTCTCTCTCCCTCTCTATCATCCTCTCCGGATGTGAGGGCGATCTGGATGCGATATCTGTCACCCCATTGATCGCCAGGGTTGATTCGGCTGATCTGGCTGGCTAGGCGGGTGTCCCCTTCCTCCCTCACCACTCCATGTGCGTCCCTCCCGAAGCTGCACGCTCAGTCGAAGAGGACGGCCTTCCGGGAATAGAGATTGACCAGTCTTCAGTTGAGGGTATATGAGTAGCTGCACTCCCCTGCTAGAACCTCCAAACAAGCTCTCTATCATCCTCTCCTCTTGATTTCTCTCTGCCCTATCCAATAAAAATGGCCTTCAAGAAGCAGTGGATTCATAGTGCAGGCTCTGAACTCTGAGCCCCAGCAATAACCCCGGAAACACATACACACACACACACACACACACACACACACACACACACACAAAACCTTTCCCAGCTTCCTCTATCTCACTGTCTTTATTTCCTCCCGCTCAATCCAAACCATTAATAGAAATAATAAAATCAAAGGAAGGCTTAAAGTCCAGCTCTGTTTCCTGGAAAATTTCCTTGTATCTTCAGGACATGCACTTTCCACTGCTTTTTCTTAAGAATAGTAGAAGAGAAATTCTTGGTTTTCCACTACTATTAAGTATTCTGAGCACAGGTACAAGACACCAATGCTTCCTGCCCACCACTTAATTGAAATTTATGCTCCTCGATCATAAATAATCAGCTGACTAGGCTGACTTCATTACCTTGGCTTTTTCAACTCTATTCAGAAGAACAATGGGAAAATAACTCATCTTCTGGCAAGATGTAAATGGCACTGGTGTCAGAATGCTGATGGCAAATGGGAAAGATAAAGCAAGAAAAAAATAAGATGAATCAGCAGAAAGAAAGTTACTAAATAGAAAAGACATTATTCTATATGGGTTACAACTGCTCTAAAAGCATCATAAATGGGCTATGGCTGGAAATCTTTAGTTTCTGTAAACTCTCAGAGCCACGGGACTGACAGTGCTCCTTGGCATGCCCTTGCACGGAACCTAAATGGGGGGCCTGCAGACCCATATTTCTCCATCTATGTCTCAGTGGCTTAAGTTTGGGACAGACCTCCCCAAAATTTCCACAAAAGACCTTCCAAGATTTGTCACTTGAGCAGGTGAATTGTTTTGAGCTAAGGCCAATAAAGCCCCTACAGGCTTCAAGAAAAATCTACTAGAATTCTTTTAACTACTTTGAAGAATGATGACTAGTGGGGGACTGCCCAGATTTGAGTTAGTCCCCCAAATAACTTGCTTGTTGGGGAACTTATCTCTGTGCCAGTATAAATATCTCATGAAGCATCAGTCTTATCTGAAGGCCCAGACCCTATGTCATTCCTTAACTCAGATTATAAGCCCTTCTTTTGTTCTATATACTCTAGATTTTATACCCATGTAGGTTCTTCATACATATGTAGTTAAATTTGCTCTTTGCTAGTATAATTTTTTTCTTTTACTAAATCAGTTCCAAAAGAACCAGGCTGGGGGGGAGTAGAGGAAAAAAAGAAGTTCCTTTCTGATCCTATAGATTTAGAGTGTAGTAAGAGGTACAGGGAGTTAGCCTCAGCCTTGGATTCACTAGGTATTCTATAATCCAATAAGGTTTGTGAAAAGTCAGTATTCGGATCTATCTGCTACATTTATTAATTGCAGCTCAGAACATGAGGAGAACTGAGCAGCACATAATATTCTAGAATACCAACAACACATGCTTGTAATTAGTATAAAGAATGAGAAAATAAAATTTTAAAACTGTTATATGATAGGACAGAGAAAAATTGAGAAGGGAGGGGAAGATAGAAAGTGAGAGAGAGGCGGTCGGGCGGTGGCGCAGTGGGTTAAGCGCATGTGGCGCAAAGCGCAGGGACAGGCGTAAGGATCCGGGTTCGAGCCCCCGGCTCCCCACCTGCAGGGGAGTCACTTCACAGGCGGTGAAGCAGGTCTGCAGGTGTCTGTCTTTCTCTCCCCTTCTCTGTCTTCCCCTCCTCTCTCCATTTCTCTCTGTCCTATCCAACAACGAATTGCGTCAACAAGGGCAATAATAATAGCCACAACAAGTTACAACAAGGGCAACAAAAGGGGGGAAAAATGGCCTCCAGGAGCGGTGGATTCATGGTGCAGGCACCGAGCCCAGCAATAACCCTGGAGGAGGAAAAGAAAAAAAAAAAGAAAATGAGAGAGAAAAGTTTAACACCTGCAGACCTGCTTCACCACTTGTGAAGTTTCCCCACTGCAAGTAGGAAGTGGGGGCCCAAACCCAGGTCCTTGTGCAGGTGTATGCGTGCTTAATTGAATGTGCCCCGGAATTAAATTTTAAAAGCATTAAGGGAGACTATCTAAAACCACAAAATCTGAGACAAAAACCAGGGCAGATCTTTAAGCTCAACTGTGGCTTCTGCTGTCAGGTGATCAGGTGGGTCCTGATTTCCAATCTAAGCAAGCCATGTTTTAGATTAGATCTGCTCCCATATAAAATCAGAAGGATAAATCAACCCAACTCTAAGAAACTTACAGCTGCCAAAATTCTATGTTATAACTAAAATTAACTAGCTTGGGCAGCATTCTTAATAGTGAGTAAAGAAAATCCACATCAGCCACAATAGCATAAGATTGAAGTAAGCCAAGAATCATAGCATCTCTCTTTAAGAAAAATGAAAAAGCTATTATTATGCAGTAGATTTTAAAATGCTGAGGATAAAAAATTATAATAAGGCATTAAAATATGACACTGACCTCTGGGAAAAGATCAAATACAAGAATAAGTGCTAGGCTAAGGGAAAAGTAGTTTCACATTATTATTTTTTGCCACCAGGGTTACTACTAGGGCTTGGTGCTTGCATGACTCCACAACTCCCCAAATTTCCAAGTAATTTCCTCCCTTCTTTCCTAGTTGTCTCTACCTTCCTCCTTCCTCTCTCTTTTCTTCTACTCTCCTTCCTCCTTCTTCCCTTCCTTCCTTCCTTTAGATAGAGGTTGAGAGACAGAGAAATAGAGGTGAGAAAAAAAATAGAGAGAGAGAGACACCTACTAGAATAATTTCTCTCCAGCTCATCCCCTCCTGGGGAAGTCTGAGGGCTTGAACCTGGGCTTTCACATATGGCAATGTCTACACTCTACTGAGTGAGCTACCAGCCCACCCAATTTCTTATATTACCTTTAAAGCAGATATGCTCATGGAATTAATATTTTAAAACTCAACTACTCAATGTAATGTTGTACTACTTAGTGCTCATTTGATACTCAATTTGTCTACCACTAAAATCCAATAAAATCCCACATTAGTTTTCAGATGAATTATGGCTTTTAGAGTTTATCCAGAATTCAATGTGATCTTATAGGTGGGATGGGTAAACTCCTCAGAAAATGCCAAGAACCACGTGGGCCAGGTCAAAAAGTACTGAAATGTTCCACTGACATAGACTGCACAAGTCAATATGGAGCTTTTACTAGAAGATATAGCCTTCTGGGTACAGTTTTCCAGGGATTCAGCCAACACTCAGAGATTATTAAAAAAGAACTCTCAAACCCAAAGTGGTTCCAAAGAAAGGTTTGTATGAAAGGGGAACTCTGTATAGAAAGTCATTACTCACAACAAGTAGTTTAAACTGCTGACCCCATTACTCAGAAGATTTTAATTCTCACTGGAAATTCTTTTTTCCCCCAATTTCTAAAGTAACTTTATTGAAAAATGTTGATTTACAGGGTGATTCCAACAGGTATAGGTACACATTTCTTTCTTTTAAAATACAAAGTAAATATATAGTGGAACAACCACAAGCTCGCAAAAATAACCAATATCAAAATAAAGCAATAAAAATATATTTAAATCAGTAAAAACCAGTTCCCACAAAGATTTCCATAACTATACATAATACATCTTTGCCCTACTCATTAACCCCTTGACTGGAATAGCAATCTAGACTCTGAACTTGCTGAGTCTCCACCTAAAATACATCCTACACTCCAATGCACAGGACTGATTCCCCTTCTGCAAGTTACAGGTAGCCACAATCTGAGCAGAACGTCTGTGTACTTTAAACAAGTTAATTATTTCAATGAGATAAGTACATTATTTCCACCAGAGAGATAATTGTTTTTCTTACTCAACTGCATTACATTTGTGTATCCAGGTATAAAACTGTTACAAATGGAAAATTACCAAGAAGCAAAGCAGTCATTAGTGTGACTTGTAAGTGGAGTAAAGTTTTCATAAAAGCTGTACAATATTTTTATGTTCCTAAATATGTATATTTTAAAATACTGCATACCTGATTACAGAGAAAATAGTACAAGCATATCCTAATTCTTACACAGGATACAAACAGGATTAATATGTGAGCTGACCAAAATGTCAAAATGAGTAATTTTGATGTAAACATGCACAAAAACAAAATGGACTTGAGGATGAATTACTCCCCTTTACAAAAAATTAGCAACCTAGAATTTATTGGAAGTAAAGGCAAATAAATTTAAGGTACCACTACTGGAAATAAACATATCTAGATTTTACTCTGTAGACAGAAGAATTGTATTCAGCAAGTCACATCCAAAAAAGAAGGAGGAAAAGGAAAAGAAGAAAGAGGAGGAGGAGAAGAACAACAACAAAAAGAAGAAAGAAAATGTATTATTGTATTCAAAAGAAGAAACTATATTATTGTATTCAAAAAGTATCTGTTTACTGTTGTGACACTGTCTGTTCCCTCAAAGAATTCTTAACTGTTAACTGTCCTCAATTAAGGAACCTCAAAACAGATAAAAGAGACATTAAGTGGTATAAAAGTCAACATCAGCACTTTGTTAGTTCACAGCTGATTGTTTCCATATGGAAGTTGCACATCATATATGGCCACTGAACAAGAATGTTCACAGACAGCACTCTTGTATGCCAGAAAGTAAGAAATTAGACAATTAAATGAAAAGAATGAAAACAAATACTTAAAATAATGCATGTTTTGGGAGATAGATAGGTTTCATTTAACAAATAAAAGACTGGTTTTCACTTATAGTATTTCTTACCCTTGTACTAAGGTTAATTGTATTTATTCCCCAACTATTAAATAGCTTCTTTATCAAATCTAGCAATACAAATGTTACACAATTTTAAAATCATAAATTATATTTTCTCCAAATTATTTTTAGAGGCCCACCATATTTCAAAGTGTACAGTCAAAAATTATATGTTATATAGAATTCTCTCAAATACTCAAAACTAATAATGGATATGGCTTAGAGGAATGTAATATTCAGAACAGAGAGGATTTTTCCAAAGTGAATTAAAAATGGATATTGTGACATAAAATTTTAACAGAGATCTAAAAGCAGATATCTAGAGGAAATATAATCAAGTTTTGAATGAAGTCTGGAAAATTAATAGTATCGTTTTAACCAATGATTCTCCCTTTCTTTTCTAACCATATGAGCTGATTCTTTGAGAAGATGCTAAGTTAGAAGACTTTGTAATAGAACAATTCCACAAGAGCTGATCATTCTTAAAACATAATGTCAAAATTTTATAGCTCATATGGCCACAGATATAAAGTGATAAAGCAACAAAAACTGGAAACAGATATGACTACTTATTATGACCTTTATCTCATTTGGCAATAGTATCTATGAATTTCATTGCAGAAATATATCTTTATGGACAGATATTCCAAATTCTATTAAAGGTAAGATCAACATTACTTTTATGAAATCTGATAAACTCTCAATGCATATCTTATACGTGTGATTATATGAGTTTAGATTTTTGAGATTACACAGAATCAGTCAGATATATAAAGGGGTCTACTGCCCCAATGAAGACCCATTCAGAATTATTTTTATTAAATAGGGGGTACATTTTCTTTTTTTTATCTGTATTTTTTATTATTTATTTATAAAGAGAAAACACTGACAAAACCATACAATAAGAGGGGTGCAACTCCACACAGTTCCCACCACCAGAACTGCATATCCCATCCCCTCCCTCAATAGCTTTCCTATTCTTTAACCCTCTGGAAGCATGGACCCAAGGTCATTGTGGGGTGCAGAAGGTGGAAGGTCTGGCTTCTGTAACTGCTTCCCCACTGAAGATGGGCATTGACAGGTTGATCCATACTCCTAGGCTGCCTCTCTCTTTCCCTAGGAGGGCGGGGTTCTGGAGAATCGGAGCTCCAGGACACCTTGGTGGAGTTGTCTGGCCAGGGAAGTCTAGCTGGCATCATGCTAGCATCTGGAACCTGGTGGCTGAAAAGAGAATTAACACACAAAGCCAAACAAATTGTTCACAGGGGGTACATTTTCAATACCACACACTGTATATTAACCAACTTTGTGATCAGTGGCATATTTTTTAACTTAAATAATATTTGTGAAAAATTAAATTGTCAATCATGAACTCTTATATCAACTTTTTTTCCTCCTCTTATAATACCAAGAATACCAGAAAAATTGTTAAACAGCATTCACTTTACCTCCTATAACCTTAGTAGAGAGTTTCCTGGAATTGTGTATTCAAATAGAAAATTAATTTCCATGCACAGCTGGAAACACCACATTGTCTTGCAAGTAAAATACCAAGCACCAGTGGATTAAATTTAAAAAATGGGAAAAACTCTGAAAACTCAAAATAGAAGAACTTGTTCTGTAAAATGATCAAATGAGAACAACTTTTCTTTCCCCTGTGTATCTAATGTCTGAATAGACTCTTTTATGTAAAGTAGCAATGATCAAAGAAGATTTGGCTCTGGAAAAATAATCAGGGGGATATATTATTTAAGAAGTATTTCTATTTTTCTGGAGGAGAGCAGATTAGTTAGTACTCCCCCTGCCAAAGACAAAAGAGGTCATGCACAACAAATTTAGGGCTAAAGTAATGCCTCCTACTTCATGAAATCTGACCGTTTATTTATAGTGTTCACTAGGGTATGACTGGAAAGTTATGAAGGCAGTGGTGATGGTCACAGAGAAAAAAAAGTACTTAATGATACTGTATATATTCAAAAAATATTACAATTATAAATTTTGTTTTTGTATATTTTTCATGATAAAAAATTCAAAAGTATCTGGTTATATACAACAGCACAAGTCAGTAATGAAATAGAACCATCTATTTAGAAAGGCAGAGAAAAACGTGTAAAGGGAAAATTAAAATGGGAAGAATGGCCAGCAAGATAGTTTAACTGGGGAGGTGACTGCTTTTGCCATGTTCAAGTTGTGCCCCCAGTACACTGGGAAAGCATTGGTGCTATGGTGTATGTTTCTTCTCCCCTTCTGTTTCTTTATCTCTCTATCTGAAATAATCATCCTTGAGCAGTGAAGCTCTAGTGACAACAGGAAGGATAAAAAGAGAGAAAGAAAGAAAAGAAAGAGAAAAAGAAAAGGAAGAGAAAGAGAAAAGAAAGAGAAAAAGAAAAGAAGAAAGAAAGAAAGAGAGAAAGAAAGAAAAGGAATGGAGGGAGGGGAAAAGGGAAGAAAGGAAGAGAGAGAGAAAGAGAGGGAGGGAGAGGGCAGGCGGTGGCATACCTAGTTAAATACACACATTACAGTGCACAAGGACCCAGGTTCAAGCCCTGGTCCCCATCTGCAGGGTACAACTTCATGAATGGCTATCTGCAGGGGGAAAATTTCATGAATGGTGAAGGAGTGCTGTAGATGTCTCTGTCTTTCTCCTTCACTCTATCTCCCCCTCCCCTTTAAATTTCTCTATCTCTATCCAATAATATAAATAAATAAAAATATTTACAAAAAGAAAATAAGAGAAAGGAAGAAAGGAAATAATTAAGAGAAAGGGAAGAACATTTAATAAATATGTGGGAAAAATATATAAAATCACTAAGAATGCAAGTAAAACTGATTACCAATTGTCATGGTTAATTTTTCAAATTACTTAAGACTAATAATGTTGAAAGTTAAAAAAAAAAAGGAAGCTTTTCTATGCACACCAATAAGACTCTACTTCTACACCACTTGCCTTTAACTGGGACCTAACGACTGTACTCTGTAGTGGCAGCCCTCAAGAAAAGCCAGGTTCATGGTGCCATCTGGCAACTACTCACTGATCCTATTATCTGCCTTAAGAAATAATTTATGTGTGGGAGTCAGGCAGTAGCGCATCAGGTTAAGCACACATAGAGCAAAGCACAAGGGCCGGCGTAAGGATCCCGGTTCGAGCCCAGTTCCCCACCTGCTGGAGGTCGCTTCACAAGCAGTGAAGCAGGTCTGCAGGCATCTATCTTTCTCTCCTCTATGTCTCCCCTCCTCTCTCCATTTCTCTCTGTCCTATCCAACAACAACAGCTATGACAACAATAACAACTACAACAAGCACAACAAGGGCAACAAAATGGGAAAAAATAGCCTCCAGGAGCAGTGGATTCGTAGTGCAGGCACCAAGCCCCAGCAATAACCCTGGAAGCATATAATAATAATAATAATAATAATAATAATAATAATAATAATAATAATAATAATAATGATTTATGTGTGTAAAATACAACTTATAAATACTTAAAAATAAGAGAAGAAACAGAAAACAGACTATCCTTTCTGAAACTAACAAACTGAAAGGCAAACAAGAACCAGTAACAATGTGGGAATGACAAAATACCACAAAGCATCCCTGCAGTTGGCACATTTGGTGTTTCTCGGGTAATCAGAGGAAAAAAATAAACAAATAAAGTTACTATTAGCTCTTCATGAAGAACAGCAACTGCATAAATGGCAACAAGAAGAAAGTTTAATAAAAATCAATATGCTATAGCAAAGATAGGGAGAAATATTTACATGTATGCTATCACTGTAGGACTTTCTAGCAAGGGAGTCAGTTCAATATATAAGGGAATTTTCAGATAAAGCATAACAGAGTTCCAAAGTGGCATATTGTATTATAAAACAACAACCTAGATTATCTTTAATACTCTCCAAACACCTAGTATTGATAAATCTGTGGAATGTCTAACAAGAGGTATTGACTTAATTATCTAAATATCCACTGCTCACAAAGGAGGCAATGGTTGTCATAAAGCAAGATTGAAAGATTAAATGAATATTTAGCAAATTTAAAGACATGATAGAAACTAATATAGATTTCCTGTATTTACTGATGAAATGTATTATATTATTGTTCAAACTTTCCACTTGACCTAATTTATGAAAAGTAACTGGTCATCTCTTTTTGTCCTTTTCTACTTGTTATCACAAGTAACTTTAACCGACCCTCATCATGGTTCTCAGAGGCTTGGTGTTGATTCATCTCCATAGAACCAGCACCTTTGATCAAATTTCCAGTAACAAGAAATATATAAAATTTAAAATATGGAGGATCATGTAAAAGAGAACAAAAACAAAATTCTAACAGGAGACCAAATGGTAGATAAACTATCTGGGAGAAAAAAATAGACTTAATTTCACCTGAAATAACGGGAGAATTCAGCTGGTAACTTTCAAACTTCTTCAACTTCTACTCACAAAATGCTTTTACATTCTATTGTATATTTCTACATATACAGGAACATATTTATATAAACTCAAACATTCATTTCCCAAATTAAAACTCACTCAAAATATATGTGGGTTCTGTTATATTGTGATATGATCTATTCTATTCCATTGTTTAGTTATAACACATTGAACTGGGGTTTCATGGCCCACATAAATGTTTACAACATGCGTCTTGAAGAACATTGGACTAGGTGGTTTTTTCACAGTTTATTAGGCCAAAAAGAGAAGAACAAATACCAAACGATCTCATAAACAGGACTCGATAAATAGGGACAAGGAGGAAGAACACGAAATAAAGCAAGGACAGGGCATGGTATAATACATTAAAGCAAACTACTTGGGGGAAGAGGGGCAGGAAAGGCTGGAAGAGAACAGTGGGGTCCTGGTGCATAACGAAATTGTACTCACATATCAATGAATATACTGTAAAGTATTAACCCCCTCAAAAATTATTTTGTTTAGCAATCAAAAATATCCACCACTCTCAAACACCTGATCCTCAGTGGCCTTTCCAAAAAATGACTCCTAAGTGCAATTATATGATCCCACAATATCTTTGTCTTTCCTTCCCTCTCACAGTAAACATCAATGTTCTTTTATACCCCACAGGCTTTAAAGGTGATTTTCCCAGAATGTATTACTACTCCCAAACCTGATAGCAAAAGTATACACAAGGGATGTTGCAATAAAAAGTTAACCATCTACCAAGGGAACTCCACTAATGAAGTATACTGGAATCATGGTAACTCACTAGGTACAACTAAGCAGAAGTCAAAATGATACTCACATAGCAGAGGCAAACAACATAAATTCTGATTTATAATTAAATGAAACATATTTCAAAGTAACTGCATTCCCCTTCCAAACCAAAAAATATATTTCCTGAAATAAAAGTATTTTTAACTTTCTAGAATAGTATCTATTGTTGCTACACAGATTTTTTTTTTTAATTTTTCTAGGCTTTGTTTAAATGTGAGCCCTGGTAAGAAACCTATTGCCTTGTGCATAGGTGATACTATTGCTAAGCAGCCTCCCTGGGCCAAATTTTTCATTCTTTATGAAATGAAGTGGGTGTGGGGGTGAAGAGAGGAGAGAGACACCATATTCCGCCACCCATAAAGCTTCTACAGCTTTATGTGCCTCCATGTGGTTCTAAGGTTAGAATCTAGGGCCTAGTACCTGGTAAGACATTCACTCTACTAGGCAAACACTATACTGGCCCTCAATGAGATGTTTAATGTTGCAACACCTCTCCGGTCATTTCACCTTATAACCACCATCTTCAGTGAAGTCTGTGGGTGTACGAGAATCACTGCTAGATAAGTAACTAACTTTAAGTCAAATAGTATTTCCCAAGAACAACTGAGTTTTTTCCATACCTAACTGAGGAACATAATTGTTGACTTCTTCCCATCAAATCTTTAAAACTACCTAATACATCATCTTCTGAATGATGTTACAATCCCTACTTTGTAGTTCTTGTAGTATCATTTGTATTTACCAACTTGAAAATGGTTCATTCTATACCTTTTCTTGATTTTTTTTAATGCCAGAAGGTAAATAATAAATAAATGCACATGTACTGAATGACACTTGGGTATTTAATTATTATAATTTATTAAAATCACTTCAATTATAAATATCAAATAAATACTAATGTCAAAGAATTCGGTCCACTGTAATTCTGTAATCAAAGCATTCCGTGTGTTTTCCAAACTTGACAAGACACATTTTATTTCTAATTTTTGAACTACTAATTCTTGAAAACAAACACTATTAACTTCCTTTTCAGTCATTAGCTGTTTGTGCCATGTGTTTTTATCACTTCCTGCCATGAGAAACAAAGAAAATTCAAACTGAATCTGAAAACAAAGAAAATTCAAACGAGAATTCTCTGGTTTAGTCTAAAATCACTCTAAGAAATTGAGAAATAGTGTAAGCATGTTTAGTGCTACAGAGCAATTATATATACTCAGAAAGCCTTCACCTTTTTATTACATAATTTCATCTAATGCTCAAATGGGAATATCACTCAATGAACAAATGGAGTTGCTCAAGAGTTTCTTTACATAAACAACTAATAATTGAGAGAATGAAACTTAGAGATTTCTCTTCCATGTCCAACATCAAAGTAGAATTATATATTGTGTTTTCTGAGTCTTTTGATCAAATTACAGGCTCTTATTTTAACTTATTTGTGTGAATCCTCACAGTAGGATTATTAATTAGGTGTCTCCATTAATTACAATTAATGGAGAATGTAGATGATGATAAAAACATGAGGGTTGGTCTATAATTCCACATCATAAGTTACCAATTTAGCATGTTATATACAAATAACATGCTAAATTCTAAGAATCCTAAGCAAAGAGGATGTGAATTACAACTCTTGCTCTAAGGCATAAGGAGGGATATGAGTAAGGGAGCTATGTGGAATGCTCAGACTTTAAAACAGAAAATACACAGGCTGGGTAGTTTAAGCAGGAGAAATTTGTTTATCACAGTCACAGAAGCTGGAAAGTTCAAAATCAAGGTGCCAGTAGATATTGTCTCATTGAAGTTCCCCTTCCTGGTTTGTAGACAGCTGCTTTCTTACTGTGAACTAACATGACCTGTCTTGAAAACATGTTCATGAAGAGAGGACTGTTTCTCTCTCTTCATATTAGGGTACTGACCACATTATGAGGGTCCAGCTATCCTTGAATAATCTAAACCTAATTATCTCCCCAAAGGTCTCACCTCTAAATATCTTCATTTCAACAAAATAATTTCAGGATGATGAAAACCTTCAACCTTTAACAGGAACCCAGCAGGTAAACATGTAATCACAATGAGTTTGATAAATGCAATGTCTAAAACATTGTTGCTAATTTATACTGAACACATATGTTCAATGGTGAAAGGAGTAAATTAACAGATAAAATTTAGAAAAAAAGCATTATTCCTCACATCATAAATGAGAGCACTGAGCTTTGGTAATTTGTCTGGTAAATGAAGAAATGACAGAGACTGAACTTAAACATGAGTCTACTGAGTTCCAGTCTTGAACTTCATTCTACTACAGTGAATAACTATAACCAAAAGCAGTAATAACTTCAGTCTCTTCAAGATTGTACATAAAATTGTTCTCTCTACCAAAGAGAGAGAGAGAGAGAAATCCCAAAACTCAGGAGCAAGCACACATAGCATATACAACCTGAACGTATGTTGATATATTAAGAGCAAATGAAGGAACTAATTAAAAGCACACCTTAGCCTAGCCAGTCCTCTCTGGAAAAAATAACATTTTACCCAATGAGACAGTAGAGTCACACATTTCATGGCCAAGAATACCAGGCCT